>NC_143576.1:23074334-23434645 GCF_048544385.1 Mastigoproctus giganteus
TAGGATTTACTCAAACAGGTAACTACCATTAGGGGTAAAGGGAAGGGTTATTGCTTCCATAAAGGCGACTACGATGGACTGAGACAGTATTTAAATTCTATACAGTGGGACCAACTAATGATGTTACCAACAGCAAATTCAAAATGGGAAGCATTCAAAGAACTTATCTTGGAAGCTACTAGGCTTTACATACCAACTAAGAAATATTGTTCAAGGTTTAGGCCAAAATGGATGTCAGATGAACTAATGAGGCATATGGCAGAGAAGAAAAATGCATGGGATACATACAAATTAACACATGACACAGAAGCCTATGATAGATACAAGTTGATATGCAACCAAGTTACAAAGGAGGTTAGGCAGGCGAAGGCAGATTACGAGAAATCCTTGGCAAGGGATGCAAAGAAAAACAGCAAAGAGTTCTTTACTTATGTAAACTCTAGATTGATTTGGTAGTTGTTGGCGCATCGGCTTCTGTGGCCATATTGCACCTCCCAAGGTTTTTGCAGTACTTTGATCCAAGCCCGAGGCGGGAATCGAACCCGCGACCTTTGGGTTGCCGGGCAGGTACTTTACCCACTCGGCTAGCCCGGTCGGCATAATAAATTTTCTGTTTATACTCCGGCACGACAACCAAGTCAGTAGAGTTTACAATAAATCGTCAATACAAATATTTATCGTATTTAGTAGTCACGGGCTTGAACCCCGGTCCACTCAAGGAACGCGTGCTATGCACTCTCGCTCCTGACCACTGGGCTACGTCAGGCGCCATAAATTTTCTGTTTATACTCCGGGACGACCAAACGGTCAGAGGAGTTCACAAGATAGACAGATTACAAGAAACAGCACCATATTCAGTAGTCACGGGCTTGAACCCCGGTCACTCAAGGCACGTGTACTTATGCACCCGCGCGCCTGACCACTGTAAACTCTAGAAGGAAGGGGATGAATCAGATTGGTCCACTTGATATTGATGGGTCAAGTGTTGATGATCCTGCTCAGGTAGCTAACAAACTAAATGAATATTTTGCATCGACATTCACACATGAGGAGTCATTCAGCGAGGGGAATGCCAGAGGTGTATTCAACACTAGCAGTAAGCTACAGAATCTTGAAATAACTGGGAGTAAAGTGGAGGAGAAACTGTTGAAGATAAACACAAGAAAGGCACCCGGGGTGGATGGGATCTATCCAGTTATATTAAAGGAGGCAGCAAAGGAAGTAAGCAAACCCTTAGCCATAATTATGAGAGCTTCCTTGGACTCAGGGGAGGTACCCATAGACTGGAAATGTGCAAATGTGACCCCAATTCACAAAGGAGGATCAAAGGCTGACACAAGTAATTATAGACCTGTGAGCTTAACTTCTGTTCCAGGAAAATTAATGGAGGCACTGGTTAAAGAAGCACTGCAGGATCATTTAGACAAGACTTCAGTTATAGCTCAGACACAGCATGGTTTTGTTAAGGGGAAGTCTTGCCTGACCAACTTGATTGGATACTATGATGCAGTCACAAAAGAACTGGATGCAGGGAATAACTTTGATATTATATACTTGGATCTTAGAAAGGCTTTTGATACTGTTGCACATGGAAGACTGCTACACAAATTGGAGCAGTGTGACATTGGAGGCAAATTGCTGCTATGGATGAAGGGGTGGTTGAGGGGGAGAAGACAGAGAGTGGTAATCAATGGACACTGCTCATCGTGGACTGATGTTATTAGTGGAGTCCCTCAGGGCTCAGTGTTGGGTCCATTATTGTTTTCTGTATTTATAAATGATATTGATGATGGTATATCGGGCTTAATGTCCAAGTTTGCAGACGATACAAAGGTTGGCAGGGTTGTCAAGGACACTACTGACACTATGCTGCTGCAACAGGATCTGGAAAGGTTGAGCAGATGGGCTGAGAGGTGGCAAATGAAGTTTAACATTGACAAATGTAAAGTACTACACATGGGAAACAGCAACCCCAGAGCAACGTATCAACTCTGTGGTACTACACTGACAGTGGTAGAGAATGAAAGGGACTTGGGGGTGGTTGTGCAGGCAGATATGAAGTTCTCTGAGCAGTGCAGACGGGCTGCAAGAGTAGCTCATGGAGTATTGTCAATGATATACAGGAATTTTTCTAGCAGGGATAAGGAGGTGATTATTCCATTGTATAAGGCGATGGTCAGGCCACACCTAGAGTACTGTATACAGGTCTGGAGGCCTCATTTCAAGAAGGATGTAGAGCTGCTGGAACGAGTACAGAGAAGGGCAACAAGATTAGTGAATGGAACAAAGGGGTGCTCTTACGAAGAAAGGCTTAAGTTTTGCAAATTACAGTGTCTGGAGACTAGGCACCAGCGAGGTGATCTGATAGAGGTGTATAAAGCCTTGAATGGTTTAAGCATGCTCAATGCTGATGGGATTCTTCCTCTAGCTCAGAAAAATCACCTGAGAGGGCATAAATTCAAATTGAGGAAAGACAGATGTAGGATAGACATGCGGAAATTTGCCTTTATCCAGCGGGTGGTTGGTTGGTGGAACAGACTTCCATCCCTTGTGGTGGAGGTTGACAGCCTAAATAAGTTTAAGGCTCAGCTGGACAGGTATTTTGAACGAACAGAGGGGTGAAGTGGAAGTGGGTTTTTTTTTTTTTTTTTTTTTGGCTGATGCTGCATAAGCTTGCTTTCTTGCATCAAATGCCTCTGCTAATGCTAATGCTAATACAATTGGAGTACAAGGTTATTACAACAATGACCAAGATTTTTGCAGCTCCGGCAAACACTAAGTTTTCATTTATATTTAGTTGTTTTATTGACTTAATTGTTATACTAAATTATTTTTTATAAAGAGCTTTATAGTTCTAACCAAGCTCCATGGATTTTTTTCGAATTTAGATAGCAATTTTGAAAGTTAATACTTAAAGTCTGTAGATTTTACATTCGTAACTTGCCGCCATAGCATAAGGTTTAATGTAAAACTAGTTAGCAAAAAATGTGGCACTGTATTAGAAATCTGTCAGATTAGTATAGTATTATCAATTAATCATTAAAATTTATTAATCTTATTAAAGTTCATTGTTAACTAAATTATGCTTAACAGAATCATTACCCAGACTAGAGCAGCAAAGCAGTGTTCACAGAAGAGCCTGAGTGCTGTGGCTCGCAGGAGAACCGAAGGGAATGATTGTCCAACGGTTCACAGTCTAAAACAATGCACGAAATGTGAAATTCCTGCAGACCTGACTATAACAGGACATGATCTAGCCAGGAAGGATGTCTTTGTGTGTGCTAGATGCAGACTATGAAGAAATTAGGCACCAACTCAGAGTTCTTATGTCTGTCTATGAGAGTTTGAGGTGTAGGGTAAATGCCCTCGAAGAAATTAATAAGAGGGGGCCCATCAAGCTCTCAACTGCCCAAATTCAACTCCATAGCTCATGCCTGTGCATCAGGCAACACAGAGGCAATCTACAAGGCAGAATGCACTGGTACAACAGGAACTAGTTATTGTTGGTGACTCTATTTTCAGAGATATGGAGAATATACAGGGTGTTTCAGTTAAACGTTTCAGAACTTCTAAGAGGGGTAGGGTACATCCTGACAACTCGAAATCATATAGCAATGTGGGGTCGGAAATGCTTTCCTGAAGCGGTGTTGTACACAGAAGCACCATAAAGAAAAGAGACCGTAAGTGAGAAATCGTTTTAATAATACATGAAAAGAAGCAAAAGGTACATGGATTAAAGTAAGTGTTCGAAGTTTCTTCCACGGGCTACAATGCACGCCTCACATCTCCGACGCATGGACATCCGAACATTCTGGAATACTCCAGGCGAATTTCGAATTTCTTCGGCAGCTACTGCGATTCTTGCAACCAGCTCCTCAGCATTGTCAACAGGGGTGTCATAAACTAGCGATTTCATATGACCGTGAAAATTCCTTCACAAGGGAAGGAATTTTCAACACGCATAACGACCATATCTGGGCGGTCGAGAACCCGCATGCAATACGACGTCGTGCGGCATTCGATTTTCGGCACAGATTCGATTTTCGGTCAATGTATGGGTCGGTATTATGGGAGATCACCTCATCGGACCTTATCTGTTACCGTGTCGTCTAACCGGACCTATCTACGTGATCTTTCTGCAGCAAGTATTGCCACAACTTTTGAGAGATGAACAGATTTCTGCATCGACGCAACAGACAATGTGGTTCCAACACGATGGAGCCCCCTGCCCATTATAGCGGAGATGTTCGTAACTACCTGGATGTCACATTTGGTCAACAGTGGATCGGACGTGGTGGTCCCGTGCGTTGGCCTGCTCGGTCACCCAACCTATCATGTCTTGATTTTTATTTCTGGGGTCATATGAAATCGCTAGTTTCTGACACCCCTGTTGACAATGCTGAGGAGCTGGTTGCAAGAATCGCAGTAGCTGCCGAAGAAATTCGAAATTCGCCTGGAGTATTCCAGAATGTTCGGATGTCCATGCGTCGGAGATGTGAGGCGTGCATTGTAGCCCGTGGAAGAAACTTCGAACACTTACTTTAATCCATGTACCTTTTGCTTCTTTTCATGTATTATTAAAACGATTTCTCACTTACGGTCTCTTTTCTTTATGGTGCTTCTGTGTACAACACCGCTTCAGGAAAGCATTTCCGACCCCACATTGCTATATGATTTCGAGTTGTCAGGATGTACCCTACCCCTCTTAGAAGTTCTGAAACGTTTAACTGAAACACCCTGTATTATGCAAAAAGGATAGGTGGAACAGGACCAGGGTACGTCTGGCAGGGGCAAAAGTTGATGACATTGTATGTAAGGCAGATATCATCTTTTAAGGGCACAAAAGGTGATATTGTTGTACACGTTGGCACTAATCACCTTAAGAGTAAGAGATCTGCAGATTTACTTAACAAGTTCAGGTCAATGCTCGAAAAAGTCGCAAGTTAGGGTTAAATTTGAAAGTGTCTGCAATTCTGTGCAGAAACGATATGAGAGAGTATATGATGAGAGTCTAGTCAATCAGTTCCGTCCTGGAGACTCTGTGCAAGGCTCATGGGGTAGAATTTTTCTCAGCGTGGTCTGTGCTTACTAACAGGAGAAACTGCTTCTACAGGGATGGGATACACTTAAATAGAAAAGTTGCAAGAATATTTGCTGATGCTATCAAGCCAGTTTTAGGTGGGTCGGAAAACTGCTAAATCAAAGGGATTCACAGACTAAAAGATTAATGGCAGCCTCAGGAAGAGGCAAAAGTGATAATTCCATTGCTTCTATTGTAATGAGCAACAGCCTAGAGAGCAAGTTTCTGGGGACTTCAAGAGCTGCTGGGAGTCATGGAACAAGTAAATACATGGGCTGTGTTAGGGTAACTAAGAGTAAGAACAAGTGCATGTATACTGGCATGTACACTAATGCTGAAAGTATAGTAAATAAAACTGATGAATTTGAAGTGCTGATCAAGACATCAAAAGTAGATATTGTAGGGATATCACAGACATGGTGTCACACAGATATAAGCAGCGCAGAACTGGAATTTGGGAAGTACAATGTGTACAGAAACGACAGATAGGGTGGGAAGGGAGGAGGGGTTATGATATTAGTTAAGAAACATGTAAAATCTAAGAAAGTGCATCCAGTTGACACGGGTGGACAGTGCAATACTGAGTCTGTTTGGTGTGACATAAATACTGGGAAAGGAAAATGAGAGTAGGTTGTGTTATAGGCCTAATGACTCTGATGAGTACAATGAACAATTCTGCAGAGAAATAGAGTAGAGTGGGTCAGTAAATCAGAATGTCATATAATGGGGGATTTTAGCTTTCCAGATATTGACTGGAACCTGTGGGTTGGTCACTTGCATGCAAGCAAGGCTTTTGTGGATTTATTCGAGGATTGTTTTCTCCAGCAACATGTTCGAGGGGCAACCAGAGGGTCTGGTTTGAGGGGCAACCCTTGATCTGATTATCAGCAGTGATGACATATGCATTAAGAATTCGCAGATAAAGAAACTACTAGGTGACAGTGATCACACTGTACTGATGTGGGATTTAATTAAAGATGTAACTACCATCAATGGTAAAGGAAAGGGTTTTTGTTTTTGTAAAGGTGACTACAGTGATCTGAGATAGTTTTTAAATTCTATAAAATGGGATCAACTGATGATGTTACCAATGGCAAATTGTAAATGGGAATCCTTCAGGGACGTAATCTTGAAGGCTACTAGGCTTTTCATACCAACTAAGAAATACAGTTCAAAGTTTAGGCAAAAATGGATGTTGGATGAATTAATGAGGCTCGTGGCAGAAATGAAAAATGCATGGTATGCATATAAATTATCAAGCGACACAGAAGCCTACTGCAGATATAAGCTAGTCTGTAATCAAGTCACAACGGAGGTTAAGCAGGCGAAGACAGATTACGAGAAATCTTTGGAAAAGAATGCAAAGAAAAACAGCAAAGAGTTCTTTACTGATGTAAACTCTAGAAGGAAGGAGATGAATCAGATTGGTCCACTTAATATAGATGGTTCGACTATTGATGATCCTGCTCAAGTAGCTGATAAACTGAATGAGTATTTTGCATTTATATTCACACATGAGGAGTTATTCAAGGAAGGGAATGCCAGAAGTTTATCAAACTCTAACTGAGAGATAAGGGATTTTGTAATAACTGAGAGCAAAGTGGAGAAGAAATTGTTGAAGTTAAACATAAAAAAAAAGCACCTAGAGCAGATGAAATCTATCCAGTTATAATGAAGAAGGCAGCAAGGGAAGTAAGCAAACCATTAGCCACAATGAGAGCATCCTTAGAATCAGGGGAGGTCCCCATGGACTGGAGATGTGCAAATGAATCCCCAATTCACAAAGGAGGATCAAAGGGTCATACAAATAATTATGGATCTGTTAGTTTAAGTTCTGTTCCAGGAAAAATAATGGAGTCACTTGTTAAAGAGGTGATACAGGATCATCTAAACAATACAGCAGTAATAGTTCAGACACACTATGGGTTTGTTAAGGGAAAGTCTTGTCTGACCAATTTGACTGCATACTACAATGTAGTCACAAAGGAACTGTATGAAAAATATAATTCTGATATCATATACTTGGATTTCAGGAAAGATTTTGATACCGATGCACATGGAAGACTGCTGTACAAATTGGAGCGGTATGGCATTAAGGGCAAGTTACTGCAATGGATAAAGGGATGGTTGATTGGGAGATGGCAGAGAGTGGTAATAAATGGATACTGCTCTACGTGAATTAATGTTATTAGCGGAATCCCCCAGGATTCGGTGTTGGGCCCGTTGTTGTTTTGTGTATTTATCAATGATATCGATGAAGGTATATCAGGCTTAATGTCCAAGTTTTCAGAGGATACAAAGGTTGGCAGGGTTGTTAATCGCAGTATGCTACTTCAACAGGATCTAGAAAAGTTAAGCAGATTGGCTGAGAAGTGGCAACTGAAGTTTAACATTGAAAAATGCAAAGTACTCCATATGGGTAGCAGTAATCCAAGAGAAACGTTCCAACTGTGTGGTTTTTTCATTCTCCGCACTCAGGGAGGCAGAGAATGAAAAAAACCTGGGGGTAATTGTGCAGTCAGATATGAAGTTCTCCGAACAGTGCAGATGGGCTGCCAGAGCAGGCCATAGAGTTTTAAAGAATTTTACTAGCAGAGACAAGAAGGTGATTATCCCTTTGTATAAGGCAATGGTCAGGCCACACCTTGAGTTCTGTATACAGGTCTGGAGGCCTCATTTCAGGAAGAATATAGAGTTTCTAGAATGAGTACAGAGAAGGGTAACAAGACTGGTAATAGGAACAAAGGGTGTGCTTATGAACAAAGGCTTAAGTTCTGCAAGTTGCAGCATCTGGAGACTAGGCGCCTGTGAGGTGATCTGATTGAGGTGTATAAGGCCTTGAATGGTTTTAGCAGGCTCAATGCTGACAGGATACTTCCACTTGCTCAGATGAGGGGAGAATAGATTCAAACTGAGGAAAGATAGTTGTAGAATAGATGTGTGGACGTTTGCCTTTAGCCAGCGGGTAGATGATTGCTGGAACAGACTTCCATCTGTTGTTGTGGAAGTTGATAGCTTAAATAAATTTAAGGCCTACTAGACAAACATTTTTAATGACCGGATGGGTGAAATGGAAAGGTTTTTATTTTGGCTGATGCTGTAAAAAGCTTGCTTTCTTGCATCATATGCCTCAACTAATGCTAATGCTAAGGAATAATGTGGGACTTGGCCATGTTTGGGCTTCTCCACTACTTTGGAAAGAGCAACAGTAAGTGGGATGATAACTGGAGGGGAAAAATTTATCATCCTTTCTAAAAATTCAAATTATTATTTTAATTGTCCACACTAATTTATCACATATGTCAACTGTATGTGTAGTTGTCTTTAAAAGTATGTTCACACACTAATTTGCACATCTTTCTGGCTAAAAAACCCAGAATAATTCGCAGAGAAAACTCTACTGTCTCTCTCTCTCCACCTGAGATTGGTTAGTTGTCAATAGGAATCAAACTGGCACATCTCCAAATGAGTGGCAACAAGCAATGTATCTTGTTGACTAGATTACCAGAGAGGATCCTCTTCTCTGAAAGTCATGGATATAAACAAACTTCCATGCAAGTGGGGGGGGGGGTAAGAGGTATTTATAAAAGCAACACGAAACAGGGAATGGGTTGAGATTATAGCATTATAACTTATCTGAATCAGAGTATGTCCGAAACAGCACAGCCGGTGTGGTGCTCACGGTCAGCTGTGGTTAATACCTACCAAAAGTGGTCCAAGGAGGGGAAACCCACGAACCTCTGGCGAGAAGTTGGACAACCACAGCTCATCACTGCTCATGGTGAGCAAAGGCTCTCCTGGATGGTACGTGGCAACAGAAAAGCAACCGTGGTGCAACTCGACGGTAATTGGAATGCCCTTCACAGAAGTAATGTGTCACAACACACAGTACATCAAACCCTGCTGAAAATGGCACTATGTAGCCGAAGGCCGCTTCAAGTGTCCATGCTAACCATTGCTCACCGACAACAGTGTCTACAATGGGCATGCGAGCATCAAAACTGGACATTGAGTAATTGGAAGAAGGTAGTCTGGTCCAATGAATCACGTTTCCTGTTGCACCATGTGGACGGCCAGGTACGTGGTGTGCATCGTTTACCTGGGGAACTGATGGCACCTGGATGCACCGTGGGACGAAAACAAGCCGGTGGCGGTGGTGTCATGTTTTGAGCAATATTCTGCTGAGATACCCTTGGTCCAGTTATCCATGTGCCAGGCACTCTGACATCTACCACCTACCTAAACATCATTGCTGACCAGGTGCACCTTTTCATGGAAACGGTCTTTCCCTCTGGCAGTGCTGTCTTTCAGCAGGATAATGCGTGTGTCACACCACCCGGATTGTTCGAGACTGGTTTGCGGAACATGAGGAAGACTTCCAGGTATTGCATCTTAATTGGACTTTAAGTGATTGGAAGAAAGTAGTATGGCCAATGAATCACATTTCCTGTAGCACCATGTGGACGTCTGGGTACGTGTGCGTCGTTTACCTGGAGAACCAATGGCACCTGGATGCACCGTGGGACAAAAACAAGCAAGTGGTGACGGTGGTGTCGTGCTTTGGGTAATGTACCGCTGGGATACCCTGGGTCCAGTAATCCATGTGCCGGGCACTCTACCATCTACCTAAACATCATTGCTGACCAAGTTCTCCCTTCCATGACAACGGTCTTCCCTCTGGCAGTGCAGTCTTTCAGCGTGATAATCAGCGTGTCACACCGCCCAGATTCTTCGAGACTGGTTCGCAGAACATGAGGAAGACTTCCAGTATTGCCCTGGCCTCCAAATTCCCCAGACATCTTTCCCATCAAGCATCTGTGGCTTATGTTGGAACAGCAACTGGGATATACGGCGTCTCAACCACGAACCTTAGAAATTAATGGATCTGCTGGTTATGTGTTGGTACCAGATACCACAAGACACATTTAGAAATCTTTTAGTGTCCATGCCTCGCTGGGTACATTAGCATTAGCAAGGGCACATGATGCAAGAAAGCAAGCTTATATAGTATCAGCCAAAAAAAAAAAAAAGCACACACACCATTTTCATTTCAACCATCCACTTGCTCCAAATGTTTCTCTATTTCTGCCCTAAATCTGATTAAGCTATCAACTTCAACAACGACAGTTTTTTTTTTTTTTTTTTTTATGTGAACCCCAAACATGAGAGGTATTAGAACCTATAGTACTTAGTACTGTGCTTGGGTTGGAGGTTGACAAGACGAAAGAAGATATTTGTTGACATTGGACTTGAACTTCTGTAGATTGTAATGTTCTTCTCTTACTCAGCCTTAGCACATTTATTGGAAAACCAAGGTTTAGATAAAGGACGAGATTTTAAAGTGGAGTGTGGGATAAAGGATTCCATTCCTGCAAGAATAATTTCGCTGACACGATCTGAGCAAACATTGACATCAGAAGTCTTGAAACAGTAATCCAACCAAGGAAAAGAAGAAAAGAAGTCTCGCAGGTCATCCCATTTTGCAATCTTGTAATGCCAAACAACATGAGGTTGGGAATAGCCATGAGATAAAGGTTCCATTGGAGAAGAGACAATCACCAAGTTGTGATCTGAAGTGCCTAAAGGAGCTCTCACTTCGACCGTGTACTTAGAAAGGTTGTTTGTGAGAAAAAGATCAAGCGTATTGGCTGTATGATTAGGATTATCCGGTATTCTTGTAGGTAAATGAACAATCTGTGCTAGGTCATTAGTAATTGCAAAAGCCTCAGCATCTCGACCTGCTGGTTCGGTGTGACTAGAAAACAGAAGCCAGCTGCAGTTGTGAACATTAAAATCACCAAGGAAAATTACCTCACTGTTAGGAAAGTTGGACTGGAGAAAGTCAAGTTGCAAAGAGAGGAAGTCAAAGAGCTCCAAGTGATTAGTGGAGTTGGGAGAACGGTAGAGACAACAGATGAATCTGACACAATGAGGTAGAGAGATTTTAAGCCAGAGAAGATCAAAGAGAGGAGATTCCAAATTGCCACATCTCTGACAGGGAATATCAGAACAAACATATGCACAAGTACCACCTTTGAGGTGAAAGGAATCATACAGCGAATAATTTGGGCATCTGAGATGAGCAGTAGTTGAATCAACCGATAACTGAGATTCTGCCAGAAAAAGTACATGGGGTTTGGCAGACTGCATGTGGAAATGGACATCGTTGAGATTAGAATTGAGACCACATATATTTGTGAAATGAATTAGGAAGTCCTTGGAAGTTTGGAAGTTTGTTCCAGCAATCAGAGGCCTCCGTAGCCCAGTGGTCCGGAGCGGGAGTGCAGTAGCACATGCTGAATACGGTTAATCTGCCAACCCACACTGGACCAGCGTGGCAGATTATGGTCCATTTCCCTCAGCATGAATTGTTGAGGAGGCTTCCATCCTGCAGTGGATGACAATGGCTGCACTTTACCTTTTTTTTTTTTTTTCCAGCAATCAACCACCCATTGGCTAAAAGCAAACTTACACACATCTATCCTACAACTGTCTTTCCTCAATTTGAATTTATGCCCTCTCAGGTGATTATTCTGAGTAAGGGGAAAAATCCCATCAGCATTCAGCACACTCAAACCATTCAAGGTTAATACACCTCAATCAGATCACCTCACAGGTGCCTAGTCTACAGACACTCTAATTTGCAAAATTTTAGCTGTTCTTCGTAAGAACAACCCTTTGTTCCATTCATTAACCTTGTTGCCCTTCTCTGTACTTGTTCCAACAGCTCTACATACAGTACTCAATATACAGCACTCAAGACCTGTATACAGTAGGTGTGGCCAGACCATTGCCTTATACAAGGGGATAATCACCTCCTTATCCTTGCTAGAAAAATTCCTGTATGTGCCTCAATTTGAATTTATGCCCTCTCAGGTGATTATTCTGAGTAAGGGGAAAAATCCCATCAGCATTCAGCACACTCAAACCATTCAAGGTTAATACACCTCAATCAGATCACCTCACAGGTGCCTAGTCTACAGACACTCTAATTTGCAAAATTTTAGCTGTTCTTCGTAAGAACAACCCTTTGTTCCATTCATTAACCTTGTTGCCCTTCTCTGTACTTGTTCCAACAGCTCTACATACAGTACTCAATATACAGCACTCAAGACCTGTATACAGTACTCAAGGTGTGGCCAGACCATTGCCTTATACAAGGGGATAATCACCTCCTTATCCTTGCTAGAAAAATTCCTGTATGTGATTGATAAGATACCATGAGCTACTCCTGCAGACTGTCTGGACTGCTCAGAAAACTTCATATCTGCCTGCACAATTACTCCCCAGATTCTTTTCACTCTCTACCAGTGTCAGTGTAGTACCATACAGTTGATACGTTACTCTGGGGTTACTGCTTTCCATATGCAGTAATTTACATTTCTCAATGTTAAAATTCAGTTGCCACCACTCATCCCATCTGCTCAACTTTTCTAGATCGTGTTGCAGCAGTACTGTCATTAACAACCCTGCTGGCCTTCGTATCGTCTGCAAACTTGGACATTAAGCCTGATATACCATCTTCAATAACCTTAATGAATACAGAAAACAATAATGGACCCAACACTGAACCCAGGGGGATCCACTAATAACATTAGTCCATGAAGAGCATTGTCCATTGATTACCCCTCTCTGTCTTCTCCCCTCAACCATCCCTTTATCCATAGCAGCAATTTGACTCCAACGCCACACTGCTCCAATCTGTGCAGCAGTCTTCCATGTGCAACAATATCAAAAGCCTTTCTAAGATCCAAATATATGATATCAAAATTATTCTTTGCATCCGGTTCCTTTGTGACTACAGCATAGTATCCAAACAAATTGGTCAGACAAGACTTCCCCATATCCGAGCTATAACTGAAGTCTTGTCTAGATGATCCTGCAATACTTCTTTAACCAGTGCCTACATTAATTTCCCTGGAACAGAAATTAAACTAATAGCTCTGTAATTACCTGTACCTCCCTTTGATCCTCCTTTGTGGTTTGGGGTTGCATTTGCACATCTCCAGTCCATGGATACCTCCCCTGAGTCCAAGGAAGCTCTCATAATTATGGCTAAGGGTTTGCTTACTTGCTTTGCTGCCTCCTTTAATATAACTGGATAGATCCCATCCACCCAGGTGCCTTTCTTATCTTTATATTCAACAATTTCTCCTCCACTTTGCTCTCAGTTATTACAAGATTATCTAACTTACTGCTATATTCCTTAATTGCACTACCAGGCCTACCAATGGAAATATTTCCGTAATGATGTTTTCGTTATTCCTTAAGTGCTTTACTTGCACACACACGCACTCTACTTACTAAGAGAAATATATTTGTAACATTTTATGTCTTACAGTTTCATGATGTTTTCAGGTTTCCGTTGCATTTGTACTGCATATAACAATCCCTCATTTGCAAATTCAGCAGTATTAATGATTTATTGTTGTTGATTTTTTAACCTTTATGTGAATAAATCATGGATAATTATTTTTTAAATTAGTACCGAGAAACCGGTATTTTTGTATTAATACCGGGATTTGAATACTGGAAAAAAAGGACCGGAATCTCTGTATTGTAAGCCCTAGTTACTAGGAATATAAAGCAACTCTAGAAAATAAATTAATGTGCCAATTTAAGTCAATAAAAAAGCAAAAATTTAAGAAAACTTCTATATTAGTTGGAGCCATAAAAACTTTGCCTGCTCACGTGTACCCTCGTAACCAAATTCATACGAGCTGTTTTGGCTGCTGCATGTGGAGGATCAACACCATATCAGGTAGGTGGTCATAATGTTTTGGCTTATCGGTGTCTTGCCATCAAATCTGTTCAGGATTCTTTTAAAGTCCTATCAGAAGACCAGGGGAGGCATTGAATGGAATGTGTTTGGTATGGTAAGAGGTGAATTATCAATCCTGTTGATACAAGAGTTAGGGAAAAGTAGATGCTGAGAGGCTAGCATCCTTGTCTAAAAATAATCTTTAGATGAAGATGCAAAAGCACTATCAGAATGTAACTGCGGAAGAATAAATGAACAAAAATTGCAACAAATAGCTTTGGCCAGAGACAACCAGAAAGTTTACCAACCATTTGGAACAAGCAAGTTTCTTCTTAGCCTGATCAAAACTGAATTTGGATTGATTTATAATCTTTTTAAGTTGCAAACTTTAATGTGGACAGAAATTTGCATCCTTTTAATTGCAAACAATGTGAGGCTGAGAAACAGCTATGGGATAGAGGCTAAAACTAACGCCAGCTTTAATTTTGAACATTAAATCCACCCAGGAAAATTACTTCACTATTAGGAAAGTTAGAGTGGTGAAAGCAGAAAAAAATAAATAATAAATACATAAAATCAAAAAGTTCCAAGTGATTTGTTAAGTTGAGAGAACATTAAAGGAAATTAAGGTATTCAACATGAGAAAAAAAATTTGAGCAAAAGGAGATCAAGGAGGAGATTGCAAATAGATTAGGCGGTGATCTGATCAGATCGTGAATGGAATGAATGTTAGTGGGATTATAACCAAGATATATTTGTAAAATAAATGGTAAGTTTTGGAGGGTTTAGTTCTTTTCACAGATAACTTTTTGATATTAATGTAATTATTTGTAATGGATTGATATAAATGAAGTCAAAATGGGGGGGGGACTTGAAGTGATAAAAATTTTTAGCTGTTCATAGCAAGATATATTCAGCTTGTTAACATTACACATCATCAGAAGTGTTCCCACAACTCTTCACATATGTGTTACGCTCACTCCATCCGGTCACTGCTGGTATAGTGTTGACCAGGAGTCTCCCCAGCTCTGCACAGTATACTCTTTGATGCAGTACAAACTCCATAAAGGCCAGGGATAGCGTAGTGTTCCCACGTTGCCTGTCCATCGTTCCCATGGATGCGGGCTGGGTATAGTATGGAATAAAAAAGTGTTGGCTGGGGTGAACTCTGGACATCACCTGAACGTGCCAAGGAGGACCCCATAGTAAAAAAAAACAAAAAAAAAACAGAAATCTGGAAATCACTGCTGGTATAATACAAGGAGAATATCAAAAAGTTCATACCTTTACCTAGAAATAACAGCCCTAGAAAGGTGAAACTTCAGAGACACTTTAACCCTTTTCTACGAAATCACCATGTATAGTAACACATTTCTCTCATCTATGGATCAGTTATTGATCATAAAGTCTTGATCAGCCTTGATCATAAAGTCTGCACTTTTTGCCTGAAACCACAATACCACTTCATTGATGACTTCCTTAGATGAATCAAAGTGGCATCCACACAATGGTTCCTTCATTTCTCAAAACAAGAAGTCTGAAGGTGCTAGGTCAGGAGAGTGGGGTGGGTCTGCAATAGTTCAAAGCATTACAAAAATCCAACAGTTGGCGAGAACATTGCATTCGACATTGCTTCTGAAAAGGAGTCAGCAATCTTGGAACCCATCTTGCAGAGACCTTAGACATGTGCAGGTGGTCATGTAAAATGCTGTGGGCAGACACATAACTAATTCCCACTCTATTTGTGATGAAATTAATTGTCACATGTTTGTCACTCAGCACCAGCTGCTCAATGTTTGCAACTGTCTCACTGTCTGTGGATGTTGATGGCCTTTCTTTCTCTTGGCTCATCAAAGACTTGTATGACCGCACTGGAACTCCCATTTCCACTTTTTTACAGTGTCATAGTATGGGCAATTCTGCCCATATACACCTTTCATTTCTTCGTCAATTTCCTGAGCTTTCTTGCCATGCAAATGCAGGAACTTGATCACTGCTTGATACTCCACTTTGTCAACCATAGCATCCTTCCACAGATTCTGGGCTCCACCTCTGGTGTACGATCACCTACAGGAATGAAATTTCACATGTTAGTTATTGAATATGTAGACAACTTATATTAAAAACAGTATCTTCCTACTGATGTTTTATCTAGGTCAGGGTATGAACTTTTTGATATCCCATCCTAGAGGTAAAAAGATTATATGTAAAGTTGATCAAAATGTTCTCAAGAGCCATAATAACACAACTGGCCTGAACAGTGTCTACTAGCCAGCCTGTGAGCTGTACCTTCAAAATTTAAATACAGGAACTCCCCAACTTACGTAACACTCAACTGACGGAAATTCACTTTACGTAAGTTTTCACTAGCCGATGCAAACTTAAAAAAATTGTGGAAACGTATTTTGCATCCCGTAGGAATAAATGGAGGTATCGTGAAAATATTGTTATGTGAACCCAATAGCACATTGGTTTTTTTTTTTTTTTTTTTTTTGTAATTTGTTCCAAGTCCTTGGAAGTTGAAAATATTGCTATATAACTAAGCTATTTATCTCTCTCTCTCTCTCTCTCTCTCTCTCTCTCTCTCTCTCTCTCTAAAAGGTCGTTTTTGTAATGGAATTTGCACTACCCTTTCATTAGTATCATATGTTCCCGTTATAAGAATCAATTTTGAACGCCTTTGTGTGATATTTTTCAAAAGCACATTTCTGAGGTCATGACCATAAACCAATAAAAACAATTTACACTTTCTGGTTTATTGGGCTTTTCTGTTAGTGCATCTAATTATAAACAAGTAGTAAACTCAGTCTTATTGCATTTGCGTATCAATAACTGCAATTGTGTGGGTTTTTATGATATTATGGTGAAATGTGTTCCCCTTCACTGAAAGCTTAAATAATAATATAAAAACAAATTTTCAGAAAATTCTCTTCATTCCTATTTACATATTACAATGATGAAGGGAAAGTGACCAACAAAAAGTGCAAATGGTGGTAGTGCCAGGAAACGAAACAAAATTGATTTAGAAATTAAGATGAGAATGATTAAGAAGTGCGAAGCAGAACAAAGTTTGTCATCTACTGCAAGGTAATTAGGTCTCGCTGCTTCAACAGTGAATACTATTTTAAAGGACAGTGCACATATAAAAGAACATGTCAAAGGATCAACACACTTAAGATCAACAGTAATCACAAAACAGAGTTCAGGAGCTATATCGAAGATGGAACAGCTATTAATAATATGGATGGAAAATCAGTTTCAGAAGCAAGGGCCGCAGAGGAAAATACAATGACAGGTTTCAAAGCATCAAAAGATAGAGCAACGCTCTTGCTGGGGCTACTGCAGCAGTAGATTACAGATTAAAACCACTGCTTGTGTACCATTCTGGAAATCCTCATGCATTTAAAGGCATCAATAAAGCCACCCTACCCATTTCTGATTGAACCAGAGAGCATGGATAACAATATATCTCTTTGAGGATTGGTTTAAATGCTGCTTTATTCCCAAGGTTAAAAATATTTCTATCGCCAAACACAACTTCACTTACCAACCTAAAGATCAGGGTGTTTTTTAGAATTTTAAAGCATACTATTTACGCACATTTGTTCAGGCATTGTCTGCAGTAGATGATGGGGAAAATTTTACGTTAAGAGACTTTTGGAAATCTTAAATATTTACCATGGCATCTTAAACATTAATAAGGCCTGGGTGGAAATTACTAAAAGTTGTTTAAATGAAGCATGGAAGAAAACATGCCCACGGCACATAAAAGGCTTTGAAGGATTTGGAAAAATGAGTGGACACGCTTCGTCAGGGCTCTTCAGTTTAGTGGATTGGATTACTGTTGATTATTGCTTTTAAATATTTGATTTTTTTAGTATGTTGTTGGATTATTCTGTTATAGGTTTTCCTGTAACAGTTTGATTTTTATAATATTATAGGATATCATTTTTTAAAGTTAATTTTCATTGATATTTAGCTAATTTTATAATGGTAATTATGAGATCTGCCTTAACAAGTCACAGGGTATCGTGACTCAAACGGAAATAGCAGATGGTGATTTACGTGTGAGTCGTGATTTAATCCATTGCGGAACCTCTGGAATGTTTTCCAAGGTCGAACTGGTAACTAATCACAGCTCACCTGGGGATTCTTTTCTTTGTGATCCATGTAAGCAGTGCCTGATCTTAAATTACAATTTGGTGCACTGATGGAACAATTTGAGTAACTGAAAAAACGGGTGCTTGCTCTCGAGAATAATGCATCTGGGAGCTCGTCAGGGACTCAAGACTACAGCAATCTACCAAGTGATGCACTCCTGATTCGGGCCTCAAAACAGAAAAACCATGTGCAAACTACTCTGGTTCAAAAGGACTTCATTTTATTAGGAGACTCTATTGTCAGGGAAATGGGGAAATATTTATTGTAACAAGGATAGGTGGAGTAGAACAAGGGTATGTCTGCCGGGAGCAACTATTAATGATGTCACCAACAGATTGTCAGATTTTAAGGGGGGTAAAAAGAATATTATTATTCATGTGGGGACTAATAACATTAAACGTACACGATCTGACAATTTGTTGGAAAAATACAGGACCGTGCTGAGGAAATGTCGCGATCTAGGCCACAATGTCTATGTGTCTGCAATTCTGCCCAGACACGATAGGAGGGATTATATGTTAAAAGCCTTGTGGATTAATTCAAGACTTGAAGGACTCTGCAAGGCTTTTGGGGGGAAATTTCTATCAGCTTGGCCCACAATTGTAGGTAGAAGGAATTTGTTTTGTAGAGATGGGATACACTTAAACAAAGGTGGTGCAAACGTTTTTGCCAGTATTATTGAGGATACCTTAAAGGTTCGGGGAAACTGCTAGTTGGGGGGGGGGTAATACTAACACGCATTTATCTGATAATATTGGTCAGAGTAACTCTTGCACATACCTCAAGAGTTCTTATCTGTTTCCCCAACTGGACATGTTTCCCCAAATGGACACTAGAAAGGCTTTTGATACTGTTGCACATGGAAGACTGCTGCACAAATTGGAGCAGTGTGGCATTGGAGGCAAATTGCTGCTATGGATAAAGGGGTGGTTGAGGGGGAGAAGACAGAGTGGTAATCAATGGACACTGCTCATCTTGGACTAATGTTATTAGTGGAGTCCCTCAGGGTTCAGTATTGGGTCCATTATTGTTTTCTGTATTTATAAATGATATTGATGATGGTATATCAAGCTTAATGTCCAAGTTTGCAGACGACACGAAAGTTGGCAGGGTTGTCAAGGACACTACTGACACTATGCTACCGCAACAGGATCTGGAAAGGTTGAGCAGATGGGCTGAGAGGTGGCAAATGAAGTTTAACATTGACAAATGTAAAGTACTACATATGGGAAACAGCAACCCCAGAGCAACGTATCAACTCTGTGGTACTATACTGACAGTGGTAGAGAATGAAAGGGACGTGGGGGTGGTCGTGCAGGCAGATATGAAGTTTTCTGAGCAGTGCAGACGGGCTGCAAGAGTAGCTCATGGTGTACTGTCGATGATATATAGGAATTTTTCTAGCAAGGATAAGGAGGTGATTATTCCCTTGTATAAGGCAATGGTCAGACCCCACCTAGAGTAGGGGTCTGACCAAAGGCTTAAGACCTGTATACAGGTCTGGAGGCCTCATTTCAAGAAGGATGTAGAGATGCTGGAACGAGTGCAGAGAAGGGCAACAAGAGTAGTGAATGGAACAAAGGGGTGCTCTTACGAAGAAAGGCTTAAGTTTGGCAAATTACAGTGTCTGGAGACTAGGCACCAGCGAGGTGATCTGATAGAGGGGTATAAAGCCTTGAATGGTTTGAGCATGCTCAATGCTGATGGGATTCTTCCTCTTGCTCAGAATAATCACCTGAGAGGGCATAAATTCAAATTGAGAAAAGACAGATGTAGGATAGTCGTGAGGAAATTTGCCTTTAGCCAGCGGGTGGTTGGTTGGTGGAATAGACTTCCATCCCTTGTCGTGGAAGTTGATAGCCTAAATAAGTTTAAGGCTCAGCTGGACAGGTATTTCGAACGAACAGAGGGGTGAAGTGTAAGTGGTTATTTTTTATTTATTTATTTATTTTTATTTTTTGGCTGATGCTGCATAAGCTTGCTTTCTTGCATCAAATGTCTCTACTAATGCTAATGCTATTATCTAGATATTCTGGAGGCAGAAACATTTCAAGTGAGCAGGCAGCTACTGGCAGGAAACAAAGCCTAAAAAACTTTAAGGGTTGTGTTAGGGTTGTTAAATATACAAGAACAGTAAGTCTTAATTGTTTATATAGTTATGTTAGAAGTGTCTCAATAAAATGAGCGAATTCGAACTGCCGGTTAAAACAAGTACCGCGGACATAATAGGGCTTATGGAAACGTGGTGCCAACTGGAAATAGGGGATGATGAGTTTAGTACGGCTTGTATAATGTATTTAGGAAGGATAGGGTGGATAGAAGGGGTGGTGGGGGTAATGCTTCTTATCAAAAACAGCCTGTGTGCAATGATAGCTTTCCCGGATTCAACATTTCACGTGCTAGTATAGAATCTGTACGGTGTGAGATAGTTGAAAACAAAGGTATAATGCGAGTAGGAGTAATCTACAGACCAGGTGATTGTGAAGATTATGACGAAAGCCTCTACATGCAAATGGTGTTGTTGTTACTTTGTTTTTAGGAGCATAGCAACTAAGGCCATATTGCTCCACATGCAAATGGAATGGGCAAGTAAGCGTCAATGTCTTATTATGGGCGATTTCAATTTGCCTCTGATTGATTGGATAAGATGGGAAGGAAACTCGACATGGAGAACAAAATTTTTAAACCAACTAGATGACTGTTATTTGTATCAACATGTCAGGGAAAGTACTAGAGAAAAGAATATCCTAGACCTCATCATCACCCGTGAATCAGATGACAACAGGGCTGACAGTAGAGGAACCAGTAGCAGGAAGTGATCACGGAGATCTACGGTGAATAATGAAGAGAGAGAGAGAGAGAGAGAGAGAGAGAGAGAGAGAGAGAGAGAGAGAGAGAGAGAGAGAGAGAGAGAGAGAGAGAGAGAGAGAGAGAGAGAGAGAGAGAGAGAGAGAGAGAGAAAGAGAGAGAGAGAGAGAGAGAGAGGTAGCAGTAGTAAAAGGCAAAGGAATGGGTTTTAATTTAAGAAAAGGAAATTACGATGCCTTAAAGTGCTACATGGCCTCTATTAACTGGATAGATATCACATAGAAAACGAATACAATTGAACTGTGGTATGCTTTTAAAACATTAATCACAGATGCCTTGAATGCGTATTTACCATTAAAAAAATACTCCACGAGGAGGGTTCCAAGTTGGATGAATAGTGAAATTGCCACATTACTTGAGCAGAAAAAGGTGGCATGGAAAAGTTACAGAGCAATAAAAAGTACTGAAGCCTATAACAGTTACAAGATGATCTGTAATAGAGCCACAGAAAAGGTTTGACAGGCAAAGGCAGTTTATGAGAAATAGCAAGCAAACAGAGCAAAGAGGGGGGATAAGGAATTCTTCACATATATAAATGCTAAGAAGAGGAGGACAAACCAGATCGGATCTTTACATAAGGGAAAGGGGATAATATTAAATACACCACCCGCCATTGCAGATGAACTCAACAGTTATTTTTCATCGATATTTACAGAAGAAAACCTTTTGTGGCAATGGGAAATTCTAGGAGCGAAGTTAAAAAATATGTAATTAATGATATTGAAATTTCGCAAGATTATTTAATAAAAAAACTTTCGAGCCTACAGGCCAGTAAGGCTCCTGGAGTTGATGGAATATACCGTATAATCTTAAGGGAGGCGGCAAGTGAGTGCACTGAACCATTGAGGCTAATTATGCGAGCATCACTAGACTCTGGGGAGATTCCGTTGGATTGGAAAAGTGCCAATCTCCCATATATAAGGGTGGTTCTAAGAGTGAAGTATTTGACTTACTCTGAAGTGGGAAATTATTGACCTGTCAGTCTGGCTTCAATGGTAGGGAAAATCATGGAGGCAATGATCAAGGGTGGAATTCAAGGATCATTTGGATAGAATTAAAATTCTCAAGGATACTCAGCATGGTTTTCTAAAGGGAAAATCATATTTAACAAATCTGGTTTGCTAAATTTGAAAGGGTCACTCATGAGCTGGATTAAGGGAATCATTTCAACATTGTTTATTTAGATTTCAGCAAAGTTTTTGACTCAGTCTCACATAAGCAGTTGCTTTATAAGCTGGAACAGGTTGGAATCACTGGGAAAACCCTTAGATGGATATCAGGATGGCTTCAGGGCAGGAGACAGAAGGTTGTGATAAATGGCTATTCTTCAGCTTGGTTTCATGTAAGAAGTGGGGTTCTCCAAGGATCAGTATTAGGACCACTGTTGTTTTTAATTTTCATAAACGATATTAATGAAGGGATAGAGGGCATGATGTCTAAATTTGCAGATGATGTTAAAATTGGTAGCATAGTTAATGATCACTGTCAAGCTGAGCTTCTTCAGAGAGACCTAGATAGACTTCAGGAATGGTCAGAAAAATGGCAGCTATGCTTTAATCCAACAAAGTGTAAGGTATTACACCTGGGAAACAGTAATCCCAAAATTATTTATCACTTGGTGGAGTTCAACTAAACCCAGTACTGGAGGAAAGGGACTTGGGTGTTAGGATACAGTCAGACATGAAATTCTCTGAGCATTGTAAACAGGTTGCAAGGAAGGCCCATGGTGTCCTATCGATGATCTATCGAACTTATCCCATTATATAAGGCTTTTGTTAGACCACACTTGGAATACTGTGTTCAAGTACGGAGAGTGGACCTAAAGAAAGACATTGAGCTTCTTTAAGTGCAAAGACGGGTAACTCGCCTGGTGAGATTGGCAAAAGGGTATCCTTATGAAGAAAGACTTTGAATATGTGAGTTGCAAAGTTTGGAAACTAGACACCTTAGAGGAGATTTGATTGAGGTGTTTAAAGCTCTGAGAGGCATCAGTAAAATGAATGAGGACGAAATTATAAATGATGCTAGAACTAGGGGACATAAATTCAAGTTACGGGGGGGGGGAGATGTTTAGATTGGACTGCGGGAAGTTTTATTTTAGCTAGCGAGTTATAAATCACTGGAATAAGTTGCCTACAATGGGTGGTAGAAGCTGACAGTTTGGGGAAATTCAAAGGTCATCTGGATAGTACCTTCAGGTGAGGGAAACACATAGGATGATAGGTTTAATTTCCTTTTCTTTTATTAATTATTAGTTTTTTGTTTTATCATTGTTTAACTCGGGGTTTTTTTTTTTTTTTTTTTTGGCTGGTGCAGCATAAGCCATAGGCTTTCTTGCACCATGCGGCCATTACTAATACTAATACTAAAAGACGAATCATATGAAGAGGTTACAGATAAGATTGTAAAGGTTGCAGAGCTACTTCAGTTGGAGATTAATGCCAAAGATGTAGAGGAGTTAATAGAGGAAGAAAACAAGGAATTATCTAACAAAGACTTATTGACTTACAGGCAGCGATAGTGAAAGAAGAAAATGCTGACGAAACTCAAGATGAACCAAATGAGGAGCCAAGATGCTTCATCACCAGAGAGATGGCAATGGCGAGGTTTGAGAAGATGGATCCTGACAGCGAACGATTCTTAAAATTTAACAGAGGAGTGAATGATATGCTTGCTTGCTACAAAGAAATCACCGTCGTCATCCATTAATATGTTCTTTCGTAAGGTTGAGTGGCCGACCTCTTCTAAATATCCACAGCCCTCAACCTCCGCAGCAGCTTACTTAGCAGCTGATGACATCGATTCTGGCAATGATGCTCGAGAGGTAAAACTTACTGACGTTATGCCCATCTCCTCTCTTTTTTTGTAATTTTATAATTTTGAATTTTTTTTTTTAATTGCACGCTTTTGTAATTTTTACTGCGCATGAGATAAAAAATTCTATTTACATGTTCATCAAACATTTCCTTTTTGATTCAATCAATTCAGCAAGCACAGCTGCGAGTGCTGTACAATCATGGGGGAAATTCTGACTTATGTAGTGTTCCGTGGAAAGCAACCCTTACATAAGTCGAGGAGTTCCTGTTGTGTAATGGATCTCACCATAATGCCAGTCATAAGACACAACTATACTGCATAAGAGAACAGAGGAGAGATGTCTGTGCTTTGCTCTAATGGCAAAACACAGTTTTCACCATTATTTCAAAAAATGTCCTATAAATTTATATATCACTTTATTCTTCCATTAAGCACAATGGTAGTACTGCAAACACATGAGATCAGCCATTCCTCTGTGGTGTGAAAACCACACCCCCACTCCACTTGCTTTGGTTCCCATCTAGGTGGCCATCTCCAGTACAGTATACATCCACAACTTATGTACAGCAAACAAAATATGTTGCTAAGCAGCGTTACTTTTCCACAGAAAACACTAATACTAAATTTCATTATACAACTTTTGCAACTTGTTTTATGTATTTCTGTCCTCATTGGACAAATATAATTAAATTTCTCTTTGGAAAAATAATAGTGACAAAAAATAATTCAATCCTCAGGTGAGCTCCATTTTTCTTAAAAAAATAATAATAATTTGGAGAAATTACTCCAAACCTTTTAGAAAAAAACTAAACAAGTATGTAAAAGTATAAATGAAATGTAAAGCATGGAAATTTCACTCCCGGTACTGAAAAAATGAAACCAAAGCATCAGCAAATATTAAGCATGTGGTCTTATTCAATCACTTATGCTGTTATTTCAGCTAAACATCAAGCAGAGCCAGAATACTTTTGGCCTGTATCAATAAATCTGGCAAGTCAACATTTGAAACATATAGCAAAAACTTGACCTCAAATCCAGAAGGAAAGTATTTTCCATAAAAGATACATGATTTCAATAAATCTGGGAAAAGTTAGCAGATATATCATAGCATATGTTAGAGCAAGTTCTGCAACAAGATCTAGAAAAATTACACAGATGGGCTAAGAATTATCAACTGAAGTTTAACATCAACAGATGCAAGGAACTGCATATGGGTAGCAGTAATCCCAGAATTAAATACCAACTATATGGCACCACCACGGGATAGTGGAGAACAAAAAAGACTTTGAGTAATCTAGACAAGACTTCAGTTATAGTTCAGACACAGCATGGGTTTGTTAAGGGGAAGTCTTGATTGACCAATTTGATTGAATACCATGTGGTCACAAAGGAACTGGATGCAAAGAATAATTTTGATATCATATAATTGGATCTTAGGACGGCTTTTGATTCTGTTGCACATGGAAGACTGCTGCTCAAATTCAAGTAGTGTGGCATTGGAGGCAAATTGCTGCTATGGGTAAAGGGATGGTTGAGTGGGAGAAGACAGAGAGTGGTAATCAATGGTCACTGCTCTTCATGGACTAATGTTATTAGTGGAGTCCCCCAAGGTTCAGTGTTGGGTCCATTGTTGTTTTCTGTAATTATTAATGATATTGATGATGGAATATCAGGCTTAATGTCTAAGTTTGCAGACGACACAAAGGTTGGCAGGGTTGCTAATTACACTAATGACAGTACGCATTGCATCAGGATCTAGAAAAGTTGAGCAGATGGGCTGAGAGGTGGCAACTGAAGTTTAAAGTTGACAAATGTAAAGTACTGCATATGGAAAGCAGTAACCCCAGAGTAACATATCAACTGGGTGGTACTACACTAAGGATGGTAGAGAATGAAAAGGACCTGGGGGTAATTGTGCAGTCAGTGTGAAGTTTTCTGAGCAGTGCAAACAGTCTGCAAGAGTAGCTCATAGTGTCTAGTCAGTGATATATAGGAATTTTTCTAGCAGGGAAAAGGATGTGATTATCCCTTTGTCAGGCCAATGAGTACTGTATACAGGTCTGGAGGCCACATTTTAGGAAAGATGCAGAGTTGCTGGAACAAGTACAGAGAAGGGCAACAAGATTAGTGAATGGAACAAAGGGTTGCTCTTGTGAAGAAAGGCTTAAGTTTTGCAAATTACAGTGTCTGGAGACTAGGCGCCTGCGAGGTGATCTGATTGAAGTGTATAAGGCCTTGAATGGTTGGGCATGCTCAACGCTGATAGGATTCTTCCTCTTGCCCAGATTAATTGCCTGGAGGGACATAAATTGAAATTGAGGAAAGACAGTTGTAGACTAGATGCTCCGGGGATATGCGGTGGTCATTCCCTGACCTTTCCACATCCTCTGTATTTGGTGGTCATAGGCTCGGACCCTGGTCTAATCAAGAGGCATCTGCTACACACTGTCGCTCCTGCCCACCTGGCTATGGAGGCACCAATTAGATAGTGTTGACTGACTAACAGCTACTAACATTGAGGGCTTTTTTTGCTGTTGTTGCATCCTCCTTCTTGTAGTTCTAGATAATAAGATTATTAAATTAGTGTAACTATCAATTTAAAATACAACATTGCACTAGGAGAAAAGCAATAAATGGTACATGAGTACTTAAGTGTAATTAAGCATCAGAGGATACACTGCCATCGTCGACAGTAACATCTTTTGCTTCTTGAAAATACTTGTCCCAAGAAAGAGGTGTATAATCTCTTTTCCGGTTCATTCCCTTTCTGCTTCCAAACCTGAAACAAGAAAAGTTTCTATAAAGAGAATATCCATGATCTAAACAAAAATAAATCATGAATTTAAAAAATATAAAATGATTTCTCATGCATAATACCACAGTGGGACTTATAAAGTGATTGTTGTAACAAGTTTCCAATCAAATTCAAGAAGGGAGGGTAGCATTTTCAAAACTTCAACCCACCCCATATGTGAGAATCCAAGTACAGTAGCTGCAGACATATTGTTACTGTCACTAGAGTCCCAATTTTGCATTGACTGAAATGAAAGCTATATTTTATGAATAAACGACAATCACAGAAGGTGCCATTTATTTAATAAGCATATGTACTTCAATATAATCGAATTACAAAAAACTTTTATTTCACAAATTTATTTTTCTGGGAAGAATATAAATAGCAAACGGATAAAAGTCCTTGCCATTATAATAATTATTACAAGTAGGATCAGCTCAAGGCATGTTGTTGTTGTTGTTATTTGGTTTTTAGGAGCATTAGCAACTAATGCCTTATTGCTCCGGGATATGCGGTGGTCATTCCCTGATCTTTCTGCATCCTCCGTATTTGGTGGTGACGGGCTCGAACCCCGGTCTAATCAAGAAGCATGTGCTATGCACTGCTGCTCCTTCCCACCTAGCTACGGAGGTGCCTCAAAGCATGTACTAAGGCTGTAATACACAGGCACTGCAAAACGTAGAACACCTTGTAAAATAACAGGTCAACGCTTGATATTTTTAATAGCACCAAAATCACCATTTTATCAAAATATATCAAAATCACCATCTTATATAATACATCAAAATGAATCTACTGATTACAGATTATTCTAAAGGAAGCCTTTTGCCTTGTGACTCAGTTTTAAAGATAATTTCTAACTTTATGATGAGTATATTAAAAAATGGCATGTGCTCATGCTAAATGTTTTAAATTAAATAATGTAAACATTTTTATAATTCTGATATAGACCTTGCCATCAATATATAATTTTCTCAATGGTTATCAACAATAAATATTTTAATGAAGACAATCATACAACTCATTTAAGTATCATACAACTCATTTAAGATACGAAAATATATTGAGATACGAAGATATATTTGAAGTCACTTTCAAATTAATATACTGTTTAATAACTCAAGCACCACTCAATGGAGACATTTAAACTACCCATTACCATGTAAAAAAGAGGAGATCTGATTGAGGTGCTTAAGGCTTTGGACTGATCATAGCCAATTTGTAGTGACTGTTGGAACAAACTTCCATTTGGTGTTGTGGAAGTGGATAGCTGGAATAAATTTGAGGAGATAAACAAATAATTAGATGGATGAGACAGATGATGTGGTAATTGTTATTTTTATTTTTTTTTTTTTTTTTTGGCTGATGCTGTATAAGCTTGCTTTCTTGCATAATCTGCCAATACTAATAATAAAATTTTTTATTACATATAGAATTTAATAAATAGTTACAGGAGGGGAATGCAAACACTTTAGGAAATTGAAGTGTGCAAAATATCCCATTTTTTGTTGAAATGATTAAGACCATGATGTGTGAGTATATCAGGTCATCAGTAGTAAATTTAATGTATTCTAAGGCAGTTTGCACTACCTTTACACGAATTTACTAAAGCGATGAGTGTGGAGGGGGGGGGAACTTTTACAGAGAATTTCTCTAATTTGCAAGGGGAATTGCAATCTCTGACAATTTCCAAACTGGTGGCAAGAAGTATATCCACTGCACCTGCATGGAGGGTGCAATTTTCTGTAAATGAAAATACAAGGAAATTTAATGGAAGCAAGTATGAATCATAATAATGTAAATCAAGTGGACAACCAACATCCTGTGAACCTTTCCTTGTGGTCCGAAGTGATTCATTTAAAAAATTGACAATAAAGAATGGGACCATATCCTACTATGCAGTTTTTCTCATCAGTGATCATTAAAATGAGCCTAATCAGGAGTACCTATAAATGTAAAGACCTGATTTTCTGTAACTCAAACCAAGATGCTTTGTTAGGATGTGGCTGTTGTGCCACAACACATCCAATACTGACAAAGAAGAATCAAGACAACATAAAAACTGGTAAGCAAATATATACTTGAAAAAAAAAAAAAAAACACTCTTAATACTGAAAATTGCATTTTAATTGAAAGAGAACCAACATATCTAGAGGACAGTTACAATTTCAAGTACTCTTGGAATTACAGCTAGGTAGGATTTTACTAAGGTCAGTAGAATTATACTTTATATATAGAGCTTAATCTTTAATATCAGTCAAACTGATATTAGCAATCAAGCAATGTACCATCACCATTACAAAATGCTGCTCTACAGATATCAACATTGCACTTCATGCTCATCTTTGTCTTATTTTCTTAATAAAACAAATGAACTTTTTTTTTTTTTCCTTAAATTAGTACTGAATTTATACTGCTTTTCTGGAAACCATAAAGGTTACTAATTTATGGTATTATTTTTTTCAAAATTATTTATAACATCACTCCCCTCTTAAGTAAAGATACTTAGCCAATTTACTGGTGGCTACTGAGCATGGACAAAGGGGACCACACTTTGGCACAGAGTAGCTAACCAAATTCATCGTTTAGATTTACTTTTCCTTCTGTTTAAATTATTCATAGAAAAACCAGTTTTTTTGGTGTATAGGCACTAAAGATTTTATAAATCCAAATAAACATCAAAAAAGTACAAGTTTATTATTCTATATTGTTGGCCAGTGGCGTGGATGGCTATTCTTTATTTTGAGTTCTTCTGTCACATCATACAACAAAACTAGTACAAATGTGATGCAATGCCCATGTGTGTGTTTGTACATATGTAAAAACAAAAATAAAATTGAGGCTCACACTACACTCACACTGTAACTTCTAAAATAGCATAGGAATGCCCATAATAATTTCAACAAACACTAACACTCTTTATGAAAGATACCCAATTACAAAAGTCATAATAATATTTTATTGCTTCATTTTGTGTTATCATGTAATAATTTCATACAGAGAGGACTTGTAATTATCTGGAGTGGCTGGGAAATAAATTTTCCTGCATAACTGAAACCTGAATAATCCTCAAAATGAAAGAAAAATTTGTAAATGTGACAAAAACAAATTTATTTACATACATATTCATGTTTATGAAAGTTTGATTGTTTGTTTGTTATTTGGTTTTTAGGAGCATTAGCAACTAAGGCCATATTGCTCCGGAAATATGCGGTGGTCATTCCCTTGACCTTTCCGCATTCTCCGCATTTGGAGGTGACAGGCTTGAATCCCGGTCTAATCAATAAGCGTGTGCTACGCACTGCTGCTCCTTCCCACCTGGCTACGGAGGCACCCATTTATGAAAGTATACTACAGCACAGGAAAACTGAGTGTTGAAAGCCAGCATGGATCCTGGAGCAACCAGTCTTATCAGGCTGGACTTTTATTCCCCATTGGAGCCCTGGACTTCAATTCCAGGCCCCCCCCCCTTGCTGCACAATGTCCAAGCCTAGGCAGTTGATTTGCCTGCTCCCACAAAAACTAATGAGGAAGATATGATATGTACATATAATTTAATATATACATATTTTGTGAAAAATAAAAACAATGACATTTGCTTTTTCTCTTGGTTACCATTCATAAATTTTATTATGTATATTTAAAAGCAAGGTGTTGTCAGTGAAAGTGGTATTTTCTTGTTGTTCCACATAGTCAAGTAGAGACTCCAATAAAGTAAAAAAGCAGGATAAACCAGAGCCACCGAAACCCTGGTTAATTGACTCCCAGAAATTCAAGGGTCTTGTATCATGATGTGTAATGTCAATTCCATCTGTTGAAATGTAATATTTATAATTAAATTTTTGCAAAATTTTAGAATGTACTATTTCTAACAAATTGTTCTTTTTATTAAAAAATCCTTGTTAAGAGGAGATTAATGCAGTTATGGGTAGGGAATCTGCTTCCCTCTTAGTCATTTCCAACTTCACTCCTACTATCACAATGGTTGATTAATCTTAATATGGGATGTGTCTTTTTGTTTGTACATGTGTGTGTGTGTGTGTTCATGGGTAGATTTGCATGTTGTGCTGGCAGAAAGACATGGAATAATTATTGGGGAAAATTTTGTGTCCTCCATCTGAGATCAGCTCAGTATTTGCATTAAGAATTCTACAAATTATTATATCACAATAATTGTTTTTGTTATCAGTGTCACATTCCAAAACCTCTACTGCTTTGTTGGACCAATGCACAACTAATCTCAATTATCAGAAAATCAAAGTACTGTAAACAAAAGGAGATGAGGTCAGAAGACCACAACTGACCAATATGATATGTTAAGCACATACACTTTGACCTTAATTTCTAAAGCCTACCTCTGTTAAACTTTAATTGTAAAAACGTTCTAAAAAATTACAGTGACTGTAATCCTTAACAAAAAATAAATAAATAATTGTAATTAACACATTTTTTAAAATTATTATTAAATTCGGTTACCAGAAAAATTCATCTATAGAATTAGCATTAGTAAAAGCACATGATGCAAGAAAGCAATCCTATATAGCACTAGCCAAAAAAAAAAAAAAAATTCTCATTTCACCCATCCACTTAGTCCAAATGTTTGTCTAGTTCTGACTTGAATCTATTTAAGCTGTCAACTTCTACAACAACAGATGGAAGTTTGTTCCAGTAATCAACTACCCGCTGGCTAAAGGCAAACTTCTGCATATCTATCCTACAACTGTCTTTCTTCAATTTGAATTTATGCTCTCTCAGGCAATCATTCTGAGCAAGAAGAGGAATCACATCAGCATTAAACGTGCTCAAATCATTCAAGGATTTATACACCTCAATCAGATCACCTTGTAGGTGGTGTCTAGTCTCCAGACACTGTAATTTGCAAAACTTAAACCTTTCTTCGTAAGAGCAAAACTTTGTTCCATTCACTAATCTTGTTGCCTTTCTCTGTACTCATTCCAGCAGCTCTAAATCCTTAAAACGAGACCTCCAAATCTGTATACAGTACTCAAGGTGTGGCCTGACCATTGCCATATACAAGGGGATAATCACCTCCTTATCCCGGCTAGAAAAATTCCTGTATATCATTGACAAACACCATGAGCTAGCTACTCTTGCAGTCGTCTGCACTGCTCAGAAAACTTCATATCTGCCTGCACAATTATACCCAGGTCCTTTTCATTCTCTACCACTATCAGTGTAGTACCACACGGTTGCTACATTACTCTGGAGGTTACTGCTTCCCATATGCAGTACTTTACATTTGTCAATGTTAAACTTCAGTTGCCACCTCTCAGCCCATCTACTCAACTCCTCTAGATGCTGTTGCAGCAACATACTGTCATCAGTGTCATTCACAACCCTGTCAACCTTCATATCATCTGCAAAACTTGGACATTAAGCCTGATATACCATCATCAATAACAACCCTGCCAACCTTCATATCATCTGCAAACTTGAACATTAAGCCTGATATACCGTCATCAATATCATTAATAAATATAGAAAACAACAGTGGACCCAACAATGAACCCTGGGGGACTCCACTAATAACACTGTCCATTGATTACCACTCTCTGTCTTCTCCCACTCAACCATCCCTTTATCCATAGCAGAAATTTGCCTCCAATGCCACACCGCTCCAATTTGTGCAGCAGTCTTCCATGTGCAACAATATCAAAAGCCTTTCTAAGATCCAAATATATGATATCAAAATTATTCTTTGGATCCAGTTCCTTTGTGACCACATCATAGTATCCAATCAAATTGGTCAGACAAGACTTCCCCTTAACAAACCCATGCTGTCTGAGCTATAACTGAATTCTTGACTGCAGTGCTTCTTTAACCAGCACTCCATTAATTTCCCCAGAACAGAAGTTAAACTAATAGTCTGCAATTACTTGTGTCACCCTTTGATCATACTTTGTGAATTGGGGTCACATTTGCACATGTACAGTCCATGGGTGCCTCCCCTGAGTCCAAGGAAGCTCTCATAATTATGGCTAAGGGTTTGCTTACGTCCTTTTCTGCTTCCTTTAATATAACTGGATAGATCCCATCCACTCCAGGTGCCTTTCTTATGTTTATATACAACAATTTCTCCTCCACTTTGCTCTCAGTTATTATAAAATAATATAACTCACTGCCAGAGTTTAATTCGCCTATGGCATTGCTCTCTCTGAATAACTCCCGATGTGTGAATATGGATGCAAAATACTCATTTAGTTTGTTAGCTACCTGAGCAGGATCACCAACAGTTGAATCATCGTTATCAAGTGGACCAATCTGATACATCCCCTTACTTCCTTTTCCAAAGATTTCTCGTAGTCTGCCTTTGCCTGGGCAGAATTTCCATATTCTGCCCCATATTTTTTTAACTTTTCTTTTGACAAAATACAAACCCCATTTCAATTTGGATACTACAATGAAAATAACCATTAAAAAATGATTCCATCAACAACCAAATTAATTTTCTGAGGAAGGTACACAGATTGGTGAAGTAATTGGGTGCATCTCTAATTGCTAAAGGTAACTTTCTTAAAATTTTTCAAAAATTGAATTTCTCAATGCTCAAACAAGAGTTAACTGAGTAACTCTCATATTTGTCTATTCCAAAATAATGAACAGCTTACAAAACTAAGCACACACCTGATCATTAAAGTTTTTGACTCACTCAATAAGGGTTAAAGTTATTTAAATTATAATTTGCTTACATCATTAATCGATTATATAGGAGCATGGTGTTTATTCCTTGAGTTAGCAAAAACTCATTTTTATATCTAATTTTGAAATTAATATTTTATATAATTATACATTAATTTACATTTGATCTGTGAATCTGTAGCAAGTGTTGTAAAGTTGACTGAGTTTTCATACCCATTTCCTTTCTAAGCATCCTAGTACCTATACGGTACATTTCCACTTTTTTTTTCATGACTACATTTCGTTTTATAATAACATAAACCTATCTGAACTTTTATTTTTTAATTATGCCATGACTTGTTTTTGCACATAAATGAACTTGAAGAAGAGTTTATTTTTATTATTAGTAGTTGTAATAGAAAGTTGTAATAGATGCAAGAAAGCAAGCTTGTACACCATCAGAAAAAAAAAAACAAAAAAGCAAACACTTCCAACACATTGCACCTGTCCATCCCCTCTAACAGTATCTAGTTCTTTCTTGAATTTATTTAAACTACCCACCTCCACAACACCAGATGGGAGTCAGCAGTGTAAGTGTAGCCAGGATTTTTTGTCAGCAAGTACATTCACAAAAAAGAGGCCAATTGCCTAATGATAAAAAGTGCCACAATACCAGATTTTGGATCAGGGGTACAATGTACTTTCTGATCCTACCCTGGCTACACCACTGATGGGAGTTCATTCCAGCAATCAACCATTCTCCAGCTGAAGGCAAATTTCCACACGTCTGACCTGCAACCAGACCAAGAGCTGAGCAAGAAGGATTCCATCGGCACTGAGCTTACTCAATCCATTCAAGGCCTTAAAAACCTCAATCAGATTTCCTTGCTTAGTTTCCAGATGCTGCAATTTGCAAAACTAGGCTTTTCCTAGTAAGAAAATTCTTTTGCTCTCCTCACCAGTTTTGTTCAGGGTACACAATCAAGTTTATGGCACTACTTATTGTACTTTAACAGCAGGAAAAAATCCTATATGGAAAAAATATGGCAGAAGTGGCCTCAAAACATTTCTGCACAAATTAACATTTTAAATGGCTGAACTGGACATTTTGACAAAATCCTATTTTCACAAAACTGTAGAAGTTGCTTAGTCATACTTCTTAACGGCAAGTTTCAAGTTCTTTGTTTATTATTTATTTCACCATAATAGCTGCAATTTTTATTATAATTTCTGGTATTTTAAACATTGTGTCAATAAAAAATGAGCTCTTATTTTAAAACAGATACTTTTTTTTATTATATTTTCATTATAAAAAACATGGGGTACAACAGCTAACCAAATATGGAAGTTGCATATGTCTATGTTGATCGCTCATTGCTATTAGCATGTATGAGGGTGGTTCAATAAAGAATTGCCCTGACCTAGCTGCAGAGGTGCTAACCTGTTGATTCTTGGCACAGGTTTTAGTCTTTCTCTACATAGCTACCATGCGGATTTACACATTTTTCCTATTAGTGGATGAGGCTACTGATACCATTTTTGCAGAAGTGGTGAGGTTGGTCTTTGAACCATGACTCTTGCAGAAATTAGTGTCTTGTCGTCAGGGGAGTGGGTCCCCAGAAAAAATGATTTGAGGGAAGGAAACAAGAAGACGTCCGATGGTGCAAGATCAGGTGAGTAGGCTGGATGGGGTAGTATTTCATATCCACAAGTGGCCGCTTGTGTTGTTGCAATTTCAGAAGTGTGAACTGGAGCAGTGTCTCAAAGCATTTTCACACCTTTGGACAGCATGCCACGCCGACTGTTTCGATTTTCTCCCGTAATTTTGTGAGTAAGTTGGCATAATAGGCACCTGTAATTGTTCTACTTTTCGGTAGGTAATCAGTCATTATTACGCCTTTCTCATCCCAAAACACTGCCAGCAAGACCTTTCCTGCTGACGCTTGGGTCCTTGCTTTCTTGGGGGTGGGGAACTATGATGTCTCCATTCCATGGACTGCTTTTTACTTTCAGGGTCCAAATGGTATATCAAACTTCCATCCTGAGTGATTAGACAAGAGAAAAAGTCTTCCACATTTTTTTGACACAGGGCTAACAACTGTTGTGATTTCTGTTTTCGATCAGCCTTCTGGAAACCAGTCAATAATCGGGGAATCCATCTTGCACTCAATTTCCGTAAATGGAGTTGGTCATGAAGGACTGTTTCAACAGAGCCCACACTAATCTTCACCTCCTGGGACAATTCATGCACATATATTCGGCAATCTTCCATGATTAATGAATTCACTTTTCCGATCATGCTATCATCAATGGCTGAATGGGGACAACCTGGAATGGGCTCAGATTCTACTGATGTCCGACCACACCTAAACTATCTATGGCAGTGCTTCACAATGCCATAGGATGGGGCTTCATCCTTATATACAGCAGTCATCTCCTCGTGGATTTCTTTAGGAGATTTCCCCCTTAAAGAACAGATACCGGATTACAGCTCTGGCTTCAACTTTGTCCATGGTGCTACTTCATCACACGTTTAGCTCTGTAAGAAAAAAAACAAATTAAGACACGGCTGAAATTTTACACCTTTAGTACAGAGATATGTATGATGCTACACACAAAATATGACTCTGCGATATGTGGAAGTAGGTGAGGGCGATTCTTTATTGAACCACCCTCGTAGGGTTAAGTTTTGCAAATTACAGTGTCTGGAGACTAGGCACCTGCGAGATGATCTGATATTGGTGTATATAAAAACTTGAATGGTTTGAGAAAGCTCAATGCTGATGGGATTCTTCCTCTTGCAGATTAATTGTCTGAGGGGACATAAATTCAAATCGAGGAAAGACAGTTGTAGAACAGATGTGTGGAAATTTGCCTTTAGCCAGCAAGTGGTTGATTGCTGGAACAAATTTCCATCTGTTGTTGTAGAAGTTGACAACTAGAGAAACATTTGGAGCAAATCAATGGGAGAAATGGGAACATTTTTTTTTTCTTTTTGGCTGATGCTATATAAGCTTGCTTTCTTGCATCATATGTCTCAACCAATGTCCTAAAAATTTTTAAAAAAATGTTCTTGTTTATACTCCAGCACAACCACCAGGTCAGTAGAGTTTACAATAAACTAATGAATACAAATTGTTAATACTATTTAGCAGTCACAGGCTCGAACCCTGGTCCACTCAAAGAGCGTGTGCTACCACACTCGCACTCCTGACCACTTAGCTACGTCAGGCCTAAAATAAATTTTCTGTTTATAATCTGGAACAACAACCAGGTACTAGAGTTTTACAATAAATCGTCGATACAAATATTTATCGTATTTAGTAGTCACGGACTTGAACCTCCCATCTACTCAAGGAACGGATGCTATGCACTCTCGCTCCTGACCACTCGGCTACGTCAGTCCTTAATTATGTACATGTTTTATCAACACCAAAAGGAAGGCTATATGGTGGCTTGAAGTATATTCCTCAAATTTGTAGATAGAGCCCTCTAACCACCACGGTGACTCTACTTCATCATATGAGGTTAAATACCAAACAAAATTTATGTATATCATCTTCCTCTATTTCCCCAGTGTCACAATAACCTTTACTGTTATCACACAACTGCTGTTGCAGGGCACTGATTTCAAAAAAGTGTGCTCAAGAAAATGTTAACATTTCCAAAATCAGCAAGAATTAGATGACTTCAGTCTTACAAAATCCAATGCACAGCCTTTGACAGCTCATCTAAAAGATGGAATTTGGACATTCTACAATATAAGCAATATGTTAGGTATAGAATTCATTACATTATAGAATATAAATATTTTGTTTATATTCTATAATTTGTATTCGTATGGGTTGATGCTTGGCATGGATCATTTGAGTTCCTTTTCCTAAAAAAGAAATTTCTGGTTCTTTGTTCAACTGCACAGATACGATTTTCTTTTCTTTCTTTTTTTCTTCTTTTTAAGAAGCTAGTATTATCATAATCTGTCAAAGTGGTATTTGTTCAACAGCCCAATGAGAAGCCTGTTTAGCTTCATAATGAAAAAATTTTCTACATGGTAGATTTATAGCTTACTCATTTCACATGGAAAAAGGTTGAAAGTGTGAAACTTCTGATGAAACAAATCAACTATGAAAGGTAGAAATGGGATGTTCCTAAGGGTTTCAAGATACTAGGATTCTTTCTTGGATTACCTGGTTTGGTTACTTAGCTGAAGTATCCTTGCTTCCTATGTCTATGGCATAGCAGAGCAATGGCCAGCACTATATCAGAAGAGAATGATCTGTTAGACAGTCAGCAAAGCCTGGTAAATAGGATGCAGTTAACAATGTCCAGGTCAAAACTAAGAAGGTCTCTTGCTGCTACCACCACACATTTAGCTAGGGCCAACAAAGCAGTTCAAAACTTGGGATTCTCAGAGTGAGGCTCAACGTTCCCAAAAGTCTCTGAATTAAAAATGAAAGGTGGCATATTTATGGATTACAGGGCAGACAGATGAAGACATCTAAAGGGATTATAAACAAAATGTTTGCTGTTCAAAAAAAAAAAAAAGAAGCCAGGTAGACACTTGAACCTATGGTATATGACGAGTTTTTAAGTAATAACAAGAATGGAAAACTACATACAAAGAAAATTTGACTGAATAGTAGAGAAACCGAATTGCCAAATATCCCTAAAAATGCACAATTTGCACCTGCACTTTTTCTGACTGAATTTGGGTGAAGCGAATAAAAAGCAAAGGTGACATTTCTGTCACCTTTGCATTTGGCAATGGGGATAAGGTAGCGGGAGAACATAGGAATGCTTGATCCATGATGATCATGATGATTAGAAAAGAAAAACATTAAGTGTTCATTTCTGACTTGTCCTAATTTATCACCCTCTAGCAAATCGACCTTAAATTATTTGTTCTCAGATTATTTATGGCTGTCTTTTGTTAAATAGATGTAACCACTTTAAGTTCATAAAACATGATAATAAACACATAGAGTTAATATTAATTGGGCTGGCCATGATTCAGTAGTAAACACAAGTAAGGTAGTTGCAAGTTTGGGCACATATGCTGTCACAAAAAATGCATGACCCATTGTGAATTGTAGCACCCCTGAAAATCTGGCTGCCCTTAATAATTCAATGTGTATGAAGTCACAATGAATATGTAAACTTATCTAGTCATAGGATTAAACAACACAAGCAACTGGTGTTTGATCATACAAAAAGTGCCACTGATAATAAACATGGGATTATAAAAAAATCCTTCATTTATTTATAATTACATACAAGTTTGATAATTTGTTTTTAAATTTCTAGGGATTAAATGGAAAAAAAATATACCATTTTGGGGGAGGGGGGGAGAAACAGGCTTCTCCCAAGAAATGGAAAAAAGTCTATTTTAATTTTGTGAAATTTAAAAATAATAAAAAAATTGCAAGAAATGAAGATAAATAGAAAATAATTAATTTGTTATATGGTGTAACAAATTAATGGTGTTTAATGTAAGGAAGGCAAGTTTTCTCCAAAATTTATTTGTGGTGTTTCCTGCAAAAATATGGAATTATCAATAAATCTTTTTTTTTTTAATGTGCTGCAAAGAAAATGGTTAGTTAAAAAAAAAAACTATTCCAACTTGGGAGCTGGATATTATCATTCTTCTCTTTCTTGGTGATTCCCTTTTTTTTCTCTCTCACACACAGGGCAACTTAGGAAATTTTTTTTTTGGCTGGTGCAGCATAAGCCTCAGGCTTCCTTGCACCATATAGCTAATAATAATAAAGTAGAGCAGAAGGACAAGGCAATCCCTGTGCTCAACGGCGAAAAAGTCGCATAGACATCTTGGAATAAATTAAGGAAAGATCTGATAATTTAATTAGTGCTGAGTTTGACTACATACTATTCCCCTTCCATTACGGATGTGTTTTTTTTTTTTTTTTTTCTAACAGCAAAAAAAAAGGCATCATTCAGCATCCCATTCATCATAATTATAACAAAAACCAAAACCTAAATCGCAAAGTAACTTGTAAGTACAGCGAAACAGTTTTTTTTTTAATGATAACCTTCAATATATATATACTTTTTTTTAATTCGATAACCTTCGTATATAGTTTTTTTCAATCTGATAAAAAACATAAACAGTTTTTTTAAACTGTAAATGACATGAAGGTCGCAAAAATGTATATTGAAGGTTATGTTTTATTTTAAAGTTTTGATAACCTTCAATACGTCAAAGAAATCTGGAAGTAGGAGAACATGTTTACCCTACATCACCTAATCCACGACTAGTGACCGGGGGTAATTTATTTCTTAACACCTGTTTCTGAAGGACAGACATAACTCAAAACACACTTCTGTTGCACAACCGAAACCGCGATATACAAGTTCAAACTCTAGCATGTTATAAAAATTGCATGTGTAGTTTTCTAAACCCTCCACAAGGTAGCGCTATATAAACCACAGCCAGAAATCTGTTTGCAGGTTTGACCACAGAGAGTAAGTTACTACTCCGTGGGATTGACCACGGTATTGTTACAGAGTACGGTATACGAAGAGGTCTTTATCTTGAATACAGAAGTATGATGCAAAATAAAAATAGGCGAGATATAATTTATTTATTTATTTGAAATAATGCAATACTTATAGCGATATAACCCTAGTTCACCATGGCACATAAATACACACAAAATAAGATTTTCACTTGAATATGTAATAAATGCTCTTGTTTGTACTTCGGCTGGACCATTAGTGGAATTTACAAAAAAATATCAATACAAACGTTAATCAGGTTTCAACCCCAGTCCATTCAAAGATCACAACGATACCGAACTCCTGCTCCTGATCACTCGGCTACATCAAGCCTAGATAATGAACACTAATATGCAACTAATTATGGCTCTGAACAAAGTGTTATTTTAAACAGAACAGTGCAAAGGTTCTTGGGGACCCGGATGCAAAAGTAATTAAGGGGGCCTCGTTTATTTATGTTGAGACTATTCATCATCATCATCATCAGCCATTTTCAATCCACTGCAGGGTGAAGGCCTCTCCAGAACTTTCCAGTTCCTTCTGTTTTGAGCACTGGCCATCCATTTACTACTCAAAAACTCATGAATTTCATCTATCCATCTCCGCCTTTGTCTTCCAGGTTTTCTTCTAGCTCCTCTTGGGTACCATTCTGTTATTTTCTTAGTCCATCTGTCATCATGTCTTCGAGCTATGTGTCCTGCCCAAGACCATTTTAGTTCTTTAGTTTTGATAAGAATGTCCTTTACTTGAGTTTGCTGCCTAATCCATGTGTTTTTGTTCTTATCTAACAGTCTGATTCCCAATATAATTCGTTCCATTCTTCGCTGTGTAGTTCTTAGCTTCTCTTCCATTCTTTTGGTGAGTGCCCAAGTTTCACTTCCATAAGTCATGGTGGGGAGTATACATTGATTCATTATTTTACGTTTCAGACAAACTGGGATATTGCTCTTCAGTATGTGACTATATTTCCTGAATGCTATCCATCCAAAATTTATTCTTCTCTTGACTTCCAGCCATTTATCATTATTACAGCTAATAACTTGTCCCAGATAAGTATATGACTCCACCTTTTCAATTACTGCTCCTTCAATCATTATTTCCCTTTCCGTGGTATACTTGTTCATCATTACTTTTGTTTTAGCCATATTCATCTTTAGTCCAAAATCCTTACTAACTGTGCATAACTGATTAAGATTTTCCTCTAATTCTTTGGGATCGTGGCTTATGACCACAATGTCATCTGCAAATCGTAAATGGTTTAGGTACTCTCCGTTCACATTGACTCCTTTCTGCGACCAGTCTAATCTTCTGAAGGCTTCCTCAAGGGCAGCAGTAAACAGCTTCGGAGATATTGTGTCTCCTTGTCGAACTCCTTTCTCGATTTTAAATTTGCTACTGTCTTTGTCTAGTCTAATAAAGGATGTAGCACTCTCATATATTTTCTTCAAAATCATAATATATGGAGTATCTATGCCTTGTCTTTCCAGTGCCCGAAACATTGCCTTATGCTGTATGGAGTCAAATGCCTTTTCATAATCCACAAATGCCAGGCATAATGGTGTTTTATATTCATTTGCTTTCTCCATTAGCTGTGATATTACATGAAGGTGATCCATAGTTGAGAATCCTGTCCTAAAGCCAGCTTGCTCTTTCGGTTGATTCTCATCAAGTATTCTTTTTAATCTGTTAGTAATGACCCTTGTGAACTACTTGTAGATATGGGATAACAAGCTGATTGGTCTATAATTTCCAATTTCTGATTTATCTCCTTTCTTATGCAGCAAAACTATGATTGCATTATTCCACTGCTTAGGCATCACACCTTTTCTAATGCACTTTGTGAAAAGCCTTGCCAGTTTTTGTGTTATGTCTCTTCCTCCCAATTTTAACAACTCTACAGTAACTTCATCTTCCCCCGGGGCTTTCCGATTCTTCATTTTCTTCAATGCATGTTCTACCTCATCAGGAAGAATATCGGGTATGTTGTATGTGTTGCTACTTTGCAATCCATCTTCCCCACTGCTGGTATCATTCCCTCGCTCCTTGTATAATTCTCTATAGTAGTCTTCTGCTACTTGAATTATGCCTTCTCTGTTGAGACTATTATGGTTCCCTCAATTGGAGGCCCCAAGATCGGAAACGTGGTGCAGCGAATCCAACGCACCTCCCATTTGCACGTCCCTGATTATACAGTATATGGATAATAACATGCTAAATACCCTTGATCAGGCTGATTAAACATAATAGGAAGACATCAGAACTTAAAAAAATAAAAAATTTATTTTAGCACACCATAAGTCAGCTTCCTTAACCAATTTTGTGAAGGGAGGGCAGATGAATCAAGGGACAGGGCGGGGTAGCTATCGGTGAACACCAGACTCAGATGAATAATTCGTTCTAAGAAGAGGTAAGGAGAGAGTGTGCTGAAGACGGAATTTGCAGGACGAACGCGCCAAGGAATAAGTGTTATAAGAGGTGACGAATCAATACAATTATGAGCCCTATTATAAAAGAAGCAGAAAGACTGAAGATTGTGTGTCTCAAATTGAGAGGAACTGCGATGGAACTCGATATGTTTCTTGAGACAAAGAAAAGCGAATAATTTTGATTTGAGTACGTTCAGGAAGGTCCAAAAGATATTTCTGGTTGGGGAGGGGGAGCTATGAATATACAGCATGTGAAAAAACGAATAAGGATACTTTTCTGCACAAAAAACCCGAGTTTCCAGGAGAAAAATCCATGGATCACTGGTTTGAGAACGACCTAACTCAGTAGGTCTGCGCGTTATTGACGGAATTTGAACAAGGGAATTTTCCACACGGTGTGGGGAGGACTGTGATTATCCTGAGCTACCACAAGAGTTGTAGGAGACCAAATAATAACACAATAATCAACGACATTAGGTAAAATTAGTTGGTTTAAATTTTTTTTTATCTGCATCATGATTTGTGTCAACCAATAACCAGCCTGACTTCTTGTTAGCATTTGAAAGTCAATTATTATCTTCTAGTGCATATTTTAATGCACTACGAAATTGGTGACTTCTTTTTTTACAAGAACAAAGAATTTAATTGCTTCTGACAGACAAACTTAGCCAAATATTCCAACCACTACAACAAGAGTATATGCTCCTTTCAAGATGTTTTGTTTCGTAGGTGGTTTCGAATGTTTAAAGATGAACGTGATTCAATCACAAACAAACATCGGCGGTCCTGGATCCGTAACACCTGCTGTCACCAGAGAAACCATAAATATTCCTTCAGTAATCGTGAGAGGAGATCATCGTTTAACAGTAAAGCAATTGACAGAGATGTTGAGAATATTGGTGGAAAGCACGTACGGTATTCTCCATGATCATTTGCATATGACACGTGTTTGTGCACTCTGAATTCCAAGACTACTCATACTTAAGCAGCAGAGTCGGAACTAGGCAATTCTGCGCCTAGGTAAAAAGGTAGTCAATCTTTCAGTAGTGTAGCTAGGGTCGACAACGCCCGGGAGAAAACTTGTCTATCGACCCTCATTGTGAGAGATAATTCCTTCAGTTTGCGCCCCTGAAGCTCGGCGCCCGGGGGAAACTCAACCCCCATGCACCTCAATTGCTACACCACTGCAATCTTTATGAATTTATAAAAAGTACTATTACATGTAGGTCAGTGCAAAAACATCATTTTAACGTATCCATCTACCAAAGTAGTTAAATTAATTAAATAAATTGGCATCGTTTTTGTTATATCTCATATTGTGAATACCTTCACAACGAGTTTCCATAGTATTGCACTATCTCGAAAAAATAACACTTCACCAGTGGAGAAGAAAACTGTTATTTATTTTCAGCGGATACCACCACCCGGACGGCACTGTTTCAAACTTTTGGTGGCTTCTCTTCGGTGGATGGGCAGGTACCCTGATGATGCAATAGTGACACTAGGGTACCTAAATTTTATAGTCTTTATAAAAATTACCATTGTAACGGTCTACGATTTGCATATATTTATTAATAAAATAATTTAAATAATACAATGAATATATCAGAGAAAAACAAACTTACAAATATTCGTTTATATCTACAGAGAATTTAGTTCTATATCAACTAGGCTTCCTTGCACCATGTACATAATAATAATAATAATAATAATAATAATAATAATACAATATGTCAGCAAATTGCATGTGTTCTTTGGTCGAATTGCTGGTTATTGGACGAAAAACTAGTTTACGAAAAAAAAAAAAAAAAAAACCATTGTACCATCGCTGAGACATATTAACTCAGCCAAGTTGTGAAACAGATCCTATAAATTTCTCCCGTCGCTAACGGGTTCGAACTGAAGTCTTTTCCATCCGGTGTGTGGAGGAATGTAATTATACTAACGTGATTATATTAAGATATATAGATAATCAGATAATCACTAACGTGATTATCTACGAGGGCTGCGAAGATTCAGTGGCGGACAAAAAAACTGCATCATCTTAAAAAGATAGTAACATTTATAGTAAAACGTATAAGATATTGTTTGATTACAGTCATTTTATTGGCCTTGTCTGACTTTGTCTGGCACATTATAAATTCTAAATCCAAGTTTGAACTAGCTATTATGTCGACTTCGAGGGCGCCTTCGACACTGTCTGGTGGAACAGCGCCCTTGAACGTCTCCCAGAATCTCCTTTCATATGTACAAATTATTTCAATACTATTTCTCTGACCGCTCAATAATTGTCAAGTCAAAATTCCTCCAAGTCTCTAGGAAGGTTTTTCGAGGGTGCCCCCAAGGTTCAGTCCCAGTCCTGGGGCCCCTTATCTGGAACATTGTGCTTCAAGACTAGCTGGGCCGCTCTCTCCAGAATTGCAAAATTTTTGCTTTCGCCGATGACCTGACAATTGTGGTCTCAGGCAGTTCTCGTGCAATGTTGGAGGTGAATGCAAACCAGATTTTAACTGACCTTGCCACCTGATCATTGGCTAAAAAAATTAATCCAGCGAAAACAAAAATGATGCTTTTTAAATCCAAATTAGATCTCAGGCGGACTTCCCGTCAAAATTTTGGCAAGCAGCTTCCTATAGTCACTGAGGCAAAACTTCTTGCGGTTATTATTGACCATAAGCTTTCCCTCTATCCTCATCTGATTCACATAAGTACCAAAATCAAAAAGTTCACAGGGTCAATTATTCGAATTTCCAGAGGAGAGTGGAGTCTGTCTAGGAAGTCACTCTTTCTCTACTATAATGCTGTTTTTCTGTCCATAGTCACCTATGCAGCAGGAGCTTGGTTTCATCGGGCTACCAATTCCAAAATGAAGTTAAAACTGAATTCCATTCAGCGGAGCATGCTCCTCTCTATTCTCAGAGTCTGTAGAACAGTTTCCACCGCTGCAGTGAAAGTTATTGCGGGGTCCCTCCCATTGGATCTATTTGACATCTATCGTGGCATCTGCTTTCGACACAAAAAAAAAAAATACCTTCAGAATTACTTGGTATCCAGCTAAATTTAAATGAAGATCCTAAAAAAGAGAAATCCAGATGGTTTAACGAGCTAATTAGCATCTGGCAGACCAGATGGGACACCACCGCACTTGGAGCGATGACAAGAAAATTCCTGCCTGATGTGACCTTCTTACTCTCTAAATCGGTTAAAACCTGGTGCTCTTTAACTATAGAAACTTCCTTTCTGGTAACTGGACATGGCTCTCTCAATCAAAAACTCTTTCAGTTTCGCTTTCATCACACCGATCTCTGCAGCTGCGGGTATACAGAAGAGTGGAGTCACCTGCTCCTTAACTGTGCAATCTACGACGATCTTAGGGTGAAGCTCCGAACTGACGTTCCAGATCTCTCTCCGAGACAAGAGGAAATGCTTCTGCATAATAAGAATCATCTCTCAGCTCTTCAGAACTTTGCCTCCGAGGTGTTTGCTCGCAGAAAAAGAATCAACGCCAGATTAGCGCACCAAAGCAATCCACCAAATACAAGTGTGTAAGCGGGACGATAGTTTGCTTCTCTGATTTATTTTCTTCTATGGTTCATGTTTGCATGAATTGTCTTTGCACTGATCCTAAAGGTCACCAGTTCCACATCTGAATTATTCTGGATACCAGAGTATTTATTGAAGACTACCCTTTTTTTTTGTTTTTCACACCAGCGCCAGTCTGTGTTTTTTTTTTTTTTTTTTTTTATCTTATCAGTCCCAGAATCTTCTTTTTTTTTTTACTTTTAGTTTATTATTATTTTGTTTTATTCTTTTATTTATTTATTTATTATTATTTTTTTTTTTTATCCCAACGTGTCTTTTTTTTTCCCTTGCTAATGATATATATATATATTTTTTTTAAACCAGCACCACGGGTTGTGTTTATTTTATTATTATTATTTTCTTTTTTTTTATTATTATTATTATTTATTTTATTATTTTTTTTTCTTCTCTCTCGCTCCTTTCTTTTTCCTCTGGAATGGGCCCCCCCCAGAGGAATCTGGCCCACCTTTTGGCAACATCAGGTGGGTCAGAGTCTCTTTTGAAGCATTACGTGCTCTACTGGAACTGGCACACCTTCCCGTGGTGTGGACGAGTACCCAGAATCATCTGTCCAGGTGACTGATGCTTCTGGGTAGCCAAGTGGCCAGAACACACACACACACAAACCTACGTCGCACACGTATCTGGGCCATTTATAGTGATACAGTTCTTCACAGAGACATGAGACGGAGTTGAACAGACGTTCTAGGTGCCGCCCATTACATATACACATGTCCACATTGTCGCAAAGCAAAGGTATTGCGTCAGATAACGCTTGTAATACATTAGACAGTAATTGCAAGGTATGGCATCAGCTGTTTATATAAATACGGCGTTGGAAGAGTATAAACGCTCATTAGTATCCTGTTTTATGGCTCCATATGTTCAGTTGACACCAAGAAAAAAAAAGTGTAGCAGTTGGTGTGTCCCAGGAAGGGCTTTCTACGCATGCCATCGCTGATAAAATAGACTGCCACTTATCCCATTTCCAGGGTGCTGAAATTAAAGCACGAAACCGGTGATCTCAAGAGAAGAACTAGATCAGGCCGTAAGAGAGTGAATATGCCTTCCCAAGATCGATATTTGAAACGGCTATGCCTTCGTAATCGCCATGCTAGTGCTCTTGATCTAAAACTGGACATTGAGTTGGCCTCTAGTGTTAAAATTTTTCAACAGAACTCAGCATCTTGCCGCACAGCAAAATTTGTAAGTTTTATGCTATTTAGATTTAATGATGAGTTTGGCTCTCTATTGAAAATAGTTGGTACATAATTTCACCTAAAATTGCTGGTACATAATGTCGTCTAAAATTGCTGGTACATAATGTCATCTAAAATTGCTCAGAAGAATGTATGTTGTTGTTGTATGTTTTACGGCGCAACGGCAGCTATAGGCCATTATGCGCCATAGAATGTATTTGTCTTGGGCGGCACCTGGAACGTTAGTTGATCTCCGCCTCGTTTCACTTTTAAATTAGATTATTCTGCAGAAATGGCCAGAAGTGAACTGGCTGTTTGGCTACCCGGAGTCAGCAGGTCGGAGACGCGCCAACACCACCACCACCACCACGGGAAGGTAGACCAAGGGGCTACAAACCGGCGGCAGCAGAAGAAGGGACGCCAAGAGCCCAACAAAGTACGAGCCAAAAATAGTAAAAAAAAAAAAAAAAAAAAAAAAAAAGGAACTTATACAACTATACAAAAATTAAATACTGTACAAAAGATAACCTCAACAGACTGAGGTAAACACAGATGATACTTTGAAATGTCAAAGTAAACAATTAAAGTAATCCTATGCATATTAACATAAAAAAAATAAATAAAATAAAAAAAAACAAGTTCAAAGAAAATAATTAAGGATAACAGTACCATTCAACCGACAAAACTTTACACAAGCCCAGAAGCAGGCGCAAACCTTATAAACAGTTGAGGTTAAATCCAGTAAGTCCTGCAGTCATTAGTAGCAATGCCACACAGTCAATCACCAATAACAAAGTCACAGTCAGTTAACAGCCATCCGAGCAAAGGAGCACAGGAATTTTCATCGCCAAATTGAGTTGTAGTTGTAGGACACTTGTAGAGTTTCAAAAAAAAAAAAAAAAACACACAGAGCACAAGTCCAGAATTGTAGATCTTGTTGAGAAAATGGACGTCATTGCAGTGAAGGTGAAGAGTCTTGAGCTGAATTTGAAACATTCGCATGTGTAGTCATTGCAGAAAGGATTGCGAGCCTTTTATTGAAGGTTGACTTAGCAAAATCCTGAAGAGCGCGGTAACTCGTGACATTTGATACAAAATTAGGTTCCAATCCTGATGAAAAGTTGGGAATTGCATTTTGCAGAATTACTCGAAATTCATTGTATGAGGGACAAGAGTACAACATGTGCTGCCAATCTTCCACACCGCGACAATGGCAGAGTTCCGTAGGAGACAAGCGAAATTTAAACAATTTCTTATTTAATGATTCGTGTCCTGATATCAAATAGGAGGTAAACAAGTCAAGGCTAAACCAGACTGTAGATTTTTTATCCGTAAGAGAGTCAACTTCAGGGAAAAACTTACGCGTTACACTGCCCAGTGTTGTGCCATCCCACCTACTCTGCCACAAGTTGATCAACTCTTGCCAAATTCTTTGTCGTTCAGCTTTAACATCGACTTGAGTGTTAATAGAAATACCAAGGATCTGAGTGGGAATCTGACGTTTCAAGCGATAACATAAGCCTCTGAAAATTACGTAGAGATCGAGTGGTAACGTCCCGGCTAAAACCTGTAAAGCAGGTGTTGAAACTGTTCGACAAATCTTCAAAATACAAAGTAACATTGTACGCTGGATTGACATCAATTTTAATTGAAATTGTACAGTCCGCACCCTATGGAACCAAGCGCCAGCAGCATAGGCAACCATAGGGAGAAACACAGAGTTATAGTAGATTCTTAAACATCTTCTAGAAAGACCCCACTCAGTTCTAGAAACTCTGACAAGAGCGCCGGTGAAATTTCTGATCTTAATTCGCAGATTGGATAAATGAGGGAGAAAGTTTAACTTGCTGTCAATAGTTATTCCCAAAAGTTTAATTTCCGTTATTAGAGGTATTTGTTTATTGTTTATTTTAACTCTTGGTGGTCGACGAACGTCCAATTTAGAGCCAAGGATCATAATTTTTGTCTTGGTAGAACTAATTTTTAACTTATTTTCAACTGTCCATTGTTGAAGGATCAGATAGAACTTTCTCAGCGGATATTTCAATAGAAGACCTTGAATTACCACCAACAAGGACTGTCAAATCATCCGCATATGCCATGATCTTCACGTTGTCAAAGGTTCGGGTAATCCAACCTTGCAGAACAAAGTTCCAGAAAAGTGGTCCTAAAATCGAAAGACCTGACGCAAAATTTGTCTGTACTTAGATCTGACGGTGATAAATCTGTTAGAGAAATAGCTCTTAATTAGAAGATAAAGTTGCTGGGAACATTCGGCATGACATAAACGTTCGAGGGCACTTTCCCACCAAAGGGAATCAAAAGCACCCTCGAAGTCAATAAAGATAGCAAGAGTATACTTGAAAATGGAGTGTTCAACAGAAGAAATGAAGTCTACAAGGGCGTCCTCGCAGGACCTGCCAGGAGTGAATCCGTATTGATTAGGCGCAATTAGTCCCCGTTCCAATAACAAGTTGTTTAATCGCAGGGCAATTAAACGTTCTAATAGCTTACCAAGGTTGGCCAATAAGGCTATAGGCCGATAAGTCCTTGGTTCCTGGGGGGGGGGCTTGTCTGGTTTCCTAATCAGCTTGATGAGGGCTGTCTTCCACAGATCTGGGAAAGCCCCAGCATCTAAACATTTATTGAAAAGTTGTAGAAGTATACTGGGCTTAATCTTGGCGAACCGTACAATAAAGGTACTCTCCAGCATGTCCATCCCTGGGCATTTCTTAACTTTCACTTGTTTGACCGCTGTGTCCAACTCGATGGCACTAAAAGGCTCAGTCTTAATTGAAGAAACATACAGAGAATTGGCAGAACGAATATTAATGCGAAAATCAGAGTCGGAGCTCACATTGTCCTGTAGAAAAAGATTATCTAGAATAATATTTACAGAATCCGTCCAGTTAGTGGTCTCCAGACCATTGTATATGATCGATCCATACACTTCTTGTGTAAATAATTTATTTCTTACAATTTTATAAAGTAGCCCCCACGGGTCTGCATTACCAGAGTTGAACAGAAATTCTGTCCAGGTTTCTTTCTTCCTGGTAGCAATTGCCTTCACATAACGTTTCTTGAGATCAACGTAATAATTATAAAAGATGCAAACATCAGCCTGAGACAAATTGACGATTGCTCTGATAGGTGCGTCGAGCGTGGTGGACCTGTTTCCGAAGCAAAGATAATTCTGACGACCACCAGGAACAAGTTCTGGAATTGACACGTTTTTTCCTTGATGATTTATATGATGCATTAATCAAAATTTTTTGAATCTGTGTCGCAGCTTCAGACACAGACATGTCGTCAAAATGAGAGTTAGTCAGTTTGGAGAAATCAGCATTTACAGAATGTTCAAATATGTCCCAATTAATGTTATTAATTGAGAAGCGAACGTACTCAGGCACACAGATACTCGAATCTGAGGGACGAGAAGGTATGGAGACCGAGAAAGAAATTGCCCGATGGTCTTTTGTTGTCCAGTTAGGCTGTACAGTCCAATCGTTGATAGCTAGCTTACAGAAGGAATTTGAAAAAGTGATATCAATATTTGATTCTCCGGAGAAGCTGGAGAACGTAGTGACTGTTGAGGTCTGTTAAAGATCTTCATATTATTATTAATAATAAATTCTTCCAGTAATTGCCCTCGAGCATCAGAGCGTGCATTAAACCAAAACTTAGACTTGGCGTTTACATCCGCTGAAATAAGGACATTATGAGGACCCAGAAAATTCAATGTGGATTCTAAATAATTTAATGAGTTATTTAAGTCTTCAGATGGAGGGCAGTATATTGAGATGATATAAAAGGTCATGGTAGAATATGTGACAAGGATACAAGTTGCAGTTTGGTGACAGAGACCATTAATGACAGTTACATCAATTTTGTCGTTTAATACAACAATACAAGTCTTGGGTTGCTGGTGGGCAGGTTGGATTACTCGGGTGGAAAGAGAATAACCTGTGATCTTTGAACAATCTCCCATTCGCCCTTTAGCAAAATATGGCTCTTGAATAGTGATGATGTCGATTGAGTTTTGTTCTGCTGTTAATCTAATCTCGTCCGAAACAACTCGAGAATGATGCCCGTTGATCTGCATAAATTTCAGATTAATAGACTGAACACTAGGCAAGTTCGTACTATTAACATCACCAGCAGGGGAATTATTTACACTATATACACTGGAATTGGGTGTGTTACTCATCAGCAATCTTCAGTCGTGCTGTTTACAAGGCCTTTTTGTAGATAGGACAGTTGCTATCTCTCACCGAATGGTGAAAGTCACGTTTTCCTCTCTTACAATTGATACACGATGGCTCTTCGTTTTTATTAGGACACTCGTTAAACACATGACCACCATGCGCACAGTGACTGCAAGACGGGGACTCGTGCGTGCAGTACTGAGCGGTGTGACCATATCCCAAGCAGTGAAAGCATTTCGTCACAACAGTATAAGGTCTGTATCTATGGGAACTCCAGGCAAGAAATATGCGCTCCAGAGTAATTATATGTTTGTAAATCTTGGGAGAAAAACTAACAGCCCAGTTTACAGATAAATTTGACCTTGCTTTAGTTGAGAAACGAAAGAAAGTTCCGTTCTTAACCTCCTCAAATGTAAAATCCGAATCGCCAAGATTTTTGTTATATAAATTTTCAAGTATCTCGTCACGTGTCAATTCCTTTGGGACATCATAAATCAGTACAGTGGGGTTTCCCTTTCGAGGAACACCTGAGCTGATACCTGCAGATGTAAAAGACTCCGAGGAGGTCAGACACTCCAGATCTGATTTAGAGGCCGTTTCCAGCAAGACTCCTTTGTTCCTCACTAGCCTAAGAGACTTGATCTTAACATTTTTTCAATCCGATTTAAGAGTTTTAGCCACCAATGTCTTAACGTCAGCACTTGACTTACAATCACTGTTTTCAGAAGCTCTAAGAATTAAGACATTGTCAGGTTTCACTTTAGGAACATTAGCAGCGGAACGGGCAGCATCAGCAAAGGTCCTGACAATAGAGGTGTCAGTAGCAGCGTCTTCCTGCAAAGTTGAATCATCCATGACAATCGGGGCAGGGGACACATCATGTCTTAATGTAGGTTTGTCTGTAGAGGAACTGCCACTAACAGATTGTTTGGCCAAACAAGCCATATTTGTTGTTGTTATACCGGAAAATGTATTTATAACTCTTTCCAAAAGATTGGTACGTGTATTAAAAGAAGCCAGAAGAAGGTAACAAGTAAGATTCAGCTGCAGGAGAGCATTGTAAGGGTGTGGTACCCCAGAGCCGTGCCGAGGGTGAGGCGAACGAGGCTCGCGCCTCAGATTAAAATCTGAAAGGGGCGCCGAAAGAAAGATTAATTAGTTGCTATGATTAACAGTGGGGCGCAATTTTTTATTCTTGCCTCAGATACGAGGGTAATTCAAAAAATATGTTACACTTGACCATTAGTGTAGACACTCCTCGGAACGTGTGACTAAATGTTCAATTCCTTGATGATAGAAATCCACTCCTTGGTCATTCAGCCACCGTCGAACTGCTGTTTGCACCTGCTCATCGTTTGCAAATCGTTGTCCCCATAGATGTTCTTTCAGCTTGCCATAGATGTGACAGTCAGAAGGCGAAAGATCAGGACTGAACGGCGGATGTTGCCATACCTCCCATCCAAACTTTGAAGCAAGTGTCGTGTTATGCGTGTATTGTGTGGCGTGGCGTTGTCCTGAATGAGATCAACACCTTTGCTTATGTTCCACAGGCTTTTCCGTCATATTATGCTCTTGCCTATCAATATACTCGTGAATCCTCGCTATAGCAAGTCAGCACAATATCATGTGAATTCCAGAAAAGCCTGGGTTTCGAATGATCTATCTAGTGGTTCAAATTAGGACAAAATCCTGCGCCCTCAAGTCTCACTCAACATGTCACAGTGAGCGTACTCGCAGCGACAGAATTGCGTTGTGTTTTTCATCCCGAAACAACTCTTAGCTAAGGGCTGGTTCGAAATGCCGCCATAAATGATTCTTTTAAAAAAATGATAGTTAGTGATTTGCATGTATTGAAAAAGAATGATCACGACATAATTTTAACAAACAAAACAGGTTTATTTAACATATGTATACAAATGAGTACAATATAACTGGTAAATAAGTTAGATTAATTGGTATTTAATTGTTAGACAAATTAATTGAATGCAAGCATTATCTTGCTGTTAGCTATATTACAATGTTGTAATATTCTTCATATGGTTTTTCCACTAATTCCTTAGCAAGTACAAAATAATTAGTGTTTGTCATAACATATCACTGTTCAAAATATGAAACAGGTAATTATATTATCTTAATAGTGTAATTAGTAATTGACAATTAAATTAATAAGTCGCATTATTATTAAAGTTGAATACTAAGAAAATAATACAGTTGTCGGGGTATATTTATGTGAGGAAAGCTGTCTTATAAATGCATTAAACGTATGCAGGTAATGGATTCGGCTTTTGGGTGATTTAATACTGTTTGTTATCAAACAATAGGGGTTGACTTACCCGAAAATATTCTGCAACGCCTCGGGGGGGGGGAAATCTGTATCAGACATCAATACGATTCTTTTCTCATCTTTTCCTATTAATTATTAATTTACCTCTTCTTCACATAATGACAAAAATCGGCCAAAACTATCACTACTCTTTCTTCAGTCATGTCTTGCACCAAGATCACTGTGTCTCTGTGTGTCCGTCTTTCTTCCCCTTTTCCAATATATACCTCCGCATCCCCTCAACTGTGCTCCCTAAGAATTGTCTTATTCTCACGAGTCAACTATGTGGGGGGGGGGAAGAATTAAATGGATACTGTACCATGCACGGAGTCGTAGTGACAATTAATATCTTTATAAAGGTCTTGTTATGCAAGACCTGCTGTGTCTTGTTCTGGTAATTTCTACTCATATAACAATTCACCGTTCTTCGGACCTTTGCGTTCGATCAACATTCTTGTCCGCTCAGGAGAACGGGTGACGTCACTGTGGTGTCCCCTTACGGCGACCGCACCCCTGGGGTGATTTGAAAGCGAAAGTAAAAGCTTAGCTCAAGTGACGCTATCGTTATATAATTTAGTTGTATAGGCCGTGAAAAATATATCAGGCATTATTAGGCCAAATACCTCTTGAAAGTAAGTGAAAGGGCTGAAAATGAAAATATTTTTCACACACCTTCCCCCTACGGATAAGAAATTCTGAGCGCCGAGAAATTCACAAGCTCAAAATTTCTCAAGTTTCTTTTTTTTTTTTTTTTTTTAAAAAAAAAAAGTGTAACATGAATTCTACCGGTGTAAAAAAAAATGAAGTGACAGACATCTTTCCTCTTACAGAATTCGGATTGTTCTCCACTATGATAAATGGTACCCCAACAAAAAGAAATAGTGTCTACATACACTTTTCAAAATCTTCTGAGTCCTCTAATCCTACCTTGGATGAGCCAACAACTTGGTCTGCAGACCTTAAACAAAATCCCATATTAGCAAGTAAATTTTCACAAGAGGTGTTTATCATATATGCAATGTCTATATTGTAGCAATGTTTATTTTTGTATTAACACAAATTGTTGTAGTATGTTGCACTGAATGTTCTCTACACAACGTCTGAACTGGACATTTGAAGCACTGGAATACTGATAGGATTGTTCATTGTTGGTCAGGGAAAAATACTGGAACTTCTTCTCAAAGAATTCTTTGGTAACATTTCCTTTATATCACCATTGCTCCACACAATAGTATTACATGCAACAAAAAAAAAATCAAAGAATCTGTATCTATTCTTTTTAAAAAAATTAGTATAATATGACACTAGATATACTATTCATTATGACAGTTAGCAACTGAGACAACACAAATGTTCAATACATATGACATCCTTTTATAATAAATGTATTTAAAATATATCAAGCAAACAGCAAAAAAAAAATATTCTTCTAACATGTGAACATTTTTTTACTTATTCTATTTTATTTATTTTTTTTTTAAAGGAAAATATAGCAAACATCAAACACTAAGTGATTATATAATATAAATCCTCATATATAATTAAATTCCTGCAACTAATATACAGAATTTGCAATAAGAACAAAAAATCAAAGAATACATTGAATAAATATGGCTACAAGTACTAACTTATTCTTGCAAAGTTATAAGACTACCAATTAAAAAACTGTAAAAATTTAGGCAGTTATATCAACTGACCAATTGTATAGTTTTAACTGTTCAGCACCTTCTGATGGTGCAACCATCATCTGTGGAGAATATCTCACTAACTCTCCAGACATAGAGAGAGAGTTCTTGGGTTCACAAATCCTTAAAGTTTAAGGCCACTGAGTACACTTGTCAGCTGTGAAGACTGCATCATATTCCTTGAGTGATTTCATGGAGATAGTCCTTCACTATTAACTGGAACACCATGTCAGAGCATGAGAAAGACTAAATGTTCACTACAGTTCTGAATGGGAGAACTTTTTGCATGCCTTCAGAGGAAGGACAACCGTCATGCACATAAAACTGAGACATCCTAAAAAAAATATCCTCTAAGCAACTGAGCAAGAAGATAGTAAAATGTTAAGTGGATCTCATTTTCTCTTTTTGTCTTTCTTTTTTTTTCCTGGACAATTTGTTCAACTGATAGGTTCACAAACTTTATTCATCTTTTCAGATTTGTTTTGACTTGTAGGAGAGGGGGTGAGGTCTCATGCCATTTACCCTTCATCTATACCTTTCCACTCACTTTTCTTGTACTTAATCACATTCCAAAACTGTCACCTCCTTATTTCCTTTCATTTCTTTTCAAAAAATGGATTTTTCTCTTCATTTTCTAAACAGAAACACACAAGTCACTCATGACAGATAAACAAGATTCCCATAACAGAAATTAGTAACCAATCTCTAAACTTGAAAATGAGCTCTGATCTGCTCATTCAGTGCACTATTTTAATCATCAGCTATTTGGATTATCAAAGGCAAGAGCACAAGATTGATACTTCAACAGTTTGCTTTCAGTTCCCTTTTCATTGTAGTTGATATTGACCAAGTATGAGTACTATTCAAACTCTCTCTACATTAATACAATATCATTAACCTTTCTAATGTCATGCATGATAAAGTTCCAATTGGTGGATAAATTTCTTTCCAAAAAAAAAAATATTTGTGGAACTAGAACTCTGATTTATATGGTATCAAAACTTTAACTCAGGATGAGGCTGAGTATTCTTTTTCAAAATGGTACAAGGAAAGATTCTCTTATCTTCATCTAGAAACACAGGTGTTACTATTTATTACACTCTACTCTTCTCTTCGGAGGAACGACAAAACAAGCAGTAACTGGGCGGAACCAGCCGTCCTCAGGCCACTTATTTCATCCGATCTTCAAAAGAAAAAACCTAAATATATATATAGACATATTTATATTTTTTTCCAGAATCTTTTCTCTTGTAGTGAAATTTTAGTCAGCAATGAGAGAGAGAGAAAACAAAAGAAACTAGGGGGTGCACCCAAAAGGCCCTAGTATCCACTGCAACCTTCCTCTCAAAATTGGCCTATACAATTGCAACATGTTTTGTGGAAGAGGACTATAATATAGGTTCCATAAGAAAATATTTTCCTCAATGGTCAAATTTGAATAAGAGTTCTAGTATTTATCTTCTTTTACCTTCTCTTTTTTTTTTTTTATTAAAACAACTCCTGAAAATAACTCTTGTTTTTATTTGAAATCCAGATTCTCTTTCCATGTTTTCACCTTCATCCTTTAATCCCCTTTGCTCACTGCATCATCCATAACAAAACTGCTGATAAACACAATGCTTGTGTCTGATGAGAACTAACCTTTCTTTTCCCTTTGTAAATAAAAACTTCATGGGTCTGATACTCTAATTAATCAGAAACTTCATTTAATGTATCTCTTAGCTTATAATCAAATCATCTTCAACCGAATGCAATATTCATCTCATGACACTATGCATCAATTTAGCATGATACTGGAATCATTATTCTTATATAACTTTCCCTCTCCAAGAACTGACTTCTTTTCTTTAAAGATGGAGGAAACACAATAACAAACTTTTCCTCATACTGTTTTCTCTTTCTCACAAATTTCAATTTTGCTTCTTTATAGTTTTAATCTCTCCACGCATCTCTTATAAGACCTGCCAAATCAAGGCCTCTGTCATCATTTGGTGTATTTAACCTCGCGGTAAGTGGACTTCCCAACATCCACTGAATAGTCCTATCTAATCCACTGGGTTGATCAGCGTGATCAGCACTTCCATGTTCTTCTGTATTTTGATCAGAAGATTCGCCTCTCTGCATCTCTGTTTCATGAGAGGAGCTTCCATGTTCTGTTCCTACTCTACTGTCAGAAGCTGATTCGTGAATTCTCACTTCATTTTGTGACGGTGGATTGAGGGTTACCACATATGGTGTGTGAGTTACACGACTACGACTGCGCAAATTATAGTCATGTGTCTGTGCTGGCTTATGGGTAGATTCAACTGTCTCTTCAGACTGTTTTATCACTGACGGCCTATTTTGGTTCTCATTTGAAGATGTCGTCAAAGGTTCTGGAATAGGTGCAGTTCTGGTTGGCTGCAAATACACAGGTTGGGGGTCTATGGGTGGGATTAAATCACATTCTTCTATTATGGGGTCATCAAAGATCCATGTTTCTTTTGGCACTGTCTCTGTACCAGATTGATCTTGTATTTCACCATCTTCTGATTCTTCTGACTCTTCTACTCTAAGTTCAGGAAACACTTTCCTATTTACCACCTTTGTCAATCTGTCAACATGCACTAACTGCTTGTCCTTAGGTTTATTTATATTCTGTATTTCAAAATTGACTGGAGAGGTCTGATTGATCACACGGTAAGGTCCTGTACTCAATCGAGCCAGTTTGTTCGTGGTACCGGCTTTCACCTTAGGAGTGAAAAGGTAAACAAGACTTCCTACTCGAATATTCTTATCCACAGCCACTGCTGCTCTACGTTGTTCTTGTTTCTGCACTGCTTCTTCTAAATGTTCAGAGACCATTTCATAAGCTCTACGGAGTCGTGCACACATTTCTTCTGAATAGTTCTCTAAGGATGCGTAACTTGGCCTTAGTTTTGCATGCCATAAATCTGAAGGTAACACTAAATCTCTGCCATAGATTAAAAAGTTGGGTGTTTCTTGAGTAGAACTGTGAGTTGCAGCATGATATACAGCCACAGCCAATGGAATCATTTCGTCCCAGTCAGTCTGAGTCTGATTTATGACATGGGATAATATGTTCGCTAAGGTACGGTTTAACCGTTCCACCTTGGCATTGCACTGCGCATGAAACGGAGAGGTATGAATTTGGTGAATGTTCAATTTTTCACATACTTGTCGCAATAATGAGGACATGAAATTTGTACCTTGATCTGTGAGTATGTATTTAGGAATTCCATGTCTCGCTATCACATTGTTTATAAATGCTGTGGCTACTTCATCTGCCTTCTGAGTTTTGAGTGGAACTGCTTCAACATAACGCGTGAAATTATCCACTGCTAACAATAAATATTTATGTCCTCTCAAGGACATAGGAAGTGGTCCTAGGATATCTAATGATACTCGCACCCAAGGTGAATTTTCACTGGGAACTCTCATCAGAGCTGCTTTAGCTTTCGGATTGTACCCTTTTCGTTCCAAACACGATGGACATGACTCAATATAATTCTTAATGTCGCTGTAAATCCCAATCCAGAAAAAATTCTTTTTTACCTTCTCTAATGTCTTCTGTAGAGACCAATGGCCTCCGTTGTCGTGGCATGCTTTCAATACCTCTGTCTTTAGGCCAACGGGGACCACTAATTGTTCTGTTGGCTCTTCTCTTGTCGCTCCAGGGTCAGATAAAGTGTAATGATATAGTATTCCCTCTTTCGATAAATAGAAGGAATCTGGGATTTTTGCTGATGCCTGGGGTATTCCTTCCAATTGTTCAATTAACTTTTGTAAAACTGGATCTTCTCTTTGCAGGGTTTTAATTAAATTTCTGGTTTGTTGCTGGGGCATCCCAATGACTCCATGGTTAAGTCAGCTGATATGGGAGCTACTAACTCAGTTGTTTTAGCCTTTCTTAGCCCTTTTTTCTTTTCATCCTCTTCTAACACTGGCCTTGAAAGAAAGTCTGCGTTTGAATGTACTTTACCAGGACGGTACTGAATTTGGAAGTCGTATTCTTGTAAAAGCATACTCCATCTCGCTAAGCGGGGGGAAGGATTCTTCAGATTGAGCAAATAACTCAAGGGTTGGTGATCTGTTATCAGGGTGAAATGATTGGACACTAAAAAAGGTCTGAACTTTGTTACTGCGAAAACAATAGCCAAAGCTTCTTTCTCTGTTGTACTATAATTCAATTCTGACTCCTTTAATAGCCTAGAAGCATAGGCAACTGGCTGTCTTGTATCTTCATCCATCTGAAGCTCGAGACAGGCCCCTACACAGTACGCTGAGGCATCAGTAGATAAGAGAAATGGTTTTGTAAAGTCAGGAAAAACCAACAGAGGTTCAGTTGTCAAGGCAGTTTTCAGTTGATCGAAAGCATGCTGCGTGGAACAGTCCCAAACAAAAGGTTTTTCTTTTTTTGTTAGCGAAGTGAGAGGTCTTGCTATCTCTGCATAATTGGGAATAAATTTCCTATAGAAACCTGCCATTCCAAGAAATGATCGGACTTGTTTTACGGACCGGGGGGGGGGGCGTGCGTCTCGAACGGCGACTAAGTTTTCTCGATCCGGACGGATGCCTTCAGAACTAACTAAATGCCCAACATATTTAAACTGTTCTTTCAGGAACTCACATTTCTTAGGTTTTAGCTTAAGGTCGTATTCTCTCAGACGCTGGAAAACCTTTCGCAACCTCAAGAGATGCTCATTAAGGTTGGGCGATGCAATAATTATATGATCAAGGTAAGCGAAAATCGATTCTTCACCGAGTCCATGAAGCACTAATGATAAGGCTTTCAAGAATGACGAAAATCCATTCTTTAATCCATGTGGCATTCGAGAAAACTCAAATAAGGCTTCTCCAGTAGTGAAGGCGGTTTTGTGATGATCAGCTGGGTGCACCTCAATTTGATGGAATCCACTTCGCAAATCAAGTGAAGAGAAGTAGCGCGCTTTCCCTAAAAGTTGGAGAATTTCATTTAAATCTGGGACAGGATATGCATCTGAAACCGTTTTCGCATTCAATCTCCGAAAATCAATACACAGCCTATATGATTGGTCCTTTTTGCGCACCAAAACAATTGGCGCTGAATATGGGGAGTGGCTTGGTTGTATGATGTTGGCCTCCAAAAGTTCATTCACCTGCCTTCGAACTTCATCTTTCAACAAGAAAGGAACTCTATAAGCTGTCTGCTTAACCGGTATGCTGTCCGTCAATTTAATTCTATGTTTATATACCTTTGAATTTCCTAGCTGAGCTGGACACTTGGCAAAAATGTCTCTATATTCATACAACAAGTCTGATAGTTTACGTTTCTGATCACCAGTCAAATGATCAAGATTAAAATCATTTAGAGTCACAGGAGATGTCTTATTGTCTTCTACTTCCTTACCTGCAAGAGTAACTGGATTAATTTCAACCCTTTCCAAACTAGCAATACCCATCCCCTTTGGAAGATATAAAGGCTCAGTTGACAAATTTGCCACCAGGACTGATACTAATCCATCGGCCTGTACTTTGTCCACCGAACAACGGACAGCTAAATCTTCATGACCAAGGTTATAATTAGGCTCTGTTAACACAAGTTGTTCTGTGGAAACAGCAAGCTGGTTACAATATGCTGTCACCACCCTTTCGGAATATCCAGGTAGCACATGTTTACATGTGAGTTTAGCTACCACGGGTTTAGAACTCATAATTCGTTCCCTAACACCTACTTCTCTTAAACAAATATTCAATGGGATTGAGCGAACCATTTTTTTACCTAAGTCAATTATGAACGAAAAACGTCTCAAAACATTCAATCCTAATATAACATTATATTGTCCGGTGAAATTTCCATTAGCTACCAAAACATTATCTTGAAAACATGCATTATCCAGTTTAATGTTTACTGTAATTTCAGTATGGATCGGTACTACATATCCAGAAACACCCGTTACCGTCAAGTTTGGAGCTCTTGGATTTAGAGATTTATCTTTTTTAATTTTATTAAATAAATCTGTACTAATTAAAGTTACGCTAGCGCCTGAATCTACCAAAAATTTAGCCTCAACATTTTGAACTGATCCCATGATCAACGGCAATTGAGAATCGTTATCTAAAATATAAACTCCATGTTGCACATTTTTGTGGTTGGCATACGATTTAGCTCCTCTATAATAATTTTGACCTGGTAACACATTTCTATGACGCAGATAGTCCCTTCTATTTCCTTCTGACATCCGTTTATGTCAGAAATACCTATCTCTACCTTGTCTGTAACTTACATTATCTACCTGGTTAATTTGCCTACCAAAAATCGCTTTAGGGTGAGTTTGTCCCTAATTAAACTTATTTCTAGGTATTTCCTTTGTTGCCCCTGTGTAAGAGTTCAGAACTGTCCTATTTCGATTATTATAATACATTTTATTTGCATTTTTAACCCCATTTCCATTAAAATTGCAATTTGTGTATTAACATAAGGCGTCCGATATTTTGGTAACTCAGTGTATTCGCGCGCTCCGCGACTCGGGCACGGACGGTTAGAATAAGTTGGCGTCGGTCGGGAGCTGCTCGGACGACGGCAAGCGGCATAGCGTCTTACTGCCTGTCTTGCTTCGTACGTAGGGTTACAGTATACATGCTTCCCAGCATAGCACGGAGCAGGAACGCGTCTCTCACTTCTGGCGAGTTCATTGCTACTGACGCCTGAGGGCATAGCGTCTCTTCGTTCGTCAGACCGCGAACACGTAACTGGACGCTCTATTATTGTAGGGTGAAAAAAATGGATAAGCTGCAGTATCAAAATTTTGACATCGTTCCGTTTCGTAAATTGGCGTTTGTAAATTATTACAAGTCGCGTTACTTACAGCTAATGCTTTAAGTGATTGTTTTAAGTCCAGTATTTCATTTTGTAAAGGTTTAATAAATTTTTCAAAATAATTTTCCTGCTGGCTACCGACTACTTCATTATTAGATTGACAGTATATGGCATTAATTGGTCTGTGTTTTGTTTCTGTAATAAGTTCATTTGTCTCCTCTCGTTTCGAAATAACAATTGCTTGATGGAAAGTGAGGGGGTTTTGTGACAAGACTATCCTTTTAATTTTATTTGAAACACCCCTAAGAAACTGGGCTAACATTGCCTGATCTAAAATTGAATTTGCTTCGGGAGTTTCATTTTGTATTTTAAACGCCTTTCTTGCCAGGTTTTGAATTCGGGCTCCAAAGCTGGCGACATTTTCGTTAGGTTTTTGCACAGTATTAGCGAATTCGCTTAAACAAGTGACTATGGGTTCCGTTTTTTCAAAGTGAGCTAAGAAAGCATTTTTGAACACGTTATAATTTTCTTCCTTACGCAATTCAGTGGATTGTGCTAGAAATTGGGCTGCTAAAGAACGAAATTTAGATCTTGAAATAGCGATCATTTCTGAGCTTTCCTAAGCCGCTAATTTCCCTACGCTTTCTAAAGTTTCAAAAAAATATTGGACTGATGGGCCTTCGTCTGTACCAAAAAAAGTAGGCACCAAACTTAGGTAACCTGCGATATTAGCCACATGCAGTCTGTCAGATCCGGGAGGGGATTGCGTTTGTTGCGTATCAAACAATGGGGCAGAAAGGTCGGTTGAAGTTTGTGGGATTTGTTCTTCCATGTTGGATTTATAAGTGTCTATGTTAAATTAGACGACTCTATTAATATTTGAGTAAAATTTGGGGTGGAAAGGTCCCTCCAAAATAGTGTACTTACCTTTACGTAGCTGAAACAGAACTAAACAGTTAGTACTGAGCAATGCTAAAAACAAAATGAGTTTCTAACATATAGCAACTAGAATTTTTTTTTTTGTAATTTATTATTATTATTTGTTTTGACAAATCAATTAACTACTACTAAATGCTTCTAGTTGCTAATGTTACTACTATGTATGTACTTGAGGACTATGTTATTTGTATTGCTGAAAAAAAAACTAAAATTAATTAAAATGCCTCTAACCATTCTCTGTATACACACAAAATCACTAGTGTTAGACGTTTCCCTTTTATTCTATTACCACATTAATCCCTTTATTTGTCTACTATTCACTAGTTACTCTTGTTGTGCTTTGCTCTTCAGTTTACAGTAATCCTCATAACTCACAAGCTTTCATATATAAAAAAAGAGGTTTTTCATCCCGCAAAAGCACATTTCATCCTGGTCACGATTAGCAACCAGTGTTCCACAGGCTTTTCCGTCATATTATGCTCTTGCCTATCAATATACTCGTGAATCCTCGCTATAGCAAGTCAGCACAATATCATGTGAATTCCAGAAAAGCCTGGGTTTCGAATGATCTATCTAGTGGTTCAAATTAGGACAAAATCCTGCGCCCTCAAGTCTCACTCAACATGTCACAGTGAGCGTACTCGCAGCGACAGAATTGCGTTGTGTTTTTCATCCCGAAACAACTCTTAGCTAAGGGCTGGTTCGAAATGCCGCCATAAATGATTCTTTTAAAAAAATGATAGTTAGTGATTTGCATGTATTGAAAAAGAATGATCACGACATAATTTTAACAAACAAAACAGGTTTATTTAACATATGTATACAAATGAGTACAATATAACTGGTAAATAAGTTAGATTAATTGGTATTTAATTGTTAGACAAATTAATTGAATGCAAGCATTATCTTGCTGTTAGCTATATTACAATGTTGTAATATTCTTCATATGGTTTTTCCACTAATTCCTTAGCAAGTACAAATAATTAGTGTTTGTCATAACATATCACTGTTCAAAATATGAAACAGGTAATTATATTATCTTAATAGTGTAATTAGTAATTGACAATTAAATTAATAAGTCGCATTATTATTAAAGTTGAATACTAAGAAAATAATACAGTTGTCGGGGTATATTTATGTGAGGAAAGGTGTCTTATAAATGCATTAAACGTATGCAGGTAATGGATTCGGCTTTTGGGTGATTTAATACTGTTTGTTATCAAACAATAGGGGTTGACTTACCCGAAAATATTCTGCAACGCCTCGGGGGGGGGGGGGGGGAAATCTGTATCAGACATCAATACGATTCTTTTCTCATCTTTTCCTATTAATTATTAATTTACCTCTTCTTCACATAATGACAAAAATCGGCCAAAACTATCACTACTCTTTCTTCAGTCATGTCTTGCACCAAGATCACTGTGTCTCTGTGTGTCCGTCTTTCTTCCCCTTTTCCAATATATACCTCCGCATCCCCTCAACTGCGCTCCCTAAGAATTGTCTTATTCTCACGAGTCAACTATGTGGGGGGGGGAAGAATTAAATGGATACTGTACCATGCACGGAGTCGTAGTGACAATTAATATCTTTATAAAGGTCTTGTTATGCAAGACCTGCTGTGTCTTGTTCTGGTAATTTCTACTCATATAACAATTCACCGTTCTTCGGACCTTTGCGTTCGATCAACATTCTTGTCCGCTCAGGAGAACGGGTGACGTCACTGTGGTGTCCCCTTACGGCGACCGCACCCCTGGGGTGATTTGAAAGCGAAAGTAAAAGCTTAGCTCAAGTGACGCTATCGTTATATAATTTAGTTGTATAGGCCGTGAAAAATATATCAGGCATTATTAGGCCAAATACCTCTTGAAAGTAAGTGAAAGGGCTGAAAATGAAAATATTTTTCACACTTAACTTTCCAGGCCTCTTGTTTTTCATGGCTGTTCGCAAAGACTGTAATGTTTGGCAGCATTAATTGTTGTGCCTTTTGCCATAAATTCCGTGTAAACGATTCCTTCACAATCGAAAAACACAGTGGCCATGACCTTTACTTCTGATTGTGCAACTTTGAATTTCTTCTGCACAGGCGATGTTGTGTGTCTCCATTCCATAGACGCTCTCTTCGTTTCTGGGGTGAAATGTTGCACCCACGTTTCATCGCCAGTGATGATACGGCATAAGAAGTCATGGGCTTCCACAGAATAGCGTTGAAGGAAGGCCAGAGAAGAAAAAAAAAAACGTTGACCTTTGTGTTCTTCTGTCTGCGTTGGCAGTACAGTGGTATCGTCACCGTTCTCCCCACACCAGGTGGAAAAGGCCCGGGTTCGTATTCTGTCGGTGACGCGAGGAACTTTAATGGGCTTTTTTTCATTCCGTGGCTGAGTTAGTCGGTCTCAGGCGTAGATAGCAAGGTTTTTTCACTAGAAACTGGGGGTTTTCGTTCAGCAAAACAGGCAAATCGACCACAGAACACACGCAATTTACAGAAATAACACATAAACGGGTATATGTAATCATTTATGGGAGATCCTAATGTAATAATTTTTTTTTAGTCTGTCAGTGAATGAGGAACTCATCGCGCACACAATTTGCGATAGTCAGGATGTTCACGGACGATGGAATGAACTCTTCCTATCGAAATAACCAACTCTTTTGCCATTTCTGCGACTGTCAGTCTTCGATTATTGGGAATCATTTCATCAACCTGCATCATGTTATCTGCAGTGGTCGATGCTGATGGACTTCCTTTTCAATCAGCTCCGTCAGTTCTGTGCGACCACTTTCAAACTGCTAGCACCACTTCACTATGGCTGGACGAGGCATTGCATTTTCCCCATACACCGCCGTTATTTCACGATGAATGGCGGAACAATTCAGACGTTTCACCCACGAAAATCGTACTGTGCCGCCTAACTCAAACTTGGAGTAACATTCTAGCTGACGTGCCATTATGAACGATTGCTCCCACACAGCTGTTACCGCAATGTCAACGAAACTCACCTACCACGGGGCACACGATATGAACTCCATTCCGCGAAGGCGCCATATTTGTTGCGCAATTATACCAAGAGATGGCAGCAGGTGTAACTTATTCTTTTGAAGGCCCCTTTTACTAAAATGGCTCGGCATGGCCCTGTGTACCAAGAAATTGGACAACCGTATATCCAGAAGTTGGTTAACTCTATGACAGAACGTTGCAAGACTGTAATCGCAGCTCGAGGAGGAATAGCAAAATAATAGGACTTATTTTGCTGATTTACAGTCCATAATACTATTACGTTAACTTGTCATTTCAGTTTGTACACGTAAATGCAATAAAATGTACGTCGGGTTGTCATGATTGCCATTTGCATGATTTCTCATATTTCCATTAATTACGCATTTTACCCTTTGGGAAGATATTTATGGCAATTAGATATATCAGGTGGAATCTTTTTATTGGATTTCATTCACAGAGATATATATCCCATCTAACAAATGCATTCGAACATTTCTGCAAGCCGCAGTGCAGGGCAAAACACATTATTTGCAAAATTCAGAAATGATGCAGTTTTTTTTTTTTGTCCGCTACTATAGTTATTCTCCACACAAAATCTTGTAATTCATATTCTCAAAGAATTCAACCGCGCCATTGAGAAATATTTTCGTGTCACTGATTATTCATGTAATTATTATTATTATTATTAGCTACATGGTGCAAGGAAGCCTGAGGCTTATGGTGCACCAGCCAAAAAAATAAAAAATTCTAAGAGTTACCCTGAGAGAGAGAGAGAGAGAGAGAGAGAGAGAGTCAAAAGTAAAAGGGAATCACCAAGAAAGAGAAGAATGATGATATCCAGCTCAGGACCCTGGGTGTGCCAAGCCCATACTCACCTAATGTGAGTTCCTGGGGTTAAATATGTTGACAGTATCAGTGGCATTTGGCCATCAGAGAACTTTTGAAAGACGAAGTTAATCATAATTTTACTGTGTACCATGATGAACCGCAAGGTCTATTGGTTGGATCACAGAGTAATAAGATAATCTGTGGGTTGGATTCATCATTTGAAACATGTCATTGATATATTTAGGCTTGGAAGGCGTGAAATTTTAGGGGTATATTATGATTAATGTTACTTATTCATTAGAGTTAAATTAATAAATTACATTTTTTTATTTTAAGATTTTAAAATAAAATAAACAGAATGAAATATACAATAAAATTAAATCGAAAAATTTATATTTTATTTTTAAACGAAACAATATTTATCAGCTATAGAATGGTATGTGGATGCCGGTCGCAATGTAAGGTAGGCGGGGAGGGTTTCATAAAATTTTGTGTCTGCTATGATCATATGTGATTGATTCTGGCTGGCAGTTGTTCATAAAGTTGTGAAAATTGTCAAGAATTACAATACAAAAGAACTATTTTTCAAAGCAAATTTATACAATGGAAATTTTTAGTGGCTAATTTAGTTTTGTTGCCATTGTTTTGGGAATATTGCACACATATGGGTGATAATAATAATAATAATATTAATCCATGCGTATTTGTGTGAAATCGTGTGTGGCGCGTTTTTTGAGTTTGGTATTTGTGTGAAGTATGAAGCATTTTGATGTGCCCTTCCTTTAGCATAAATTTAATCGGGAGAGTAAAAGAACTGTGTGAGTGGTGAATACTTTCATGCCTGGTTATTTTGGTGTGATATATAAGACTGTAAATTTTACCACAATCAATGACTGACTGATTGTGCGTCAGTTATTTCTGTCAGGTTACAGGGACAAGAGTAGTAACTTACTATCTTACTATGTGTGCCAAGCGATTTACCTTAAAATGAACAGGAATTTAATTTTTTTTTTTTTTTAGGTAGTTAGCCGATTTCCCACAAAAGTTATTATTACAGTAATAATGAAAACAGCACTTAGGGAAGGATAAAAAAAAAAAAAAATGAATCGAAAAGATAAAGGTGTAGATGGTTAGTATACCAATGTTAATAATTTATTTCTTTATATATATAAAAATTATCACAATCAGACTTTCTGCCTCAAGTACTGTGGGGGGCAACTTAAATGAGATTTAATATTCTGTTGCTTCCAAAAGTTTATATTCATCTGTCTTTTCTGAGTAGTGCAGACAGGTGCAAGAGTAGCTAATGGGGTATTGTCAATGATATGTAGGAATTTTGCTAGTAAGGATAAGGAGGTGATTATCCCCTTGTATAAGGCAATGGTCAGGCCACACCTTGAGTACTGCATACAGGTCTGGAGGCCTAATTTTAGGAAAGATGTAGAGTAGCTGGAATGAGTATTATTATTATTATTAATGGCCATATGGTACAAGGAAGCCTGAGGCTTATGCTGCACCAGCCAAAAAAAAAAAATTCCCAAGTTACTCCCCTGTGAGAGAGAGAGAGAGAGAGAGAGAAGTAGAAAGGAATCACCAAGAAAGAGAAGAATGATGATATCCAGCTCAGGACCCTGGGTTTGCCAAGCCCATACTCACCAGATGTGAGCCCCCGGGGCAATACAGAGAGGGACAATGAGACTAGTGAGTAGAACAAAGGATTGCTGATACCAAGAAAGGCTTAAGTTCTGCAAATTGCAGCACCTGGAGACTAGGCACCTGTGAGATGATCTTATTGAGGTGTATAAGGCATTGAATGGTATGAGCAAGTTCAATGCTGATGGGATACTTTCTCTTGCTCAGATTCCGCACCTGAAGGGACATAAATTCAAACTGAGCAAAGACAATTGTAGAATTTATGTGCGGAAATTCCTTTAGCCAGCAGGTGGTTGATTGCTGGAACAAACTTCCATCTGTTGTGGAAGTTGACAGCTTAAATAAATTCAAGGCTGAACTAGACAGACTTTTGGAGTGAATAGATGGGTGAAACGGGAAGGGTTTTTTTGGCTAATGCTATATAAGCTTGCTTTCTTCATCATATGCCTCTACTAATGCTAATATCCATTCTTTGTGAGAATATGTAGTTTCGCTTCCTGTTCATTTGGAGAGGTCTGTTTTTTTGAATCCTTTCATTTTTTTGGACCAATTTCTAAAGATCTGTAAAATCAGGACTGAGCAGATCACAAGCAGTAGGACTAGGATTTCCTAAATCATTTACAGTATTTCAGGATTCAACTAAAGAAGAGAAAGATGTTACAGTAATTTAATGTCAGTTATATTATATGACTAAGCAAATGTTTTTCCTAAAATATAAATTTAGTCCATAGTAAACATATTATTCTAAATGGTTTTGTATCAAACTAAATTGTAGAATGGAAGCAAACAGTCACCTTCTAGGATATCTTAAATGGTTGTGTATTCATTTAATATATTTAGAACTTGTACCCAAGCATATACAAAACAACAGTGGACCTAACACCGAATCCTGTGGGACACCACTAATAACATTAGTCCATGAAGAGCAACACCCATTGATTACCACCCTCTGTCTTCTCCCACTTAACCATCCTTTTATCCATTGTAGAAACTTACCCTTAATACCATTCTGCTCCAATTTGTACAATAGTCTTCCATGCGCAACAGTGTCAAAAGCTTTCCTGAAATCCAAATATACGATATCAAAATTATTTTTTGCATCCAGTTCCTTTGTAACCACATCATAATATCCTATCAAATTTGTCAGACAAGACTTTCCCTTAACAAACCCATGCTGTGGCTGAATTATTGCTGCAGTCTTGTCTAGATGATCCTGCAATGCATCTTTAACCAGTGACTCCATTATTTTACCCGGAACAGAAATTAAACTAATTGGTCTGTAATTACTCGTGTTACCCTTCGATCCCCCTTTGTGAATTGCGGATACATTTGCACATCTCCAGTCAGTGGGAACCTCCCCTGAGTCCAAGGATGCTTTCATAATTATGGCTAAGGGTTTGCTTAGTTGCTTTGCCGCCTCCTTTAATATAACTGTATAGATCCCATCCACCCCAGGTGCTTTTCTTATGTTTAACTTCGACAATTTCTCCTCCATTTTGCTTTCAGTTATTACAGAATCATTAAGTATCCTGCTACAATTTGATAACCTTCTGCCATTTTCAAACATTAATAATTCCTCATGTGTGAATGTAGATGCAAAATAGTCATTCAGTTTGTTTGCTATCTGAGCAGGATCATCAACAGTTGAACCATCGATGTCAAGTGGACCAATCAGATTCATTCCCTTCCTTTTAGAGTTTATATAAGTAAAGAAATCCTTGCTGTTTTTCTTAGCTTCTTTTGCCAAGGATTTCTCGTAATCTGCCTTCGCCTGCCTAACCTCCTTTGTGACCTGATTACAGACTAGCTTATATCTGCCATAGGCTTCTGAGCCGACTGGGCTAGCCGGGTGGGTAAAATGCCTGCCTGGCAACCCAAAGGTCGCGGGTTCGAATCCCGCCTCGGGCTTGGATCAAAGTACTGCAAAAACCTTGGGAGGTGCATTATGGCCACAGAAGCCGATGCGCCAACAACTACCATAGGCTTCTGAGTCGCTTGATAATTTATATGCATCCCATGCATTTTTCTTCTCTGTCAGGAGTCTCATTAGTTCATTAGATAACCATTTAGGCCTAAACCTTGAACAATATTTCTTGATAGGTATGAAACTTTAGTAACATCCACGATTAATTCCTTGAATGCTTCCCACTTAGAATTTACTGTTGGTAACATCGTCAGTTTATCCCACTCTACAGAATTTAAAAACTGTCTGAGGCCACTGTACTCACCTTTATGGAAGCAAAAACCCTTTCCTTTACCCCTAATGGCAATTAAATCTTTAAGTAAATCCCACATCAGTACACTGTGATCACTGCAACCTAGTGGTTCCTTTATCTGCAAATTCTTAATACACGAATGATCACTGCTGATAACCAGATCAAGAGTAATACTTTCTCTGGTTGCCTCTCAAACATGCTGCTGCAGAAAACAATCATCCAATAAATCCACAAAAGTCTGACTAGTGTGTGAGTGACCAACCCACAAGTTCCAGTCAATATCTGGGAAGTTAAAATCCCTCATTATAAGACATTCCGATTTACTAGCCCACTCTGTTTCTCTGTACAATTGTTCATTGTACTCATTCGAGTCATTAGGCCTATAACACACTCCTACTCTTATTTTTGCTTTCGCAGTGCTTATGTCACACCAAACTGACTCAACAGTGCACTGTTCATCTATATCAACTGGATGCACTTCTTTTGATTTTATGTTTTTCCTAATTAACAGCATAACACCTCCTCTTTTTCTATCCTGTCTATCCTTTCCGTACACATTGTATTCCCCAAATTCCAGTTCCGCATTCCTTATATCTGTGTGACACCACGTCTCTGATATCCCAACAATATCCGTCTTTGATGTCTTGACCAACACTTCAAATTCATCAAATTTATTTACTATACTTCTAGCATTGGTATACATGCAATTTAGGCTATCGACTTCCACAACAAAAGATGGAAGTCTGTTCCACCAATCAACCATTTGCTGGCTGAAGGCAAATTTCCGCACATCTGTTCTACAACTGTCTTGCCTCAATTTGAATCTATGCCCCCTCAGGTTCTAAATCTGAGCAAGAGGAAGAAGCCCAGTAGCATTCAGCTTGCTCAACCCATTCAAGGCCTTATACACCTCAATCAGATCAACTCGCAGGTGCTGCAATTTGCAGAACTTAAGCCTTTCTTGGTAAGAGCACCCCTTTGTTCCCATCACCAATCTTGTTGCCCTTTGTTTCTCATTCTAGCAACTCTACATCCTGCCTAAAATGAGGCCTCCAGACTTGTACACAATACGCTAGGTGTGGCCTGACCATTGCCTTGTACAACGGGATAATCACCTCCCTGTCCCTGCTAGCATAATTACTGCATATCATGACTCCATGATGTGCCCTGGCAGCCCGTCTGCACTACTCAGTGAACTTCATATTCGATTGCACAATTACTCCCAGGTCTTTTTCACTTTCCACTTCCCTGAGTGTGCAACACACAGTTGGTACGTTTCTCTTAGGTTATTGCTACCCATATGCAGTACTTTGCATTTGTCAATGTTAAACTTCAGTTGCCACTTCTCAGTACATTTGCCCAACATATCTAGATCCAGTTGGAGTAGCATACTGCCATTACTGTTGTTAACAACCCTGCCAACCTTTATATCATCTGCAAACTTGGACATTAAGCCTGATATACTTTCATCTATATCATTGATGAATACACAAAACAACAATGGGCCCTGCACCGAACCCTGGGGAACTCCACTAATAACATTTGTCCATGAAGAGTGGTGTTCATTAATTACCACATGCTGTCGTCTGCCAATCAACCATCCCTTTATCCATTATAGCAACTTCCCCTTAATGCCATACCTCTCCAATTTGTACAGCAGTCTTCCATGTGCAACAGTATCAAAAGCTTTCCTGAAATCCAAGTATATGATATCAAAATTATTTTTGACATTCAGTTCCTTTGTGACCACATCTTAGTATCCAGTCAAATTGGTCAGACAAGATCTCCCTTTAACAGAACCATCCTGCGTCTTAACCATTACTTCTGTCTTGTCTAGATGATCCTGCAGTGCTTCTTTAACCAGTGACTTCATTATTTTCCTCAGAACCCAAGTTAAACTAACAGGTCTATAGTTACTTGTGTCACCTTTTGAGCTCCTTTTATGAATTGGTGATACATTTGCACACTTCCAGTCCAAGGAAGGAATTATATTTGTTTATTAAGCATAATTATCGAATAACGTTTCATCTATGTAATCTATACTCAAATTACAGTAAATATGACATTTCACCATTGTCAATCCTTAATAGCACTTTATAATTATGAAATTCCTGCAGTCATAGACCCACAAGAATTAATTCAAGGTCACCACCAGACAGTCTACTTTAGGAGTAAAGGGGTGATTGTGGTAATTTGATCTTTTGATTAATTTTAAAGGTGATCATATAAATGTAGAACAGAAAATGTGTAGAATTAATCTGTTTCTATTTCAGTCTTCATCTGTAACAGAAATTTAATGTTCACATTTACCCAACCAACCCTTTTTTCTGCTTCACTAATCCCTATACCTCCTAAATAGACTGTGTGGTGGTGACCTTCAGTTTATTCTCTTGATGGTAGAACTATAGGCACTTTACCAAATGGTAATGATTTTTGTTTTATGTTATTTAAAAAAAAACAAAAATTGTCTTATGTAATTTAGTGAAAAGATCTCCCCCCACTTCCAATAAGTAACTGATGTATGTAGTTTGAATAAAACCCTAGTCAAAACCATAGAAAGTGCTTATATTAGTATATAGAATCATGGTTTTAATCTTTATATACTTCATTTAGCATCCTTTTAACTTTCTGGAAGAGTATATAGTGATTTTTCATTTGCTGTCTGCAATATCATTTTAAGTTAAACACTATTCTGCATCTTAAAGGCTGAATTAGTCTATAATTTATTTATACAAAACGAATATTATCAATGTGAAGCCTTTTATTATTGCTATCAGTGTTTTCTAATTTGGTTAAAATAACCAAAGTTGTTTCAAAAAATAACTAAAGTTATTTTTTGCACTTGTAATATTTAGATATTTCCCTCTTATAGCAATTATTAAACAGTATGCTCTTGACCAACACTATCATGATTTGGAGGCAATTCTTATGAATCAAGATATTACTCTTCATTATTCAGTAATAGTAAAGTAAGTATATTTTAAAATTGTTTTGCTGTTAGATTGTATTAATTTTTATATGGTAGGATGCCAGTTATCCACACTAAATGCGAAAAAGGTGTCTGGATTACAGGCATACCTAAATATAAAAGATTAGGAGCATAGTAAATAAATTTGATGAATCTCAAGTATTGTTCAAATCATCAAATACCAGACATTGTGGGGGTATCAGAGACATAGTGTTACTCAGATGTAAGGGCAGAATTTCATTATGGGAGTACAATGTATTCAGAATGAGCACACAGGACAGAAGTTGGGGGGTTATCTTCTTAGAAGCATATAAAATCTAAGGCAGGGGACATGAGTGGCCAGTGCAATGTTGAGTCAGTTTGGCGTGATATAAGCACTGGGAAAACAAAATTGAGGGTAGGAGTGTTATAGACCTAATCAGTCTGATGAGTATAATGAACAACTGTACAGATATATAGAGCAGGCAAGTAAATCAGAATGTCTTATAATGGGGACTTTAACTTTCCAGATACTGACAGGACCTTGTGGGTTGGTCACTTTACACAGAGTAAAACTTTTGTGAATTTATTGGGTGATTGTTTCCTACACCAGCTTATTAGAGAGGGAACAAGAGAAAGCAGTACTCTTGATCTGATTATCAGCACTGACTCTTCAGCTGATAAGAATCTTCAGATGAAAGACTCACTAGGTGTCAGTGATCACATTGTATCAATGTGGGATTTACTTTAATATATAACTACTGTCAAAAGCATGGGAAAGGACATTTGCTTTTGTATACATGACTACAGTGTTACAGTTTTTAAATTCTATGCAGTGGGACCAACTGATGAAGTTACCAAGAGCAATTTGTAAATAGGAATCATTCAGGGAAGTAGTTGTAGAAGCTGCTAAGCTTTTTATATCAACTAAGAGATATAGTTCAAGGTATAGACCTAAACGAATATCAGATGAACTGATGAGATTTGTGGCAGTGAAGTAAAATGCATGGGATAGATATAAATTATCAGGGGATACAGAAACCTACAGTAGATATAAACTAGTCTGCAATGAAGACACAAAGGAAGTTTGACAAGCTAAGGCAGATTACAAGAAGTCCCTGGCAAAGAATGCAAAAAAAAAAAAAAAAAGCAAGCATCAAAGGCTTATATTAACAGTAGAAGGAAGAAGATGAATCACATTGATCCACTTGATGTTGATAGTTTAATTGATGATCCTGCTCAGGTTGCTGACAAACTGAATAGGTATTTTCCATCTACATTCACACATGAGGAAATTTTTAGGCATGGGAATGCCAGATGTGAGTCAAATTCTGGTGGGGAGCTGAATGATTTTATGATATCTGAGAAGAAAGTGGAGGAGAAACTGAAATTAAATGTAAAGAAGGTATCTGTGGTGGATGCAATTTATCCAGTTATGTTAAAGGAGGTAGTAGAAGAGGTAAGTGAACCTTTAGCTATGACATTGGGAGCATCCCTGGGTACCTATGAATTGAAGATGTGCAAATGTATCCCCAGTTCACAAAGAGGAATCTAAGAGAGACACAAGTAATTGCAGACCTGTTAGCTTGAATTCTGTTCCAGAGAAAATAATGGAGTCACTGGTTAAAGAAGTAATGTAGGACCATCTAGACAGGAATGCAGTTATATTGCAGTCGCAGCTTGAATTTATTAAGGGGTGATCATGTCTGACCAATCTGATTTGGTACTATGACACAGTAACAAAGTAACTGGATGCAAAAAGTAATTTTGACATTATATGCATAGATTTCATACAAACTTTCGATACTCTTTCCAAATAAAAGACAGCTGTACAAACTGGAGCAGTGTGGCATTAGGGATAAGTCACTACTATGGATAAAGGGATGAGTGGGAGAAGACTGTCTTCTTCCACTCAACCATGGACATTGCTTTTTTTTTTTTTTGGATTAATATTATTAGCATAGTCAACTCAGGGTTCATTTCTGAGCCCATTGTTTTGTATGATACTGATAAAGGGATATCAGGCTTAATGTCTAAGTTTGCAGCTGATATGAAGGTTTACAGGGTAGTTAATCACAATAATCAGGGTATGTTATTGCAACAAGTTATAGACAAATTAGGCAGACGGCTGAGAAGTTGGCAATCGAAGTTAAATATTGACAAATGCAGGGTACTTCATGTGGTGAGCTGTAATCCTAATGGATCTAGGATTGCACTGTAATCCTAGGTGCATCCTGTACATCTAGGATTATGATCTTGAATGGATTGAATAAGCTCAATGCTGATGGAATTCATCCTCTTGATCAGACTGCACACGGGGAGGCTTAAATTCAAATTGAGAAAAGATGGTTGCAGGTCAGATGTGCAGAAATTTGCTCTCAGCTAGAGGGTGGTTGATTATTTGAGCCAACTTCCATCTGGTGGGTAGTTTGAATAAATTCATGGAAGAACTTAACTATTAGAGGGGATGGACAGGTGAAATGGAACTGTTGGCCTTTTGGCTGATGTTGTATGACCTCTCATCATTTGCTGCTACTACTATTATTAATAATAATAATGAATAGAACTAATCATATTCCCTAGGAATCATGGGGAAAAAAAAGTCCATAAAATGTTTAAAAAACATGGATCCAAATGATATATACTGCTGAAATAGTGTAGTAAAAGTTGCAATCCTGATTATTTCTTTAAATTAAAGAATATGGTATTTGAATTTATACTCCATTTAATAAATTTGATCTTAGTGGCTATAGTAGAAGTTTAGCAATTTAACATTCACAGGACTGTGACAGTGTCGGATTATTGGATGTTTATTTAAAAATACTTGTGTCCTCAAGTCATCCAAAAGCTGTATACTATTTATTTCCTATGTCTAGTTATTATTTTATATAATAAAAATATATAAAACTAAATTTCAGAGTCAAAATTAATGCTCCATTTTTAAAAAATGGTTATATCAGTTCTTAAAACTTGTACCTGTGAGCACACATTTATCACAAATGACTCAAGTTTTATCAGGCAATACTTAATTACTTCAAGTATTGCTATAAGCTATAAATTTAACTCCTGATAAAATTTCTAATGCTAATGAAATTAGCATTAGAAATTTTATCAGGAGTTAAATTAACCTTGTTAATTTAATCTTCAAAAATTGTATGCACAACAGGTGATTAATAAGTTATCTACCTTGACTATAAATATGCTTAATATATAAAAAACTGAATTTATTATATTTTCATAAATGTTTGTATCTTATTTGAGCACTGGCTCAATAGAGTGAAGTGTGGAAGAATGAGAGAGATTAAAATATGCCAACCCAAAAGAAAACACCTGTATCATGAAATTTAGAATTTTGAGCCAACATCAAATTTTGGACAAAAAGAAGGGAATAGCCCAAAAGTTATTCATAAACACATGAAAGTTGTATATGGTGATGCCACCTCTTCTGAATACCATATAAAATTTTGGTCTGAGCAGTGTAAATCAAAGTTTGAGGAGTTAAGAATCAGTGGAAGATGATGCCCACATGGGACACCCAGTGGAAGTAAGAACTCTAGAAATGTTCTAGAAAATTGAAGACCTGATTTTGCAGGTTAGACCTATTAAAGTGTGTATGATTTCCAGAGAATATAATATTTACGAGAAATCAGTACTGATTATCCCCTATGTATACTTGACCATTTCAAAGGTTAGTTCTTGTTGGGTGCTGAGGATGCTCACACCTCTTCAGAAACAACACAGGGCTCAAATCTGTGAGGAAAATTTACACATGTACAATGTAGATCTGCAGATGTTTCTTTCAAGAATTATAACTACTGATTAAATGTGGATTCATCACTGGAATTTCTGTAGGTTGTAATTTTCATAAATACATGTGAAGGATGATTGTTCCAAAGACCAAAAGTTGAAGAGATAAAAGAGAAACAGTAAAAGCTAGTTCTGTGAGTTTGGAGTTGGACAGCAAAAGGATGTTGAGTAGTAGTAGTAGAAGTAGAGGCATGTGATCAAAGAAAGCAGGTGTATGAGTTTATGTTGCATCAGCCAAAAAAAAAAGAAAGAAAAAAAGCAATTTCACACATCCATTCCCTCTAAAAGTTTGTCCAGTTCCTCCTTGAATTTATTTAAGCTCTCAATTTCCATGACAGATGGAAGTTTGTTCTAGCAATCAACTACCTGCTGGCTAAAGGAAAATTTCCTTTCCACACATCTATTCTACAACTGTCTTTCCCCAATTTGAATTTATGCCCCCTCAGGTTTGTAATCTGAGCAAACGGAAGAATCCCATCAGAATCGAGCCTGCTCAACCCATTTAAGGCCTTATACACTTCAGTCAGATCACCTCATAGGTGCCTAGTCTCCAGATGCTGCAATTTGCAGAACTTAAGTCTTTCTTGGTAAGAGGACCCTTTGTTCCCCTTACCAATCTTGTTGCCCTTCTCTGTGCTTGTTCTCGCAACTCCACACCCTTCCTAAAATGAGGCCTCCAGACCTGTACGCAGTAGTTGAGGCACATTGTTCGGACTGGTTTGGAAAGGAGCAGTATAAGTATAATTATAATGCCAATTTAGAATAGCCCATGGAAATATCTTTGGAAAAAGCATGAAGCAGATACTGAACATCTGTGTGACAGAGTGGAGATAGTTTTAAGAGAAAAGTCGGCGCCTCCGTAGCCTGGTGGGAAGGAGCAGTAGTGCGTAGCACACGCTTCTTGATTAGACCGGGGTTTGTTTGTTTGTTTTGGTTTTTAGGAGCATTAGCAACTAAGGCCATATTGCTCCGGGATATGCGGTGGTCATTCCCTGACCTTTCCGCATCTTCCATATTTGGTGGTGACGGGCTCGAACTCTGGTCTAATCAAGAAGCGTGTGCTACGCACTGCTGCTCATTCCCACCTGGCTACGGAGGCGCCTAGACCGGGGTTCGAGCCCGTCACCACCAAATACGGAGGATGCGGAAAGGTCAAGGGAATGACCACCGCATATTCCCGGAGCAATATGGCCTTAGTTGCTAATGCTTCTAAAAACCAAATAACAAACAAGAGAAAAGTCATTAATTAATCCAATTTCCCTTTTGTGTAGAGTCTAGGTGCTCGAGCAAGATGTGGGAGGATGGAATGTATTGAATTTTAGCTTCAAGCCTTCCACATAGAAAAAGAAGAATGTCACTTATTCCACATTTTTACACTGTTGCAGAATCCCTGTGTTGTTGTTTTGATTTTATGTTTTCATGAAGAAATTGGCATCGGTCACAATCCAGAAGGTTGGAAACTTTTTATAGACAGTTCAAGTAAAAGTTTGAAAGCCATGTTGCTTCACAGTGGAAATATACACTCATCAATTACCGTCATGCATTTTGTTCATATTAAAGATTGTGGAAAGTGAAGCTGTTAGAGAAGATAAAGTATGACCAGTATAAATGGGATGTTTGTGGGGACTTATAAGATTCTGATGTTCCTTCTGGTTTTGCAAGGTTGTTTAATGCTCCTGCTTTCTCTACATCTGGTACACTGGGGCAGTAGATTAGCACTACAGGAGAAGAGAAGAGAATGAGCTGCCAAAATTGACTTATTACACAATCCCATTGCATTGGAAGCAAAATTGACTCACTGTTATATGGATGGAGAAGTAATGACCACCTGGGAAACAGTTCACCCGGTTATAGAATTCTAACTTCTTTTGGCATCTATCTCTTTCTCTCACTCACTCAACTCATGAGAGAGTGAGAGACATTTTGGAGTGCCATTTCTGAAGTCGGTGCACTTGTTTTAGAATATAACCTCATTTTCAGAATACTGGAGTTAAGGATGATCATTCCCAAAATTCAGGTATCTGAAAATCCAGGACTGAATATTTTTATTTATACAAATATAATATTCACAATAATTACATGTTGAATTTTTCAAAATAATCATCTTAGCTATTTACACGTTTTTTATGTCAGTTATATAATTTCAAAAAAGCTTTTTCAGAGTTCATTTTGAAAATTTGGTTTCTTGATGGTTTGTTGTAGTTACTCTAACTTTTGCTTCACCAGAAAATCATCATCCCTTTAATGAGTTCTTTAATTTGGGAAAAATAAAGATCACATGGTCAGTGGCTTGGAGTAATATCCAATTTTGTTTTCTCCCCAGATCAGATTTCTTCCTTCTGATTGTATCTCCTAAGTGTTTAATGGTTTCTAGATGTATAGTCTTATTAAATATTATGATCTCTTAGTATAATTTTATAATGAATTATGTCTTTATAGTCAAAATGAATTCTAATGTAAGTTTACCTTCAGACCTGTCAATCTGGGTTTCCCCTTCTTGGGAAACATTGGCAATCTAAATGACCCTGTACATCAGAGGATTGATCTGCAGGTGTAGATAACACCATATTTCATTTCCCGTCACCATTGTTTTTTGGAATGCAGAATCACAAGCTCAAATTTCAGCCACTTCTTTTGAAAGTTAAACTAATTTTTTTTCACTCTCATTGCTATCAAAGAAATTGCATGATCTTTTCATCTTTAAAATATCAGATATGTTGGCTTGGCAGTTAACCATTTGATATTTCAACTTGAGAAGCTATGTCTTCAATTCTTATGTGATTGTCAGCCTAAATAATACTTCATATGTGTGAAACAATTTTTCATTCATTGATATATCAGATCTTCATACTTTGCATTGTCCTCACTGATACTACAGTCATATTTCAAGTGCTTATAACAGTGGATTATACCTCTTAATGAAGCTTTTTTTGCCATATGCTACATGAATTATTTCTGGTCTCAAAGGCTGATTACTTTTGTTATTGTCTTCAAATCATAGACTGATTTGAAGATAGTAGAAAGCAAAATTTGACGGAGCTTTGTTCAGAAAACAACTTTCTAAAAAAGTGACAATAGAAAATTATTACATGCTGCAAAAAACAGATAAAAATATAGGTTTGCACACATGCAACAAAAATGTTGCCTGTAAAAAAAAAATTGTAGTATTTTAGGTTATGAAATAAAAGAGTCATTCTTATTCGCCATTCAGATATTTTTAACAGGTTCAATCATAGAACTTATTGATTCTGCCTTTGGATTCAAAAACTTGCTTTTTTTTGTATGGTCTATTTGAGATCCCATCTCTGAACTATGATGAAAGCAATTCAAGATAGCATCTCATTATCTGAAAAGGGCATTATTATATCTCTGTAAAATTACTTTAAGAAACACTTCAATTTATAAATTATTACATGCACTTAATGGATCAGTTTTAAATGTTACACACGTTAAATTTGGTTATAACCTAATGTTGCAGCTCTTCTTTGAGAGCCTTTGTCATCTGCTAATAAATACTGATAATAATTCTGATATATTGTCTGTAAATTAGTGTAATGATGTCACTTGATTAAGTTGCTTGAAACACTGAAGATACTTTGGTATCTTGGCAACTGAATCAAACCATTTTGCAAATACACGACATGTAATAGTATGTACTGTCAGACACCTGCATAAGTGACAAAAATGTCTGTAAGGTAAGGGTCAAAATGTTCTTCTCAGTGAAACATTGAATGATTGACGAATAATGCAATAATTAGTCAGAATTATTGCATTATACGTAACATTGTTCAAGAATTATATAGTGTTGATAGAAAGATGCTCACTTTAAATAAATTATTGGCAGTTAGAACACAGAAATTTGATTTTCCATGTGGGAAAACATCTGTACATGCAATTTTGAAACAAATGGGGGTTTATCTGGAAGAAAACGGAAGCCAAACAGAAAGTTTTCATGAAAAAAGATAATGCTGTTCTATTGAGAACAAAATATTTATAAGCAAATATGCCTTACCATTATTCTGGGGAGAATCTAGTTTTTTTTTAGATGAAACCTGGATGGACAATAATTTATCTTTTCGGAAGTGCCGGAGGAGTAGTGGATTATCCGGAGCCACGTACTAGAGTCATGCTGGAAATGATTTATTATATTGCAGGAAAAGACTTATTTTATTGCAAGAAATATAAATGCCTTTATTCCAACTCTATGCATATATATAAAGCTGAAAACACAACTGTGACTACCATAGCCAAATGAATCAACATAATTTTGAAAATTGGCTAAAGCAGCAACTACTGCCAAATATTGAGAGGACGCTGACTCTCTTTAAAAATTACAGCTGTGAATTACAGGCTCCAAAAAAGCGATAAGTTTTTGCCTTTTTATTTACATAATTGTTATTTTATATTGTACTTTATATGTAGTCTTATAGTTATAGTTACGCTGGTTATTTTTATTTTTAATTTAGATAAAGAGTTTTTGTAGATTACTACTTAATATACGTAAAACCGTTATTTTGTTCGAATCTTGCAGCCATTGTTTTTGTATAGAGTAGTAGAGAATTCAAATTTTTAATTGTGGTAACTAGGTAGCTCTAACGTATAATTATATAGCGTAATATGCATCACTGCATTTAGGATTCTATTAGATAGTGTAGTATTGACAATTAATTAATTAAATTTATTGATCTTATTAATTTAAAATATCATGTCTCAGACTAGAGCAGCAAAGCAACGGGCACAAAGTGGCAGGAGTGCTGTGACTCGGGGGAGAACTGAGGGGGGCAATTCTCCAATGCATCACAGCCTAAAAAAATGTGCAACTTGTGAAATGTTTACCGAACTCTCTGGAACAGAACATGATCTAGCCAAGGAGGATGTCTTTGTGTGTGGAGAGAGTGTCTAGAAATTAGGCATCAACTTAGCGTTCTACTGGGCGTCTATGAGAGCTTGAGGTGTAGGGTAGATGCCCTCGAAGAAATTAATATGAGGTTCCCGTCACGCTCTCAGCTGCCCAACTCAATGCCAGAGCTCACTCCTGGGCATCAGGCAACACAGCAGAAATCTCCAAGGCAGAATGCGCTGGTCCCAAAGGAAGTAGTTATTGTTGGTGATGTCTACACGGAGACGGGGAATGTATTGTGTAAAAAGGATAGATGGAACAGGACCAGGGTATGTCTGCCAGGGGCAAAAGTTGATGACGGTGTAAAGCATATTTCATCTTTTAAGGGCACAAAAGGTGAGATTGTTGTACACGTTGGCACCAATGACATTAAGAGTAGGAGATCTGCATATTTACTTAACAAGTACAGGTCAATGTTGCAAAAAAGTCGTGAGTCAGGGTTAAATTTGAAAGTGCTTGCAATTCTGCCCAGACACGATAGGAGGGAATACATGATGAGAGCCTTGTCAATCAATTCGGCCCTGGAGGGACTGTGCAAGGCTCAATAGGTAGAATTTTTTTCAGCGTAGTCTGTGCTTGTTAACAGGAGAGACTGCTTCTACAGGGATGGGATACACTTAAATAGAAAGGGTGCAAGAATATTTACCGATGCCATCGAGGCAGTGTTAGGTGGGTCGGAAAACTGCTAGCTTGGGGGGATTCACAGACTAAAAGGTTAAAAGGAGCTGCAGGCAGAGGTGAAGGTGATTCTTGCACAACTTCTGTTAGAATAAGTAGAGACCTGCAGCGAGGGGTGCTGGGGGTTTCAGGGACTGATGGCAGTCATTGTGAAACAGATGGGTGTGTCAGGGTAACTAGGAATAGGTGCATGTATGCTTGCACATATACCAATGCTAGAAGTATAGTAAATAAATTTGATGAATTTGAAGTGTTGGTCAAGACATCAAAGGCGGATATTGTTTGGATATCAGAGACGTGCTGTCACACTGATATTAGGAATGCAGAATTGGAATTTGGGGAGTACAATGTGTACAGAAATGATAGACAGGATAGGAAGGGAGGAGGTGTCATGTTGTTAATTAAGAAAAACATAAAATCAAAAGATGTGCATCCAGTTGATATAGATGAACAGTGCACTGTTGAGTCAGTTTGGTGTGACATAAGCACTGCGAAAGCAAAAATAAGAGTAGAAGTGTGTTTTAGGCCTAATGATGCGAATGAGTACAATGAACAATTGTACAGAGAAATAGAGTGGGCTAGTAAATCAGAATGTCTTATGGGGGATTTTAACTTCCCAGATATTGACTGGAACTTGTGGGTTGGTCACTCACACACTAGTAAGACTTTTGTGGATTTATTGGATGATTGTTTTCTGCAGTAGCAGCATGTTCGAGAGGTAACCAGAGAGGGTAATACTCTTGATCTGGGTATCAGCAGTGATCATTCGTGTATTAAGAATTTGCAGATAAAGGAACCACTAGGTTGCAGTGATCACAGTGTACTGATGTGGGATTTACTTAAAGATATAATTACCATCAGCGGTAAAGGAAAGGGTTTTTGCTTCCATAAAGGTGAGTACAGTGGTCTGAGACAGTTTTTAAATTCTGTACAGTGGGATCAACTGACGATGTTACCAACAGTAAATTCTAAATGGGAAGCATTCAAGGAATTAATCGTGGAAGCTACTAAAAGCTACTACTTATATAAACTCTAAAAGGAAGGGGATGAATCTGATTGGTCCACTTGATAGCAAACAAACTGAATGAGTATTTTGCATCTACATTCACACATGAGGAGTTATTAAGGTTGAAAATGGCATTATCAAATTGTAGCAGGGTGCTTAATGATTTTGTAATAACTGAGAGCAAAGTGGAGGAGAAATTGTTGAAGTTAAACATAAGAAAGACACCTGGGGTGGATGGGATCTATCCAGTTATATTAAAGGAGTCGGCAAACAACTAAGCAAACAATTAGCCATAATTATGAGAGCATCCTTGGACTCTGGGGAGGTCCCCATGGACTGGAGATGTGCAATTGTATCCCCAATTCACAAAGGGGAATCGAAGGGTGACACGAGTAATTACAGACCAGTTAGTTTAATTTCTGTTCCGGGTAAAATAATGGAGTCTCTGGTTAAAGCTGCATTGCAGGATCATCTAGACAAGACTGCAGCAATAATTCAGACACAGCATGGGTTTGTTAAGGGAAAGTCTTGTCTGACAAATTTGATAGGATATTATGATGTGGTTACTAAGGAACTGGATGCAAAAAATAATTTTGATATCATATATTTGGATTTCAGGAAAGCTTTTGACACTGTTGAGCATGGAAGACTATTGTACAAATTGGAGCAGAATGGTATTAAGGGTAAATTGCCACAATGGATAAAAGGATAGTTGAATGGGAGAAGACAGAGGGTGGTAATCAATGGGTGCTGCTCTTCATGGACTAATGTTATTAGTGGAGTCCCACAGGGTTCGGTGTTGGGTCCACTGTTGTTTTGTATATTTATCAATGATATTGATGAATGTGTATCAGGCTTAGTGTCGAAGTTTGCAGATGATACAAAGATTGCAAGGTTGTTAATGAGAGTAATGGCAGTGTGCTACTGCAACAGGATCTAGAAAATTTCGGCTGATGGGCTAAGAAGTGGCAACTGAAGTTTAACCTTGACAAATGCAAAGTACTGCATATCATCATCATCATCATCAGCCATTTTCAGTCCACTGCAGGATGAAGGCCTCTCCAGCAACTTTCCAGTTCCTTCTGTTTTGAGCACTGGACATCCATTTACTACCCACAAACTCATGAATTTCATCTATCCATCTCCGCCTTTGTCTTCCAGGTTTTCTTCTAGCTCCTCTTGGATACCATTCTGTTATTTTCTTAGTCCATCTGTCATCATGTCTTCGAGCTATGTGTCCTGCCCAAGACCATTTTAGTTCTTTAGTTTTGATAAGAATGTCCTTTACTTGAGTTTGTTGCCTAATCCATGTGTTTCTCTTCTTATCTAACAGTCTGATTCCCAATATGATTCGTTCCATTCTTCGCTGTGTAGTTCTCAGCTTCTCTTCCATTCTTTTGGTGAGTGCCCAAGTTTCACTTCCATAAGTCATGGTGGGGAGTATACATTGGTTCATTATTTTACGTTTCAGACAAACTGGAATATTGCTCTTCAGTATGTGACTATATTTCCTGAATGCTATCCATCCAAAATTTAATCTTCTCTTGACTTCCAGCCATTTATCATTATTACAGCTAATAACTTGTCCCAGATAAGTATATGACTCCACCTTTTCAATTACTGCTCCTTCAATCATTATTTCCCTTTCTGTGGCATACTTGTTCATCATTACTTTTGTTTTAGCCATATTCATCTTTAGTCCAAAATCCTTACTAGCTGTGCATAACTGATTAAGATTTTCCTCTAATTCTTTGGGATCGTGGCTTATGACCACAATGTCATCTGCAAATCGTAAATGGTTTAAGTACTCTCCGTTCACATTGACTCCTTTCTGCGACCAGTCTAATCTTCTGAAAGCTTCCCCAAGGGCAGCAGTAAACAGCTTCGGAGATATTGTGTCTCCTTGTCGAACTCCTTTCTCAATTTTAAATTTGCTACTGTCTTTGTCTAGTCTAATAAAGGATGTAGCACTCTCGTATATTTTCTTCAAAATCATAATAATATATGGGGTATCAATGGCTTGTCTTTCCAGTGCCCGAAACATTGCCTTATGCTGTATGGAGTCAAATGCCTTTTCATAATCCACAAATGCCAGGCATAATGGTGTTTTATATTCATTTGCTTTCTCCATTAGCTGTGATATTACATGAAGGTGATCCATAGTTGAGAATCCTGTCCTAAAGCCAGCTTGCTCTTTCGGTTGATTCTCATCAAGTATTCTTTCTAATCTGTTAGTAATGACCCTTGTGAACAACTTGTAGATGTGGGATAACAAGCTAATTGGTCTATAATTTCCAATTTCTGATTTATCTCCTTTCTTATGCAGCAAAACTATGATTGCATTATTCCACTGTAGTACTGCATATGGGTAGAAGTAACCCCAGAAAAATGTACCAACTGTGTGGTACTACACTTAATATTTTAGTATTAAATCAGCTCACACCAACCATAAGAATAAGCATTTACTGTAACTAGAATATTTATTTACATATTAAAATAAAATAAATATTTACAAAAAACTGCTATTATATTAAATATACATGTAAAAACATTAAACTGTGATAAAATCCTTGAGATAAAATACACTAAAATAAACCGGATTAAAAGCGATAAAAACGATAAAAATCTCTGGAGCTTTCGGAAGCTTGCGCTCCCTTCCTCAGCAGTAACAAAACTTCCTGCAGCACGTCCATATATAACAGGCTCACGGTACCTATACACGTGGTGCAGTCGGCGCATGGTCTGAACTGGAAGCGGAAATAGCTCGGGAACGTGTTAAGCAAAACCGTTCATCCGTACTTAGGATAATAGTTTCAAACAGAGGATGCATACGCATACCTCTGTCCCTATTCATAATATTGTGGTCGGATGAACAGATTCGTAGGCTCTCGAGCCATTTACGGTTCCAGAACCCATGCGCTCGATCCATGATAACCGCATCCTCTGGGGAAATTTGATGCTGCTTCTCCCAAAAATGTTCGGCCACAGCAGATTTATTGTAATCAGCGGTTTTTATAGCATTTGCATGCTCCCCCAGACGATCCTTGAGCCGTCGTTTTGTCTCGCCCACATAACATTCCCCACAATCCGGGCATTCTATCCTGTATACTACTCCACTACTCAGGTCCTTTGCTATTGGGTCTTTTACCTGAGACAACACAGTGTGCAACCTCCGCCCGGGAAGCTGCACACAGCGTGTTTTATAGCCCCGCAAAATTCTAGCGAGATGCTCAGTAACGCCCGGATAGTAAGGAATGTATGCGGTAGCGACAGGAACATGGGGTTTTGTCAATGATATATAGGAATTTTGCTTACAGGGAAAAGGAGGTGATTGCCCCTCTGTATAAGGCAATGGTCAGGCTACGCCTTGAGTATTGCATACAGGTCTGGAGGCCTCTTTTTATGAAGGATGTAGATTTGCTTGAGTGTGTACAGAGAAGGGCAACAAGATTGCTGAGGGGAATGAAGGGATCCTCTTACCAAGAGAGACAATTGCAGTGGCTGGAAACTAGACACCTGTGTAGTGATCTGATTGGGGTGTATAAGGCCTTGAATGGGTTGAGTATGCCGAATTCTGATGGGATCCTTTCACTTTTTCAGATTATGAACCTAAGGGGGCATAAATTCAAATTAAGAAAAGACAGATGTGGAATAGATATGTGGAAATTTGCCTTTAGCCAGCAGGTGTGTTAATTGCTGGAACCAACTTCATCTCTGTTGTGGAAGTCTGATCAGGCTATAAAGGCAAGGCTGGACTAGACATTTTGGAGTGGTGAATGGATGCGAAACTGGAAGAGATTTTTTTTTTTTGGCTGATGCTGATAGTAACCTTGCTTTCTTGCATCACATGCCTCTACTAATTCTGAACTGGCAGGTTATGTTTTTGGATTTTGTTTAAAAGGCAACAATTCTAAGAATTCACAAGAATGCATATTAGGCTGGAAGATGATATTCATAGAGTAGAGCAGGAATAAGATATTCCTGTCTAATTTGAATATCATTTCAGCCTAATATGCATAAATGTGAATTATTAGAAATTGTTAGCCTTTTAAACAAATCCAAAAACATACACAGCAGTTAGCATTAGTAGAGGCATATGATGCAAGAAAGCAAGCTTATATAGCATCAGCCAAAAAAAAAAAAAAATCTCTTCCCGTTTCGCCCATCCATTCACCACTCCAAAAAATTGTCTAGTCCAGCCTTGAATTTATTTAAGCTGTCAGCTTCCACAACAACAGATGAAAGTTGGTTCCAGCAATCAACCACCTGCTGGCTAAAGGCAAATTTAATTACATTATTAACATTTATTAAATGTTAAGATATCAACATTTATTTCTGAATATTGTGATTATATTTTTGAATAATCCAGTATCACAGTATAGCTATAAAAAGAAATAACTGCTAAAACATGTTATTTATTTGACCAACTTCTTGCTCTCTTTACTTCCTGCTCCGTATTTCATGTTATTAATTTGACCAACTTCATGCTCTGCTTCCTCATCCCTATTTCCTGTCAAGCACAAACAGTGGTGAGTTCCCAATCAAAGCAAAATAAAAAGTTATTTATGCCAACTATCATGTTTAGACAAATAAAAAAAAAGAAAAAAAAAAAGTTGCAGTACCTCATAGTTAAGGTTCCACACTGTACCCTCCCTTTCACTGAAGTATTCTGAAAAGAATATTTATGATTTGAATGCATACATATATTAATCTATGCATTAAAATAAAACAGTTAGCATTTTGAAAAATGGAGATGAAAAATATGAAATTGGTTAAATACAAACAGTTGTATTTAACCAATTTCATATTACAATTTTCAGTTCAGAGCAATTAAGGTAAATTTTCACTCTTAATTAACGTAGCCAGCATTTGCATATAGCTAGTAGATATTATTAGCATTAGTAGAGGCATATGTTGCTAGAAAGCTTATGCAACATCAGCCAAAAAAAAAAAAAAAAAAGCTCCAATTTCACTCCACTGTTCGTTCCAAATACCTCTCCAGCTCAGCCTTAAATTTATTTAGGCTGTTAACTTCCATAACAAAAGGTGGAAGTCTGTTCCACCAATCAACTACCCGCTGGCTAAAGGCAAACTTCCACACATCTATCCTACAACTGTCTTATCTCAATTTGAATTTATGCCCTCTCAGGTGATTATTCTGAGCAAGAGGAAGAATCCCATCAGCACTGAGCATGCTCAAACCATTCAAGGCTTTATACACCTCAATCAGATCATCTCGCAGGTGCCTAGTCTCCAAACACGGTAACCTACAAAACTTAAGCTTTTCTTCATAAGAGCAACTCTTTGTTCCATTCACTAATCTTGTTGCCCTTCTCTACTCGTTCCAACAGCTCTACATCCTTCTTAAAATGAAGCCTCCAGACCTGTATGCAGGTCTAATATATAGTACTCAAGGTGTAACCTGACCATTGCCTTATACAAGGGGATAATCACCTCCTTATCCCTGCTAGGAAAATTCCTGTGTATCCTTGACAAGACACCATGAGCCACTCTTGCAGACCGTCTGCACTGCTCAGAAAACTTCATATCTGCCTGCATAATTAACCCCAGGTCCTTTTTATTCTCTATAACTGTCAGTGTAACACCACACAGTTGATACGTTACTCTGGGGTTACTGCTTCCCGTATATAGTACTTTACATTTGTCAATGTTAAACTTCATTTTCCGCCTCTCAGCCCATCTGCGCAACTTTTCTAGTTCCTGTTGCAGCAGCGTACTGTCATTAGTGTCATTAACAACCCTGCCAACCTTTGTATCAACTGCAAACTTGGACATTAAGCCTGATATACCATCATCAATATCATTTATAAATACAGAAAACAACAATGGACCCAACACTGAACCTTGAGGGACTCCACAAATAACATTAGTCCACGAAGAGCAGTGGCCATTGATTACCACTCTGCCTTCTCCCACTCAACCATCCCTTTTTCCATAGCAGCAGTTTGCATCCAATGCCACACTGCTTCAATTTGTGCAGCAGTCTTCCATGTGCAACAGTATCAAAAGCCTTTCTAAGATCCAAATATATGATATCAAAGTTATTCCCTGCATCCAGTTCCTTTGTGACCACATCATAGCATCCAATCAAATTGGTCAAACAAGACTTCCCCTTAACAAAACCATGCTGTTACTGAAGTCTTGTCTAGATGATCCTGCAGTGCTTCTTTAACCAGTGCCTCCATTAATTTCCCTGGAACAGAAGTTAAACTAACAGGTCTATAATTACTTGTCACCCTTTGATCCTCCTTTGTGAATTGGGGTCACATTTGCACATCTCCAGTCCATGGGCACTCCCCCCGAGTCCAAGGAAGCTGTCATAATTATGGCTAAGGGTTTGCTTACTTCCTTTGCTGCCTCCTTTAATGGTGCCTCCGTAGCCAGGTGGGAAGGAGCAGCAGTAAGCTTCTTGATTAGACCGAGGTTCGAGCCTGTCACCACCAAATATGGATGCGGAAATGTCAGGGAATGGCCACCGCATATTCCCGGAGCAATATGGCCTTAGTTGCTAATGCTCCTAAAAACCAAATAACAAACAAACAACAAGCCTCCTTTAATATAACTGGATAGATCCCATCCACCCCAGGTGCCTTTCTTTTTTTTTTTTTATCTTCAACAATTTCTCCTCCGCTTTCCTCACAGTTATTACAAAATCATCTAGCTCACTGCCAGAGTTTAGTTCACCTCTGGCATTCCCTTCCCTGAATAACTCTTCATGTGTGAATGTAGATGCAAAATACTCGTTTAGTTTGTTAGCCACCTGAGCACGATCATCAACAGTTGAACCAATGATATCCAGAGGACAAATCTGGTTCATCCCTTTCCTTCTAGGGTTTACATAGGTAAAGAACTCTTTGCTGTTTTTTTTTGCATCCTTTGCCAAATATTTCTCATTATCTGCCTTTACTTGCCTAACCTCCTTTGTGACTTGCTTATATCTATCATAGGCTTGCATGTCACCCATTAATTTATATGTATCCCATGCATTTTTCTTCTCTGCCACATGTCTCATTAGTTCATCTGCCATCCATTTAGGCCTAAACCATGAACAATATTTCTTAGTTGATATGTAAAGCCTAGAAGCTTCCAAGATTAATTCTTTGAATGCTTCCCATTTTGAATTTGCTGTTAGTAACATCATCAGTTGGTCCCACCGTATAGAATTTAAATACTGTCTCAGACCTCTGTAGTTGCCTTGATGAAAGCAAAAACCCTTCCCTTTATGCTTTATGGTGTTACCTCTAGAGTAAATCCCACTTCAGCACACTGTGATCGCTGCCAACTAGTGGTTCCTTTATCTGCAGATTCTTAATGCATGAAGAATCACTACTGATAATCAGATCAACTCCCTCTAGTTGCCTCCCAAAAATGCTGATGTAGAAAACAATCATCTAATAAATCTACATAAGCCTTGCTAGTGTGTGAATGCCCAACCCACAAATTCCAGTCAATATCCAGGAAATTAAAATACTTCATTATAAGACTCTCTGATTTACTGGCCCACTCGGTTTCCCTGTACAGTTTTTTATTATACTCATCAGAGTCATTAGGCCTATAACACACTCCTAATCTCAATTTTCATTTCCCAGTGCTTATGTCATACCAAACTGCCTCGACACTGTACTGTCCATCAATGTCGACTGGCTGTACCTCCTTGGATTTTATGTGTTTCTTAACTAATAAAATAACCCCTCCTCCCTTCCTGTCCTGTCTATCTGCTCTGTACACATTGTACTCCCTAAATTCCAGTTCTGCATTTCTTATATCTGTGTGACACCACATCTCTGATATCCCAACAATATCTGCCTTTGACGTTTTGACCAACACCTCAAATTCATCACATTTATTTACCAAACTCCTAGCATTGGTGCACACGCAAGTATACATGCACCAGTTCCTATTCTTAGCTACCGTAACACAACCCAGGTGTTTACTTTACTGCAGTGACTCCCAGCAGTCTCTGAAATCCTCTGCATCTTTTTTTCCAGGCCGCTGCTCATTCCAATAGAAGTAGTGCAAGAATCACTTTCACCTCTACCTACGGCTACTGTTAATCTATTAGTCCATGTATCCCCCCAATCTAGCAGTTTTCCGACCCACGTAACACTGTCTTGATAGCATCAGCAAATATTCTTGCACCCTTTCTATTTAAGTGTATCCCATCCCTGTAGATTATCTTTAATAACAATTTAAAAACAAAGAGTGGCTACAAGTAAGCTATATTCTATACTAGTTTTCATCTGAACACTTAAGAATAAGCCAAAACATTAGAATTAGTAGCGCTGACAAAATGAGAATATTTTAAATGAAGCATTTTTTCATTACGGTGAAGTTCTCTTAGCAAAGTAGTCTCTCTCTCTCTCTCTCTCTCTCTCTCTCTCTCTCTCTCTCTCTCTCTCTCTCTCTCACTCTCTCTCTCTCTCTCTCTCTCTCTCTCTCGTTGCATCATTGATTTCCTTTTTTTGAATAGTGGACCACTTCTAAATTTCTGTTCGGATTCATTTTCAAAATGATAATTGCAATTCATTATAGTTAGGGAAGGATGTTTTGTGGTTGTTTTCCATTAAGATTATTACTAAATATATTACCACTCTTTATATCATGTGAAATTAATAATATAGTTTATTAAGCTATTTGCTTAAACTACTATACATAAGATAATGTTTCAGGTATCTTACAAATACCCATCATAAGACCCTACTGTTGGGGAAATAAAAATAAATTGTTATAAATTTGAATACAATCACCAATGTTACAATTATTAATATTACACTTACAATTACCAATATTATGAATATTACAATCACAATTATTATTTAAAATAAACAATTCTAAGTTTGGATTATTGTAACAATAGAACCAAGTATTAAGTTAAGTAAATATAAAGAGATTAAATTCTTAACTGCTGAAAGACTCCTCTTGCCAATGCTCCCAGAAACCTGATGTGCATACAGGCAAGAGGCCTGCCAGCAGTTAATTTATAGGTGAGGGATTAAATTCCATTGACCAATAGAATAGTGTGCCATGATTTTTTTCCCTCGTTCTGGGGTTCTTGTGTAGTTGACTCCTGAGGTGACCTTTGCTCTCCTAATCTGGTTTTCTATCCTAGAACCGGGGCTTTTGTGTAATGAAATCCTGAGGTGACCTTAGCACTCCTACTCTTGACATCAAACTATTAGACAAATCAGACTAGACATAGCCAAACTCACAGATACTTACAATACTAACCACACAGAATTAAAGACAAACATTAATGAAAACGATTTTTTCAACACGATTAGATTAATTTCCTTTTGATTCACAAAAATGCACATAGATTTATCCAAGCATCTAGACCTAAAACCCAAAATTTACCGCATTATTCAAACAATAATAATTCCTTCCCTGATATATTTAACTTTACCCACGAACACACTCAATCACGAGTGTTTGTAGGTAAAGTTAACATATCATCAACCTAAGTTCAAAAACCCTTGTTACAGCAGAAATTAGCTTACCAACAACCAACCGCTGGCTAAAGGCAAATTTCCGCACGTCTATCCTACATCTGTCTTTCCTAAATTTGAATTTATGCCCTCTCAGGTGATTATTCTGAGCAAGAGGAAGAATCCCATCAGCATTGAGCATGCTCAAACCATTCAAGGCTTTATATACCTCTATCAGATCACCTCAGTGGTGCCTAGTCTCCAGACACTGTAATTTGCAAAACTTAAGCCTTTCTTCGTAAGAGCACCCCTTTGTTCCATTCACTACTCTTGTTGCCCTTCTCTGTACTCGTTCCATCAGCTCTACATCCTTCTTGAAATGAGGCCTCCAGGCTTGTATACAGTACTCTAGGTGTGGTCTGACCATTGCCTTATACAAGGGAATAATCACTTCCTTATCCCTGCTAGAAAAATTCCTATATATCATTGACAATACACCATGAGCTACTCTTGCAGCCCATCTGCACTGCTCAGAAAACTTCATATCTGCCTGCACAACCACCCCCAGGTCCTTTTCATTCTCTACCACTGTCAGTGTAGTACCACAGAGTTGATACGTTGCTCTGGGGTTGCTGTTTCCCATATGTAGTACTTTACATTTGTCAATGTTAAACTTCATTTGCCACCTCTCAGCCCATCTGCTCAACCTTTCCAGATCCTGTTGCAGCAGCATAGTGTCAGTAGTGTCCTTGACAACCCTGCCAACCTTCGTATCGTCTGCAAACTTGGACATTAAGCTTGATATACCATCATCAATATCATTTATAAATACAGAAAACAATAATGGACCCAATACTGAACCCTGAGGGACTCCACTAATAACATTAGTCCACGATGAGCAGTGTCCATTGATTACCACTCTGTCTTCTCCCCCTCAACCACCCCTTTATCCATAGCAGCAATTTGCCTCCAATGCCACACTACTCCAATTTGTGCAGCAGTCTTCCATGTGCAACAGTATCAAAAGCCTTTCTAAGATCCAAATATATAATATCAAAGTTATTCCCTGCATCCAGTTCTTATGTGACTGCATCATAGTATCCAATCAAGTTGTTCAGGCAAGACTTCCCCTTAACAAAACCATGCTGTGTCTGAGCTATAACTGAAGTCTTGTCTAGATGATCCTGCAGTGCTTCTTTAACCAGTGCCTCCATTAATTTTCCTGGAACAGAAGTTAAACTCACAGGTCTATAATTACTTGTGTCATCCTTTGATCCTCCTTTGTGAATTGGGGTCACATTTGCACATCTCCAGTCCATGGGTACCTCCCCTTAGTCAAAGGAAGCTCTCATAATTATGGCTAAGGGTTTGCTTACTTACTTTGCTGCCTCTTTAATATAACTGGATAGATCCCATCCACCCCAGGTGCCTTACTTGTGTTTATCTTCAACAATTTCTCCTCCACTTTACTCTCAGAGATTACAAGATTCTCTAGCTTACTGCCAGAGTTGAATACACCTCTGGCATTCCCCTCGCTGAATGACACCTCATGTGTGAATGTCGATGCAAAATATTCATTTAGTTTGTTAGCTACCTGAGCAGGATCATCAACAGTTGACCCATCGATATCAAGTGGACCAATTTGATTCATCCCCTTCCTTCTAGAGTTTACATAAGTAAAGAACTCTTTGCTGTTTTTCTTTGCATCCCTTGCCAAAGATATCTCGTAATCTGCCTTCGCCTGCCTAACCTCCTTTGTAACTTGGTTACAGATCAACTTGTATCTATCATAGGCTTCTGTGTCACGTGTTAATTTGTATGTATCCCATGCATTTTTCTTCTCTGCCATATGTCTCATTAGTTCATCTGACCTGAAGTCATCCAGCTATCCTTTCTGTAGACATTGTACTCCCCAAATTCCAGTTCTGCATTCCTTATATCTGTATGACACCATGTCTCTGAAATCCCAACAATATCTGCAGGCGCCTCCGTAGCCAGGTGGGAAGGAGCAGCAGTGCGTAGCACACGCTTCTTGATTAGACCGGGGTTCGAGCCCGTCACCACCAAATACGGAGGATGCGGAAAGGTCAGGGAATGACCACCGCATATCATGGAGCAATATGGCCTTAGTTGCTAATGCTCCTAAAATCCAAATAACAAGCACAAGAACCAACAATATCTGCCTTTGATGTTTTGAGCAATACCTCAAATTTATTTACTAAACTCCTAGCATTGGTGTAAACGCAAGTATACATGCACCTGTTCTTTTTCTTAGCTACCCTAACACAACCCATGTGTTTACTTGTACCCCAATGATTCCCAGCAGTCTCTGAAATATCCTGCATCTTATTTTCCAGGCTGCGGCTCATTCCAATAGAAGCAGTGCAAGAATCACTTTCACCTCTGCCAGTGGCTACTGTTAATCTATTAGTCCTTGTATCCCCGTAATCTAGTAGTTTTCCGACCCACCTAACACTGCCTCGATATAGCATCAGCAAACATTCTTGCACCCTTTCTATTTAATTGTATCCCATCCCTGTAGAAGCAGTCTCTCCTGTTAACAAGTACTGACCAGGCTGAAAAAAATTCTACCCCTTGAGCCTTGCACAATCTTTCCAGGGCCGAATTGATCGACAGGGCTCTCATCATATACTCCCTCCTATCGTGTCTGGGCAGAATTGCAGACACTTTCAAATTCAACCCTAATTCACGGCTTTTTTTCAACAGTGACCTGTACTTGTTAAGTAATTCCGCCGGTCTCCTACTCTTAATATCATTAGTGCCAACGTGTACAACTATATCACCTTTTGTGCCCTTAAAAGATGATATCCGCTCTACAACGTCATCAACCTTTGCCCCTGGCAGGCATACCCTGGTCCTGTTCCACCTATCCTTTTTACAAAGCATGTTTCCCGTTTCCCTGACAATAGAGTCACCAACAACTACTAGTTCCTTTGGGACCAGCACATTCTGCCTTGGGGGCTGCCGCTGTGTTGCGTGATGACCAAGTGCAAGCTCTAGCATTGGTGTGGGCAGCTGAGAGCTTGATGGGCCCCTCAATTTTAATCCTTCGAGGGCATCCACCCTGTCCTTCAAGCTCTCATATAGGCCCATAACAATGCTGAGTTGTCGCCTGATTTCCTTACACTTCTTGCATCGTGCACACACAAAGACATCCCCCATGGGATGTCTTTGTGTGTGCACGAACAAACATCAAGCAAGTAGTGCATTTTAAAAGGCTATGATTCAGAGGGCAACTGCCCCCCTCAGTTCTCCTCTGAGCCACAGTACTCCCATTAGCTTGAGCCTTTTGCTTTGCTGCTCTGGTTTGAGTCATGATTTCGATTTAATTTCAATTTCAGTACAACATTAAAACCCTAAACTTGTATCCCAACACAGTTATAATGCTATATTTATGTTTCAGTATCGAATGTTATCTACGAAATCCCTTTATATAACTTCCGTATCAAGTTAAGTATTAATTATTTATTTTTTAATTATTTATGTTATGTAACCTATGTCGTTATATGTATAGTTAAAAGTACTTTTTAATTGACAATGAAGTTCAACACGATTATAGATTTTACTGATTAATTGACAATATTATGTACTGTACTATACTATATTAAGCTTATGCTATCTAGTTCGAGATATTTTGTATCGTGTTACAATGACGGAAATTTACGAACGGTCAACACGTGAATTTGATACCCTTACCGATACTAAGTAATACCTACAAAAGCTCTATCTAAGTTACTTTAAACTAAGTATCGTAAATAGGAATATAAAGCTACTCTAGAAAATAAGTTAATATGCCAATTTAAGCTAATAAAACAGAAAATAAATCAGAAAAACTTCTCTGTTCCAGGAGCGGCAAAAAGCTACATCTGCAGAGGCTACATTCGTTCTCAAACTCTGGCTTATCTTCTCTGGCTCTATCTTCTCTGGCTTAAAATCTCTCTACCTCACTCTGTCAAATTTATCTGTTGTCTCTACTGTTCTCCCAACTCCACTAATCACTTGGAGCTCTTTGACTTTCTCCAGTTCAACTTTTCTAACAGTGAGGTAATTTTCCTTGGTGATTTTAATGTTCACAACTCCAGCTGGCTTCTGTTTTCTAGTCACACTGACCCAGCTGATCAAGATGCTTAGGCTTTTGCGATTACTAATGACCTTGCACAGATTGTTCATTTACCTACAAGAATACCAGACAATCCTAACCATATATTCAACACGGTCAAAGTGAGTGGTCCTTTAGGCACCTCAGATCACAACTTGGTGATTGTCTCTTCTCGAATGGAGCCTTTATGTCATGGCTGTTCCCAACCCCATATTGTTTGGTATTACAAGAATGCAAAATGGGATGACCTGCGAGATTTCTTTTCTTCTTTTCCTTGGTTGGTTAACTGTTTTGAAACTTCTGATGTCAACGTTTGTTTAGATTGTGTCAGTGAAATTATTCTTGTAGGAATGGAATCCTTTATTCCTCACCCACTTTAAAATCTCTTCCTTTATCTAAACCGTGGTTTTCCAATAAATGTGCTAAGGCTGTTCAAGAGAAGAACGTTGTATATCATAATTGGCTTGTTTCCAATTCTTTAGTTTCATTTTCTGCCTACACCAAAGCTCGCAACAATTGTAAAGCAGTTATTAATCAGTCCAAACTAGATTTTGAACAGGCTAAGTGTAGAAAACTTACTTCTTGCCCTAATGGTAGCCGAGCATTCTGGTCTCTTGCCAAAGCTATTGGCTGCAACTTTTGCTCATCTCTGCTCCCCCCTCTGTCCAAACCAGGTTCTGTTGTCACTTCAGCCAAGGATAAAGCTGACCTGCTACATCCCATTTTTCTTTCAACTCATGTATTAATGATCTTGGTAAAACACGTCCCACCATTCCCAACACGTTCCATTTAATGGCTCCTGTGGTCTTCCGTCAAAAGGATGTCAGAAGGATTTTGACGAATCTTGATGCTAAGAAAGCTCCAGGTCCTGATGGTATTTCTTTACTTGTTCTCAAAACCTGTGCTCCTGAATTTACTCCTGTTCTTGCCGCCTTTTTTCACTTCCTTATTCCAAAGGTGTTTTTCCTTCTGCTTGGAAATTTGCTCATATCCAGCCAGTTCCTAAAAAAGGGTGACAAATCTCTCCCATCCATTTATTGTACCATTGCAGTTACTTCTACTCTTTCTAAAGTAATGGAGAAATCAATTAACTGCCAACTCTTAAACTACCTAGAAACCTTCCGTCTGATCAACGATCAGCCATCTGAAAGGCGATCATGTTTGGCATAAAGGTCTCCTAAACAAGCTTACATCTTATGATTTGCCAACTGTTTAATTGGTTATCCAGTTTTCTCTGTGATCGCTCACTGAGGGTGATGGTAGATGGCTCTCTGTCTTCTAAATTCTCCAGTAATGCTGGTGTTCCCCAAGGTTCAGTTCTTTCCTCCACTGTTTTCCTCTTGTATATTAATGACCTTCTTCCATTGACTGGAAATTCTATCCATAGTTTTGATGATGATAGTACATTGCATTCCATTTTGAGAAACCTTGCTCTTCTCAATCAGCTTCAACTTCTCGAGTATCCACTACCAGTTCCTTAAATTCCGATCTCCAGGTAATTCTCCAGTGGGGCAAAGGCAACTCAGTTGATTTCAATCCTTCTAAAACTCAGTCTTGTCTTATATCTTGCAAAATGGATTCTTCTGCTCCTATGCTTATCTTTGGTGACACTCTGATTTCTAGGCAAAATGATATATCTCTTTTGGGGATTACCCTGACTTTTAATCTCTCTTGGCACAAGCACATTACAAATATTGCTTCCTCTGCATCTAAAAAATTTGGTTTTCTCTTTCGCTCTTGGCGTTACTTTTTTTTCAAACAGCTGTTCACTTTATACAAATCGCAAATCCTCCCTGTCATGGAATATCGTTCCCACATCTGGGCTGGTGCCCCCAAAATCTCTCTCAGGCTTCTAGATTCCATTCAGAAGAGGGCAGTTAGGTTAATTAATGTCGCCTCTCTAACAGTCTCTCCACTCGTCTCATAGATGTACTGTTTCTGCTGCTTGCCTTTTCTATAGATACTTCCATGGGCACTGTTCTTCTGAATTGACTTCTATAATTCCCGCTCTCTCTTTCAAAATAGTCCGAACATGTGCTGCCAACATCCACTTACTGTCCAACTTCAAACTCTCAGAACCAACTTTTCATCTTCCTCGTTTATTCATTCAACTGCTGGTTTCTGGAACAAACTTCCTTCATACATATTTCATGAAAATTAGTCTACAAAGTTCAAGTGTCAACAAATATCTTCTTTCATCTTCTCAACCTCCAACCCAAGCACGGTGCTGAGTACTACAGGTCGTAATACCTCTCTTGTTTGGGATTTTCATTAAAAAAAAAAAAAAAAGACTTACTAGCCCAAAGCCAAGGATACCATCAGTATAACAGCCATATAGTTACTACACAACCCAGATTACAAGAGGATCCACAAGGAGGATAACAATCTTACCACTGAAAGAAGAGCCTTAAAAAACCTGAAGGAAGACAGAAACGTCCATATATCAAAAGTTGACAAAGTGAACACAACAGTCATTATTGACAAGAAAGATTGCATTGGAAAAGTACAAGAGCTTCTAAAGGACACCAGCATCTACAAAACATTAAAAACAGATCCCACCAGTGGCCTAGAGGGGGAAAAAAAAAATCAAAAGGAAACTACAAATCTTGCTCGACGGTAATTACATATATAAAGAACTCCACAAGAAATTGAATCCTAACAGCTCAGAATCACTGTACCTCTTTGCTAATATAAAAGCATATAAACCAAGATTCCTTGTCAGATCTATTATCAGTGGTAGACATTACCCCAGGCAAATGATATCAAAATGGTTGATACATCTCTCCCTGATAATTCCAAAGTACCAGAGATCATTAAAAAACAGCCAGAATTTAATCTCCAGGCTTAAAAATGTGGACATCAACAGCGATGATATCTTTGTGTTGTCAATGTGGACTCCATGTTCATAACCATACCCTTAGAAGAAGCCAAAACATGTCTCCTTCAAGCAATAGACAGGCATATCCTTCTAGGATACCCAAGACCTCTACCTACCTCAGAAATAATAGATCTCATAGTTCTTTCCATAGGAAAGCCATACTTCACATTCAACGGGGGATTCTATACACAGATTTCTGGCCTCAGCATGGGTAGCGCCCTCTCACGGCTTAAATTTTTATAACAGAATTTGAAGAATTCTTAGAAAACCATCCGAATAAACCTAAATTCTGGAGAAGGTATGTTGATAAAATCATAGCTATCTGGAACCATTACAGAAAACCTACATAAATTCTTTGAGGCTCTCAACAGCCACCACCAAAAAATCAAATTCAAAATGGAAATTGAAAACAATGGCAATCTTCCTTTCTTGGATATCCTGTTCACCAGAAAACCCATAGAGCTACATATGGAAGTTTACAGAACACTCACTGATACTGGAATCATATTAAATTACAAATCCTGCCATCCTTTTTCAATAAAAATCGGCATTCTAAAGGCCCTCATCCTAAGAGATCACAGAATCTCTTAGGATGAGGGTCTTTAGATCTTAAAGAAGACAGTCTTCAACAGGAAATACAAATAATAACTAGGCTTGTCATGAAGAATGGATTTTCTGTACACGTTATCAAAAAAAGCCATAGACGACACTTCCAAAACCATCACACAGCCTCAACCTAGCAAGGATAGGAGACGTCCATATGTATACCATACATACCTTCAGTTAGCACTAAAATAGCTAAAGGAGCCAAAAAATTTGGTATCTTCACCTTCTTCAAAAGTTCAACCTCCAAGCAGATTCAAGCAGATCATAAAACAACAATCCGACAATCCTAGAGGTTCTAGCTATAAAATAAACTGTAGATGTGGGGGAAAATACATAGGAGAATCATACAAATGTCTACAATGCAGAATAAAAAAACACATAAAAGATGTACAATATGGGAAAATTCTACAGTCCGAAACAGCCCTCCATGCTTTCTGGTGTGGTGACACTTGGGATTTTGTGAACATGAGAATCCTTTCTACAGATAGGCAATACAACAGAAGGAAATTCAAAGAAGCTTTTCTCATAAAAATATTTGGAGCCTCAGCCATCAATAGAAAATAGGGAGTCGAGTTCAACCTGCAATATTTTCATATTTTTAAAAAGAAAATAGAAGAAGAAATGAGAAACTGGTTGGAAAAAAATAGGCCACTTGTCTGGAGGAATAACCCACATACAACCCCTTCCAGACCACCAGGGCACCTCCATAGCCAGGTGGGAAGGAGCAGCAGTGTGTAGCACATGCTTCTTGATTAGACTGGGGTTCGAGCCCGTCACCACCAAATACGGAGGTGTGGAAAGGTCAGGGAATGACCACCACATATCCTGGAGCAATATGGCCTTAGTTGCTAATGCTCCTAAAAAACAAATAACAAACAAACAGACCACCAGAACCAGCCTGAAAACCAACCCAGATGTCAAGAGTAGGAGTGCAAAGGTCACCTCAGGATGCCACTACACAAAAGCCCCATTTGTAGGATAGAAAACCAGAGTAGGAGAGCAGAGGTCATCTCAGGAGTCAATTACATAAGAACGCTGGATCGAGGAAAAAAAATCCTAGCACAATTCTGTTGGCCAATGGAATTTAATTCCTCACCTATAAATTAACTGCTGGTAGGCCTCATGCCTGTATGCACATCAGGTTTCTGGGAGCATCGGCAAGAGGAGTCAGTCAGCAGTTAAGAATTTAATCTCTTTGAATTTACTTAACTTAATATCTGGTTCTATTATCTATAATCTAAACTTAGAATTCTTTATTTTCAAATCATAATTGTGATTGTAATATTCATAATTGTGGTTGTAATATTCATAATAGTGGTAATTGTATTCAAATTTGTAACACTTTCTATTTTTGCTTCCCAAACAGTATGGTGTCAATAAGATATCTGAAATGTTACCTTATGTATAGTTGTTGTTGTTTGTTATTTGGTTTTTAGGAGCATTAGCAACTAAGACCATATTGCTCCGGGATATGCGGTGGTCATTCCCTGACCTTTCCGCATCCCCTGTATTTGGTGGTGACGGGCTCGAACCCTGTTCTAATCAAGAAGCCTGTGCTACGCACTGCTGCTCCTTCCTACCTGGCTACGGAGGCGTCTCTTATGTATAGTAGTTTAGCGAATAGCTTAATAAACTGTATTATTAATTTCACATTGTATAAGAATGGTAATATATTTAGTAATTGCAATTCACATTTCAAATGAAAAAATTCTCTCCTGCCTCTGAATTCTGTAAGCCTGACTGGAAAAACAGACATGATTACCATAATTAGAATTTATTATGAGTAAGAATTGCCTTCCATAACAGCTGGAGAAACCATATTCCTTTACACACACACACACACACACACACACACACACACACACACACACACACACACACACACACACACACACACACACACACACACACACACACACACACACTCTCTCTCTCTCTCACTGTTTTTTTTTTTTTAACTCTATCTTCTAAGTGAAGATGCTCCTTGTTGATCAAGCAATAATTTAATTTAAACAGATATGAATTATTTCTCCACGCACATTTGTAAAGAATTATGAACCTTCTATCTAACATTAAACAAAAGAAGAACTACAAACTATATTTTTCATTTGAAAAAATAACTGATTCTTGCAGGAATCGATTTTACTTTCAGTTAAGAACTCCGTAAACATTCAACACCATTTAACTTTAAACAGATTAACCCTAGGTTATGTAAACAATTGCACGCACATTTTTGCGGTTACTCAATATATATTGTTAAATGCTCATTAATGAGTTAAGAGAGCAAAGTTTAATCAATGAATAGCCTTAGTATCTATGCATTTTAAGTTGACTAACAAAGTAACAGTATAATGATAAGGAAAAATGTATCATAAATAAGGTTACAACAAAGCTTTAAAAATAAAACATCAGAAGGTACAATAAAAAAAAAAGTTGTAGTTCAGCAGATGAGAAATTATAAAAAGGTTTCCCACGGTTCTTCTCTTCTGAGTTAGAAAAGTGTTTTTTTCGTTTCCTCTCTAAAAATTGTTGACTGAAAAAAAATTTCCTGAGGTTTAATAAGTTCTTATTAGTTTCATTCATAACAGTGAGCTCTCTTGTAGTTAACTTGGATGATTTGACCCTCGGGCTCTGTGTAGCCGAGTTGGATATGACTTCTTGAGGCTGTTGTTGGTGGGCTGCAGGGAGGAAGGTGAAAGGTGGATCAAGGGAAGGTTGAAGATAAGGAAGAAGCAGAGGCAGGGAAGGCACCTGTGATTGGCTATTACTAGGATGAGATATATGGAATAGGTTGAGCCATTGGGGTGGTTGTTTCCTCTAATCCCAATTTCTATTGATGTTTCTCGGAATATCGGAATAGACAGTGTTTTTTGGTTGACTCAGTAAAGTGTTTTCTTTTCAGTGTTTTTCTGTGTGTGGTCTTTCACAGTTGAATGGAAGGTTGCATCACTTGATCCCATGTTTCCTAGTCTGGTGTCTCTTGCATGTTTATGGATTCTCCATTTGAGTTTCTTCTACCCTCCCATTTTCACTCTAATATTCCCCCTTCCTGTTCTTCCTTGGAACCACCAACAACACACAAAAACATGCTCAAGAACCAAGATTAGCCTACTATCATCTATTGATTATCAGAACTACCCTTCACAAGTGACATTTCCAAATCCTTCGCACGCGCACGCACACACAAACAGACACAGCTTCAATAAAGTTGCAAAAGCTTCTTATTTATTGCTGGAAACATGAAATGATTTTGGAAAGTATAGCAGACAGATTCATAGGAAATAAATTAAACAGAATCTTGAAATAACTGGGAGTAAAGTGGAGGAGAAACTGTTGAAGATAAACACAAGAAAGGCACCTGGGGTGGATGGGATCTATCCAGTTATATTAAAGGAGGCAGCAAAGGAAGTAAGCAAACCCTTAGCCATAATTATGAGAGCTTCCTTGGACTCAGGGGAGGTACCCATAGACTGGAAATGTGCAAATGTGACCCCAATTCACAAAGGAGGATCAAAGGCTGACACAAGTAATTATAGACCTGTGAGCTTAACTTCTGTTCCAGGAAAATTAATGGAGGCACTGGTTAAAGAAGCACTGCAGGATCATTTAGACAAGACTTCAGTTATAGCTCGGACACAGCATGGTTTTGTTAAGGGGAAGTCTTGCCTGACCAATTTGATTGGATACTATGATGCAGTCACAAAAGAACTGGATGCAGGGAATAGCTTTGATATTATATACTTGGATCTTAGAAAGGCTTTTGATACTGTTGCACATGGAAGACTGCTACACAAATTGGAGCAGTGTGACATTGGAGGCAAATTGCTGCTATGGATAAAGGGGTGGTTGAGGGGGAGAAGACAGAGAGTGGTAATCAATGGACACTGCTCATCGTGGACTAATGTTATTAGTGGAGTCCCTCAGGGCTCAGTGTTGGGTCCATTATTGTTTTCTGTATTTATAAATGATATTGATGATGGTATATCAAGCTTAATGTCCAAGTTTGCAGACGATACAAAGGTTGGCAGGGTTGTCAAGGACACTACTGACACTATGCTGCTGCAACAGGATCTGGAAAGGTTGAGGAGATGGGCTGAGAGGTGGCAAATGAAGTTTAACATTGACAAATGTAAAGTACTACACATGGGAAACAGCAACCCCAGAGCAATGTATCAACTCTGTGGTACTACACTGACAGTGGTAGAGAATGAAAGGGACTTGGGGGTGGTTGTGCAGGCAGATATGAAGTTCTCTGAGCAGTGCAGACGGGCTGCAAGAGTAGCTCATGGAGTATTGTCAATGATATACAGGAATTTTTCCAGCAGGGATAAGGAGGTGATTATTCCCTTGTATAAGGCAATGGTCAGGCCACACCTAGAGTACTGTATACAGGTCTGGAGGCCTCATTTCAAGAAGGATGTAGAGCTGCTGGAACGAGAACAGAGAAGGGCAACAAGATTAGTGAATGGAACAAAGGGGTGCTCTTACGAAGAAAGGCTTAAGTTTTGCAAATTACAGTGTCTGGAGACTAGGCACCAGCGAGGTGATCTGATAGAGGTGTATAAAGCCTTGAATGGTTTGAGCATGCTCAATGCTGATGGGATTCTTCCTCTAGCTCAGAATAATCACCTGAGAGGGCATAAATTCAAATTGAGGAAAGACAGATGTAGGATAGACGTGCGGAAATTTGCCTTTAGCCAGCGGGTGGTTGGTTGGTGGAACAGACTTCCATCCCTTGTAGTGGAGGTTGTAGCCTAAATAAGTTTAAGGCTCAGCTGGACAGGTATTTTGAACGAACAGAGGGGTGAAGTGGAAGTGGGTTTTTTTTTTTTTTTTTTTTTGGCTGATGCTGCATAAGCTTGCTTTCTTGCATCAAATGCCTTTACTAATGCTGATGCTAATGCTAATGCTAAACTATTCTAAAAATATATCACTTTTATCTAACTGGAGGTAATTTTCACTTTCATCCTCTGACAATGCATTTCACCAAAAAATATACTTTCAGTAGTGTACTATATTTAACTGCACATTACATGATATGATCAATTTTTAAATGGAATGGCAGAAAGAATGGTTCTTTAAAGTGAAATAAATGAATTTTAGCACATCCTTCTAATAACTTTTTCTTCCTGAAAATCAATCCTTGGGATCTCTCAGACTGTACAGGGTTAAAAATCATTGGGGGAAAACATCGATTAAGAAGTTTAGGACAGACAGAATCAAAACATAAAGATAACATACACAAAGAATCGTAGAATAAAACATAACCAATAGTTAAAATATTGGGGGAGAGAAAGTGTAAATTGAAATACTATGAAAAAGAGGAAGTGCTCGTCTTCAGCATATATAATGCTCTATTCCAACTTTTAATTTTCAGCTCTTTCGGATTTGTAGAAGATACATTTGTCTCTGTGTATGACCTGCAAATCCTATTGAGGAACTCAGTGCAGCTTGCCAGCAAAAAAAAAAAAGATTGTTCTATAGTGGTTTAGGTCATTGTATACAGTAGACTTGTTTATACAGAAATAATGATCAATTTACGTATATAAATAATGTTCTGTTTACTAGTAATATTTATGCACAAAGTATTGTAATATATAGCAGTTATTTGCAGTATTATTTTTATGTTTCAGTGCTATGTCTTTATTTGAAAGTAGTGTCGAGATAAGTGAAACTCTGCTGACACTTCCTTATCAGATATTGCAAATATTGGATTTGGCTTTTTATACTGCAATGAAAGAAATATATGATTGTCATGATTCCAAAAATAAAATGGTAAGTTAAGAATTAATAATATGGAAGTTATTCAGAACCAAGATAGTTATTTAAAATTATTTTACTAGTTGTTTTAAGTGTTATTTTAATCTGTTGTTGGTTATGTGAAGGTTATTTTGATCCTCATGTTACACTGCTTATCACTGAAGTTGCCTCATCTAGAAAGAATGAATATGAACTTAAAAATTTTTATGCATAACTCTGATTTGTTGTAGAAATCCGTACATTTTATGTTATACATTTTGTTATGTTTAATTTTAAGAGACAATATGGGAATGTTATTTTAATTTTTCCAAATATGTACACATAAACAGTTACAGAGACTCATTGAACTGTGCAATTTGTCACCATATTTTGCAAGTCTTGTTAGGGAAATGTCAGAGGTGAATTGAACTTTGGCAGTGAGCTAGATGATGTTGTAATAACTGAGAGGAAGGTGGAGGAGAAATTGTTGAAGATAAACATAAAAAAGGCACCCGGGGTGGATGAGATCTATCCAGTTATATTAAAGAAGGCAGCAAAGGAAGTAAGCAAACCCTTAACCATAATTATGAGAGCTTCTTTGGACTCAGGGGAGGTACCTATGGACTCGAGATGTGCAAATGTGACCCCAATTCACAAAGGAGGATCACAGGTAATTACAGACCTCTTAGTTTAACTTCTGTTCAGGAAAATTAATGGAGCACTGGTAAAAGAAGCACTGCAGGATCATCTAGACAAGACTTCAGTTATAGCTCAGACACCACACAACATGGTTTTGTTAAGGAAAAGTCTTGCCTGACCAATTTGATTGGATACTATGATGTGGTCACAAAGCAACTGGATGCAGGGAATAACTTTGATATCATATATTTGGATCTTAGAAAGGCTTTTGATACTGTTGCACATGGAAGACTGTTGAACAACTTGGAGCAGAGCAGTGTGGCATTGGAGGCAAATTGCTGCTATGGATAAAGGGATGGTTGAGTGGGAGAAGGCAGAGAGTGGTAATCAGTGGTCACTGCTCATCGTGGACTAATGTTATTAGTGCAGTCCCACAGGGTTCAGTGTTGGGTCCATTGTTGTTTTCTGTATTTATGAATGATATTGATGATGATATATCAAGCTTAATGTCCAAGTTTGTAGATGATACGAAGGTTGGCAGGGTTTTTAAAGACACTAATGACAGTCCGCTGCTGCAACAGGATCTAGAAAAGTAGAGCAGATGGGCTGAAAGGTGGCAAATGAAGTTTAGCATTTACAAATGTAAAGTACTGCATATGGGAAGCAGTAACCCCAGAGTAACGTATCAACTTTGTGGCAGACAACGAAAAGGACCTGGGGGTAATTGTGCAGGCAGATATGAAGTTTTCTGAGCAGTGCAGACGGTCTTCAAGAGTAACTCATGGTGTCTTGTCAATGATATACAGGAATTTTTCTAGCAGGGATAGGGAGGTGATTATCCCCTTGTATAAGGCAATGGTCAGGCCACACCTTGAGTACTGTATACAGGTCTGCAGGCCTCATTTTAAGAAGGATGTAGAGCTGTTGGAACGAGTACAGAGAAGGGCAACAAGATTAGTGAATGGAACAAAGGGTTGCTCTTATGAAGAAAGGCTTAAGTTTTGCAAATTACAGTGTCTGGAGACTAGGCACCTGCGAGGTGATCTGAGTGAGGTATATAAAGCCTTGAATGGTTTGAGCATGCTCAGTGCTGATGGGATTCTTCCTCTTGCTCAGAATAATTGCCTGATAGGGCATAAATTCAAATTGAGGAAAGAAAGATGTAGGATAGATGTGCGGAAGTTTGCTTTTAGCCAGCGGGTAGTTAGTTGGTGGAACAGACTTCCATCCTTTGTTGTGGAAGTTGATAGCCTAAATAAATTTAGGACAGGTATTTGGAACGAATGGAGGGGTGAAAGGGAGAGTTTTCTTTTTTTGGCTGATGCTGCATAAGCTTGCTTTCTTGCATCATGTGCTTCTGCTAATGCTAATAAGATCATAAAGCAACAACTGTCTTATTTATAATGGTAATTCTAGTGCTAAATCCTAAGCTGTGACTCCTTTAGCGCTGTTATTAGTTATACAAAATAATCTTCATGTTTCTCATCCAGTAACTAAAAGATATCTGGTCTCAAATTTACTTCTTTTAAAAACACAAAATGGAAATAACTTTTTTGCTGGATACCAGGTCATTCTGTTATCCGAGGAAATGGAAAAGCAGATAGTGCTGCTAAACAGACCATTTTGTTTTCACCATCTCTCTGTCTAGTTCCTTACACAGATTATAAGATCACAATCGGAAAAGGCATGCAAACTCGAATGGGCATAGATATGGAGTTAAGAAATAAATAACATACTCTGCCAAATAAAATGTTAACTGCAAATATGGATGTCAAGTTCCAGCAAAACCAGTGAGAGGAAGTTATTTTAACAAGGTTATGTAATGGCCATTCACATCTTATCCACATCTGTTTGCTCATGGGCAAAGCCCTCTTCGATGATCTTTATGTCAAACAACGCAGACCACATTAAAACCCATAGGTATCAAAGGTGTATGTTGTACACTGACTCTCTAAGTACACTGCAGGCTTTATCGGGTATGAGGTATAATCCTCATCCATTTGTGACCCGGATTCAGCAGACGCTACACTCTCTGTCTGAGTGTTCTTTCGACATTCATTTCTGCTGGATTCCAAGCCACATTGGGATCGTGGGAAATGAACTGGCAGATGCTGCGGCCAGGACACCAGAACCCCACAACACTTATTGCCTGTTAGTCCCCTATACAGACTACAGGCAGTTAATACACGATAAATTACTTTCCCAATGGCAACAATCCTGGCATGAGCAAGTCACAAACAAGCTCTATCAGATAAAGCCTGTAATCCGACATTGGCAGTCTTGTCAGCGCAGGAATCGCAGAGAGGAAGTTGTTTTAGCTCGCCTCCGCATAGGACACAGTCATCTTACACATGCATTTCTGCTGAGGGCAGATGACTGTCCTACGTGTGAGAACTGTGACACCTGTTTAAGTATACGCCACATTTTAACCGAGTATCCACGTTTTAGACACAAACGTGATTTTTATTTTACCGCTTTTAGTCATCTGGCTGAGCCGTATACACTCGGTCAGATTTTATCTGACAATGACAATGTGTCTACTGTTTTTAGCCTTTTAAAATCAGTAAACCTTTTTACTCGTATTTAAAATTGAATTGTTATTCCTTTGTTCATGTACTTTTACACCTGTTATATCTCGACATGGTGGCCTAATTACTTAGGTCACTGAATGTTTTCACCTTTTATATATGACCGGTATTTGGCGCATTATAGCCTCGGTTGCTGATGCGCCAATAAAACCCAAATCAAACCCAAACCCAAACAACTCAGTGTTAAACATATTTTAACTGATTGCCAATGTTTCTCAAATAAAAGATCTGGCACCTTTAAAACACTTTCCAATTTACAGATCACTCCAACAACAGAACACTTTCTCAGAAATAAAGTAAATGTTGAATATTTCCTGTTCCTTTAGCTAATTCAGTTGTATTCCTACAACTAATTTGCTCTGATGTACAGATTAAGCTTTCTACCAGGTGGACCCTAGAAAGAAATTTTGGTCTTAGTTTCCCTTGTGTCATTATCTCACAGTAACAACAACTACTACCCTAAGCTGTAAAATTAAAAAAACAAAACACTGCTAATTCTACTTAACTTGCTGTACATAACCATCGTACTTTGAAGTTGTTACAATTATCCATTTCCTTTTGCTTAAAGAAGGCTAAGATTTCTGTTTATATGGTATATGTTGCAAAAAGAAAATGACTACCGTCAAAAATATATAAATAATAACACTCATATTCTTAAGATTGGAGTTATGTTCAGTATAGTGTATAATGGTTAAAGAACTATCATATGTTTCTAGACAGTTGATACAGAAGAAGAAACCAGTAATGGTAATAGTATTAGTAGTGGCAAATGATGCAAGAAAGCAAGCTTATACATCATCCAAAAAAAAAAAAATTTCCATTTCACCTGTTCATACATTCCAATAGTTTGTCTAGTTCTTCCTTGAATTTATTCAAAACACACACTGCTACAACAGCAGATGGAAGCTTGTTCCAATAATTGACTACCCGTTGCCTAAAAGCAAACTTCCACACACCTATTCTGCAATGATCCTTCATCAGTTTGAATTTATGTCACCTCATGTGCATAGTCTGAGCAAGAGGAAGAATCCTATCAGCATTGTGTTAGCTTAAGCCATTCAAAGCGTTAAACACCTGATTCGCTCATCACAGTTCACCTTGCAGGTACCTAGTCTTCAGATGCTGCAGTTTGCAGAACTGAAGCCTTACTTGGTAGGAGCACCTTTTTGTTTTTCTCACCAATCTCATTGCTCTTCTCTGTAACTGTTCCAGCAGCTCTACATCCTTCCTAAAATAAGGCCATCAGACCTATATGCAGTACTCAAGATGTGGCGTGACCATTCCTCATACAATGGGATAATCTCCTCATTACCCTCACTAGAAAAATTCCTGTATATCATTGACAAAATTCCATTAGGTGTTCTGGAAACCTGTCTGCACTTCTCAGAGAACTTATATGCACAATTAGCTCCAGGTCCTTCTCATTTTCCACTACCCTGAGTGTAGTACCATAGAGTGGTACCTTACGCTGGGATTAGTGCTACCCATATAGTTAGAAGTCAATTGAAGTTTAACATTTGTTGATGTTAAACTTCAGTTGCCATTTCTCAGCTCATCTGCCTAATTTTTCTAGGTCTTTTTTGTAGCAGCATACCTTTGTTACTGTTATTAACCATGCTGCCGACCTTTGTATCATCTGAAAAGTTAGACATTAAGCCTGATATACCTTCATCAATAAATTCAAAAATCAGCAACGAGCCCAGCACCTAACCCTGTGGGTCTCCACTAATAACATTAGTCCATGAAGAGCAATGTCCCTTGACAACCACTCAGTCTTCTCCCACTCAACCATCCCTCCTTTATCCATAGCAGTAACTTGCCTTCAATGACACAATGCACCAATTTGTACAACAGTCTTTTATGTGCAATCGTATGAAAAGTTTTCCTAAAATCCAAGTATGTGATATCAATGTTATTTTTTGTATCCAGCTTCTTTGTGACTTCCCCTTAGTATCCAATCAGATTGGCCAGACAAGATCTCCCCTTAACAAACCTATGCTGTGACTGAAGTATAACTGCACACCTGTCTAGATGGCCCTGAATTACTCCTGTAACCAGCGACACCATTATTTTCCTTTGAACAGAAGTTAAGCTAGGAAGTCTGTAATTACTCATGTTACCCTTTGACTTCCATTTGTGAATTGGGGATACAGTTGCACGTCTCCAGTCCACAGGGACCTCCCCTGAATCCAAGTATGCTCTCATAATTATGGCTAAGGGTTTGCTTACTTCCTTTGCTGCCTCACTGAATATAACTGGATAGATCCCATCCACCTCAGGTGCCTTTCTTATGTTTAACTGCAACAATTTTTCCTCCACTTTCCTCTCACTTATTATAAAATCATTTAGCTCCCTTTTAGAGTTTGATAAAGTTCTGGCCACCACTTCTCTACAGAATTCCTCATGTGTGAATGTAGATCTAAAATACTTTAGCTTGTCAGCAACTGAACAGGATCGTCAACAGTTGAACCAACATGAAGTGGACCAATGTGATTCATCCCCTTCCTTCTAGTGTTTAATTAAGAAAAATAAATCTTTGCTATTTTTATTTGCAGCCTTTGCCAAATATTTTTCATAATCTATCTTGGCTTGCCTATCCTCCTTTGTGGGCGCCTCCATAGCCAGGTGGGAAGGAGCAGCAGTGCGTAGCACACGCTTCTTGATTAGACCAGGGTTCAAGCCCGTCACCACCAAATACAGAGGATGCGGAAAGGTCAGGGAATGACCACTGCATATTCCCGGAGCAATATGGCCTTAGTTGCTAATGCTCCTAAAAACCAAATAACAACCACCTTTGTGACTTGATTGCAGACTAGTTTATATCTACCACAGTTATCACAATAATTTATATGCATCTGATTCATTTTTCTTCTCTTCTTGTGCCATGTCTCATTAGTTCTTCTGGCATTCATTTAGGCCTAAGCCTTGAACAATATTTTTTAGTTGGTATGAAAGCCAAGTAGCTTCTATGATTATTTCTCTGAATACTTGGAAGGTTATGCATGCAAAGTGTAGAATTACGTAAAGATGTAATTGTGTACTGCTGTAGTTAAACTAAATGTTGTGTTGCTGATGTAAAGTTCAATTTTTGTCATGTTATCATGTTATTTTCTGTCAAGTATAAATATGATAATCAGTTAAGTTGTTGTTATCCATTTTTTTATGCAAGTGGGCTAACAATGAAGAAGCAAAAATGCTATTGTTTGGTACTCCACAACTGGAGTAGTCCATACAAGCTATGTAGCTTGTATAGTTTGTATGCATGTAAATAAATATTTTACACATTCTCTCTCTCATGTCTTGTCAGCAAATGCTATGAAGACAAAGGTTAGACAGCTTTCTTATTTGCAGCAAGGATTGAAGCACTTTGACTTTCAAGGTAAAAAGAATTGCTGTTCTTTTGAAGATTGCAGAGAAAAGCCTGTTTTGGGTCTTTGTGGCAACTTGGTTCTTGATGCCAGATGATATCAAAAACAAATCTGGTTCTTGATGTTAACCTTGATATTAACTGTATTTGGCATCTAAATATTTATTACTTATAAGCTTATATTGTATACAAGACTTTTTTTCATTAAAGTGAAAAATTTAACTCACCAAAGCTCTGAGTTATTTTGACATTTTTATTCTCCAAGTGTAAGACTTACATTTTGCAGCAATGAAAGTTGTAAAACATAGCTACCACTTTTCTGATTATCAGCAAAGACTATCCAAGTCATTCTGAAGGAGTGTCACTTGATATCAATCATTAACCATTCTCTCAATCTTGATATCATCTGCAATTTTGACATCATGCCCTCTATCCTATTGTCAATGTCATTTAAGAACATCAGAAACAATAGTGATCTCAGTACCAATCCATTGGGGACCCAATTTTAATGTTAGCCAATGTGAAGAGTAACAGTTAATCGCAACCCTCTATCTCCTTCATTGCACCACTCTCCTATCTACCTAAGAATCTTTCCTATTTTGAGAGTCACTCATGAGCTGTGTCCAGCATATGACTTATCCAGTCAAAATAACTAAACATGATTTTCCCCTAACAAACCATGTTGCGTGTATCCTTCAGAATTTGGCGCCTCCGTAGCCAGGTGGGAAGGAGCAGCAGTGCGTAGCACATGCTTCTTGATTAGACCGGGGTTCGAGCCTGTCACCACCAAATACGGAGGATGCGGAAAGGTCAGAGAATGACCACCGCATATTCCCGGAGCAATATGGCCTTAGTTGCTAATGCTCCTAAAAACCAAATAACATAATAACACCTTCAGAATTCCATTTCTATCCAAATGTCCATGTATCCCCTTTTGATCATTGCCTCAGTGATTTTCACTATCGATCAAGTTTTGTCTGACGTTATCCTTTACTCTTAGAATTTGCCTTTATTGTGATACATTGGTACTTCTCCAGTCTAAAGGAATCCATCTAAGTCCAAAGATACCTTCCTAATTAACCTTAAGGGTTCAATGGATCCTCTCATAGCCTCCCTTGAAATTAATGGGTGTATGCCATCAACTCCATGAGCCTTATTATCTTTGAATTTGAAAGTTTTTTTTAAAAAGCAATCTTCTGTAATTTCAGTATCACTAATTTCATACAGCTTAACCTCACTCTCTCAGTCCAGTCTCTCCTCACTATGAAGGGTCTTTTTTGAAGTACTTGTAAAGAATTGAAGTAACAGAAAAAATTGAAGTGTTTGTTCAATTGATCAGCCACATTAGCTGGATTAGCTAAGGTTTCCCACACCTATTACACAAGGTTCTGATATGACTTTCTTTTCTTTGTATTCACTTATGTGAAAAACTCCTTGTCCCTGTTCTGTGCTCTCTGAGCCAGTGATTTCTCATACTCATTGTTTTTCAGCTTAATCTGAAATTTCTATAGTACTGATACAGATCAACTTGTAGCTGTAATAATCTTCAGCGTTTTTTTGCTCTGTAACTTTCCTTTCCTGTGCCATCTTTTTCTGCTGTATTATATTGGCCAGCACTGTATTCATCCATCTTGGCATCCTTGTTATGCCTTTTGAATGGAACATATGAATTCGTAATTTGTGTGACTATTGCTTCAAAGATATTCCATAATTTCTTGAATGTGCAAATGTATCTCCTATTTCCAAGAGTGACCCAAAAGGTAGAATACTCATGGAAATTAGTATTAGTATTAATAATGGCCACATGGTGCAAGGAAGCCTATGGCTTATGTTGCATCAGCCAAAAATAAAAAAAATAAAATGGACAACCTAAGCGTTTCCCTCCTTCCATAGGTAATTATCCAGCTGACCTTTGAATTTCCCCAAACTGTCAACCTCTACCACCCATGTAGGCAACTTATTCCAATAATTTATAACTCGCTGGCTAAAATAAAACTTCCTGCAATCCAGTCTAAACATCTCCCCTCATAACTTGAAATTACGGCCCCTTATTCTAGAATCATTTATAACTGTGAAAATTTCGTCCTCATTCATTTTGCTTATGCCTCTCAGAGCCTTAAACACCACAATCAAGTCTCCTCTAAGGTGTCTAGTTTCCAAGCTCTGCAACCCACATATTCGAAGTCTTTCCTCATATGGACGACCTCTTGCCAATCTCACCAGGTGAGTTATGTCTCTGGACCCTTTCAAGAAGCAGTGTCTTTCTTTAGGTGCGATCTCCATACCTGAACATAGTATTCCAAGTGTGGTCTAACAATATCCTTATACAGTGGGATTATGATATCCTTATCTCTACTAGCAATTGTTCGATACATCATCGACAGGACACCATGGGCCTTCCTTGCAACCTTTCTACAATGCTCAGAGAACTTAAAGTCTGACTGTATCGTAACACCCAAGTCCCTTTTCTCCACTACCGGCTTTAGTTCAATGCCTCCAATTGTATAAGTTATTTTGGGGTTACTGTTCCCCAGGTGCAATACCTTACACTTTACTGGATTAAAGCATAGCTGCCATTTTTCTGACCATCCCTGAAGTCTGTCTAGGCCATTTGTCTATCTAGGCCATTCTGAAGAAGCTCAGCTTGACAGTGATCATTAACTACTCTACCAATTTTAACATCGTCTGCAAATTTAGACATCATGCCCTCTATCCCTTCATTGATGTCATTTATGAAAATCAAAAACAGCAGTGGTCTTAATACTGATCCTTGGGGAAACCCCAATTTTTACATCAACTCAATCTGAGGAATAACCATTTATCACAACCCTCTGCCTCCTGCCCTGAAGTCATCCAGCTATCCATCTAAGGATTTTTCCCTGTGATTCCAATCTGTTCCAGCTTATAAAGTAACCGCTCATGTGGGACTGAGTCAAATACTTTGCCGAGATCCAAATAAACAATGTCGAAATTATTCCCTAAATCCAGCTCATGAGTGACCCTGTCAAAATAGTTAACCAGATTAGTTAAACATGATTTTCCCTTTACAGAACCATGCTGAGTATCCTTCAGAATTCCATTTCTATCTAAATGATCCTGAATTTCAACTTTGATCATTGTCTCCATGGTTTCCCTACGACTGAAGTTAGACTTACTGGCCGGTAATTTCCCACTTCACTGTTAGAACCGCCCTTATGTATTGGAGACACATTGACACTTTTCCAATCCAGCTGAATCACTACCAAGTCCAGTTATGCTTGCATAATTACCTGAATGGTTCAATGCACTCACTTGCCACCTCCCTTAAGATTATAAGGTGTATGCCATCAATCCCAGGAGCCTTACTGGCCTGTAGGCTTGAAAGTTTTTTCATTAAATAAACATGTGAAATTTCAACATCATTAATTACCTTTTTTTCAGCTTGACTCCTATAATTTTTCATTGACGTAAAGGGTTTTTCTTCTGTAAATATCGATGCAAAGTAATTGTTGAGTTCATTTGCAATTTCAGCTGGGGTATCTAATACTGTCCCATGTCCATTACAAAAAAGGGTCCAATCTGGTTTGTTCTTCTCTTCCTTGCATTTATATATGTGAAGAATTCCTTATCCCCCCCTCTTTGCCAGCGATTTCTCATAATCTGCCTTTGTCAGCCTAACCTTTTCTGTGGCACTATTACAGATCAATCTGTAGCTGTTATACGCTTTTGTACTTTTTATTGCTGTGTAGCTTTTCCATGCCGTCTTTTTCTGCTTGAGTAATCTGGCAACTTCATTATTCATCCAACTTGAAATCCTCCTTGTGGAGTATTTTTTTTAATGGTATATATGCATTCAAGGCTTCTGTGATTAATGTTTTTAAGGTTCATAGTTTAATTGTATTCGCTGTCTGTGAGATATCTTACCCAGTTAACAGAGGCCACGTAGCACCTTAGGCTGTGTTGTAATTTCCTTTCCTGAAGTTATAACCCATTCCTTTACCTTTAACTACTGCACCTCTCTTTATCGTCCACTGTTGAACTTCGTGATCACTTCCTGCAACTGGTTCCTGTACTTTTAGCCCTATTATGACATCTGGTGCATGGGTGATGATGAGCTCTAGAGTATTGTTTTCCCTGAAATGTTGATACAAATAGCAATCATCTAGTTGATTTAAAAATTTTGTCCCCCATGTGGAGTTTCCCTTCCATTTGCTCCAATCAATTAGAGGCAAATTGAAATCACCCATAATAAGACATTTAGGCTTACTTGCCCATTAGGGGAAGTCTTGCCTGACCAATTTGATTGGATACTATGATGCAGTCACAAAAGAACTAGATGCAGGGAATAACTTTGATATTATATACTTGGATCTTAGAAAGGCTTTTGATACTGTTGCACATGGAAGACTGCTGCACAAATTGGAGCAGTGTAGCATTGGAGGCAAATTGCTGCTATGGATAAAGGGGTGAAGGGATTGAGGGGGAGAAGACAGAGAGTGGTAATCAATGGACACTGCTCATCGTGGACTAATGTTATTAGTGGAGTCCTTCAGGGTTCAGTGTTGGGTCCTTTATTGTTTTCTGTATTTATAAATAATATTGATGATGGTATATCAAGCTTATTGTCCAAGTTTGCAGACGATACAAAGGTTGGCAGGGTTGTTAAGGACACTACTGGCGCTATGCTGCTGCAACAGGATCTGGAAAGGTTGAGCAGATGGGCTGAGAGGTGGCAAATGAAGTTTAACATTGACAAATGTAAAGTACTACATATGGGAAACAGCAACCCCAGAGCAACGCATCAACTCTGTGGTACTACACTGACAGTGGTAGAGAATGAAAAGGACCTGGGGGTAATTGTGCAGGCAGATATGAAGTTCTCTGAGCAGTGCAGATGGGCTGCAAGAGTAGCTCATGGTGTCTTGTCAATGATATACAGGAATATTTCTAGCAGGGATAAGGAGGTGATTATTCCCTTGTATAAGGCAATGGTCAGGCCACACCTTGAGTACTATATACTGGTCTGGAGGCCTCATTTCAAGAAGGATGAAGAGCTGCTGGAACGAGTACAGAGAAGGGCAACAAGACTAGTGAATGGAACAAAGGGTTGCTCTTACGAAGAAAGGCTTATGTTTTGCAAATTACAGTGTCTGGAGACTAGACACCGGTGAGGTGATCTGATAGAGGTGTATAAAGCCTTGAATGGTTTGAGCATGCTCAATGCTGATGGGATTCTTCCTCTTGCTCAGAATAATCACCTGAGAGGGCATAAATTCAAATTGAGGAAAGATAGATGTGCGGAAATTTGCCTTTAGCCAGCGGCTAGTTGGTTGGTGGAACAGACTTCCATCCCTTGTTGTGGAAGTTGATAGTCTAAATAAATTTAAGGCTCAACTGGACAGGTATTTCGAACGAACGAAGGGGTGAAGTGGAAGTTTTTTTTTTTTTGGCTGATTCTGCATAAGCTTGCTTTCTTGCATTGTATGCCTCTACTAATGCTAATGCTAATTCCATTTGCATGTAGAGGCTCTGATCATAATCTTCACAATCACCTGGCCTGTAGATTACTCCCACCGTCATTATACCTTTGCTTCCAACTATCTCACACCATACAGATTCTATATTAGAATGCGAAACGTCTGAAACCAGGAAGGCTTTCATCGTGCTCAGGCTGCTTTTGGTAAGAAGCATGACCCCACCACCCCTTCTATCTTCCCTAACCTTCCTAAATACATTATACATACCGTACTGAAACTCATCATCCCCTATCTCCTGGTGGCACAACATTTCCATAAGCCCTATTATGTCAGTGTTACTTGTCCTAACGAGCAGTTTGAATTCACTCATTTTATTGACAACGCTTCTGACATTACTGTACAAACAATTAAGATTTAGCGTTCTTGTATAGTTAACTACCCTGACATATCCCTTAAAATTGTTTAAACTCGCTTCCCTGGTATTAGCTGCCTTCTCGCTTGAAATGCTTCTGCCCTCAGAACAGCTTGCTAATATGGTCTGTTGCGGTAACAAACAAGAACTCTTCAGGTATATGCAAGCATTAATTTGTCCAATATTATCAGATAAACGCGTATCTATATTACCCTTGTCTCCTCCAAACTAGCAGTTTCCCTGAACCTTTAAGGTATCCTCAATAATACTGGCAAAAACTCTCGCACCATCTTTGTTTAAATGTATCCTGTCTCTACAAAACAGATTCTTTCTACCCAGAAGTGTGGGCCAAGCTGATAGAAATTTCCCCCCAAAAGCCTTGCAAAGTCCTTCAAGTCTTGAGTTAATCCACAAGGCTTTCAGCATATAATCCCTCCTATCATGTCTGAGCAGAATTGCAGACACATAGACATTGTGACCTAACTCACGGCATTTCTTCAGCATGGTACTATATTTGTCTAAAATCGTCAGATCGTGTATGCTTAATGTCAATCGTCCCCACATGAATAATAATATTCTCTTTACCCCCTTAAAATCTGACAATCTGTTGGTGACATCATTAATAGTTGCTCCTGGCAGACATACCCTGGTCCACCTATCCTTATTAAAAAAATATATTTCCCATTTCCCTGACAATGGAGTTCCCTAATAAAACTAAGTCCTTTTGAACCAGAGTAGTTTGCACCTGGTTATTCTGTTCTGGGGCCCGAATCGGGAGTGCATCACTTGATATGTTGCTAGTCTTGAGTCCCTGACGAGCTCCCAGTTGCATTATTCTCAAAGGAAAACACCTGTTTTTTCAGTGACTCAAATTGTTCTAGCAATACACCAATTTTTAACTTAAGATCATTGCACTCCTTACAGTGGTGACAAAGAAAGGAATCTCCAAGTGAGCTAGGATTATCCACTAGGTCGACCTTGGAATACATGCCACAGGTTCTGCAAGGGATAAAAACTCAACCAGGAATCGCCATCGGCTATTTCCGTATGAGTCATGGTACCCTCTGACGGAGCGTTCAAGGTGGATCTTGTAATAACCATTATAAAATTTACTGATTATTAATAAAAGAAACTTTCAAATAATTATATTTATAATATAAAAAAAAAAATCAAACTATTATACAGGAAAAGAAAAAAACTTATTAAAATAAACTTTACAATATACTAAATAACCTTTGAAATCCTGCTCTACTTCTGTAATCCCCTCTTATGTATACTTCTGTACTGTATCTATGAAGAGCTCTAATAGGCACGTCTGCTTGCCACGAATGGCAACAGTAGAATCAGATATTACAGAATACATTATATGATTTTAACTTGAATTATATGCAGGAATCTGTGTTAAAAATGTGACTTGTTTTATTTGACTCACATAAGCTGACAGACAGTTATGAAACAATTTTTGAGAAGCTCCAAAACAATTCACCATTATCATAGTTAAATTTCGAAGTTGTGAAGGTTTTTTGGGTAGAGCAAACCCAGAACCTGCAGAGATAAATTTAAGGGAATCCCTGTGGATAAATCTTAAGTGCTGGAAATGTATACTTTGCTACAACATGAGATCTTGTAATTTTTATGTTTTTGCAAGACTGAAAATTGATCTGGCAGTAGGTTGATTCCATATTGATAATGAAATAAAGGCAACTGTCAAACAATGTTGCCGATAGAAACCTAAAGAATTTTATGAGGAAGGTATAAAAAACCTGTTATGCAGGTGGTATTTTACTAATAACTGGTAATTTATTTTTGAAAAATTAAAGCTATTTATAAATAAAAAAAAATTCTCTTTCATTTAACTGTCTCCCAGATAACTTAAAGGTGTATTATTAAAGGGGAGACAGCAGTAATTAAGCACAAATTCAAATAATTAACCACATTAAATAAATGACAGGAAACAAAAAAGTGACTAACCATTATTTTCTATATTGTTTCCTATCATTCTGCAATCTGTTAAGTCTCCACAGTCTTGATTAGACCAGGGTTCAAGCCCGTCACCACCAAATACGGAGGATGCAGAAAGGTCAGGGAATGACCACCGCATATTCCGGAGCGATATGGCCTTAGTTGCTAATGCTCCTAAAAACCAAATAACAAACAACAACAACGTTTCCACAGTAAAAGCCTTAACCATTTAAATAATAAAAGTAGTTTTCTCCTGACATTTTGCTAATGTTTGATTTGCATAGAAAATTGGTTTTAGATTGAACTGATATACCCTTTGTTTTCTGTACTTAATATTTCAGTAGTACAGGGTGTCTGTAAAGTCCTTGTGCACTTTAAAACTGCAACAACTTGCAGTTTTAAAGAGAAAAAAAAAATTTCTATACAAGTTTTTAAATCTCTCATATTTTCTATGAGTTTTTAAAATTTTTTAAAAATTTTTTAATTTTTTAATTTTAATCCCATTTTAATCCCGCATATTTTAATCCCATTTCCTCATAATTACTATTTACACACCCCCTAATTTAAGAACCAATCACCTTAAAGCTAGTCACCTCTTGCCATTCAAACCATAACAATTGCAGATCGATCAAGGTGAGTACTGAAAAATTAAGCCCTTGCTATTTTTTGAATTTAGTCCAATAAAACAGTACTTTAAGTCATACTATAACTTCTAAGTGTCAAATTTTTAATTTTTAAAAAAAGTTTATTTTTAAAAATTTCTATACGAGTTTTTAATTCTCATGTAGAGATTTCTCATATAGAAATTTCTATATGAGATTAAAACAATCTGTAAATTTGAAAGGTAATTTATTCTAGTTTTTATGCACAAAAATAATTGCTTCATTTACTATAATTTTATTTATTCATTTTTTAAAATAATCTACCTTACAAGAGATGGCTTTAATAGAAGAGTAAGTGAATTATGCCCTCTGGTTTGCAGAGCTTTGGTCCATATCATTGGTTAGAAGAAAATTTGCAGCACATTATACAAAGGAAGGACTGCACAGAAATTCAATTTCAGATTGGATGAAGATGTTTAAAGAGACTGGTTCCATTAATGATAGTTTAATTTGAAAGAAGATTAAACAAGGAGACTGTGGCATCTGTTCAGGAAGTTTTTCAGCAAAGCCCTTGAAAATCATTATGATGGCATCTGTGAAACTCTATGTTCCCAAAGAAACAGTATACAAAATTCTTAGAGTGAAAATGCACAAGCAACCTTACAAGGTTCAAGTGCATCAAAATGTTGCTGGAAGAGAAATACCATGCAAGATTAGCTTTCTGTCATCATGACTTTATTTAATTTGTTGAAAATGTCATCCTGTCTTTTGACCATCTAATATTTAGTGAGGGAGCATTGTTTCACATTTGTGGCAAGGATAATCACCATAATTGCTTATTTGATGGATAAAGAAACACCTTGCTACTCTATTTGGAGTGTTCAACAATTTTTAAATAACGGCTTCCTAAACATTTGGATTGGCAGAGGTGGGCAAATTGCTCAGCCAAGTTTGCTCACTCAATTTTTTCCCATTAGGGCTTTTCTACGGGGACATGTTAAAAGTGTGGTTTACTCATAAACTTTCTCTCTTTATACCAGAATCACAAATGCAATTAATGCTGTAACTGGAGAATATGTTTGTGGAAATGCAAAGCTATAATACACTTTGTATTAGTAATGAAGAGAATATATTAAATCTTAACAGTGTTATGATTTACATCCCCTAAAAAACTAGAATAAATTACCTTTGCAGTGCATTTTACAAATTTTTTTCTATTTTCTATAAAACCTGAGTTATTGTAGTTTTAAATTTCACAAAGACTTCATGGTCAACCTGTATAATCCACATTCCTCATATTTACAGTACTTTGAGTTCATACAACTCAGTTGACACATAATCAAGTGCTGAAATATCTTTATCATGAAGGCGCCTCCGTAGCCAGGTGGGCAGGAGCAGCAGTGCATAGCACACGCTTCTTGATTAGACCGGGGTTCGAGCCCGTGACCACCAAATATGGAGGATGTGGAAAGGTCAGGGAATGACCACCGCATATCCCCGGAGCAATACCACCACTTTGCTTATTGGAGGCTTGAAGTGGTGAAACCCATGTTTAGTCTCTAGAGCAAAGTTTCTGGCATCCCCCCTCCCCCATACTTCTCTTTCAACCCATGCACGGTACTAAGTACTATAGGCTTTGATACCTTTCGTGTTTGGGGGTTTCATAAAAAAAAAAAAAAAAAATATGGCCTTAGTTGCTAATGCTCCTAAAAAAAAAACCAAATGACAAATAAATCTTTATCATGAAATGATTGCAGCCATTCCCAATGTAGTCACAATGCCTCCAAAGTTAACTCCTGGTATTTAGCAGTTAACTTGAAAGATATATATTATTTTATTCACATTTTAAAGTTTTAGTTAAAAATTTTAAGCTTTAGTACTTAGTAAGTGATGAGAGATCAGCAGTTTATCTAAAATTTGTGAAATATATTTTCCAGACTTTGAAATCTTTTATACATGTTCGCCTTACTGCTCTGCCTCTTTGTGCGGAAATTCAACGCTCAAATCTTCCTAGGAATGCAGATATTGGCAAATTCTTGAGTATCGTTGGTGAGTTAATCAATTTTTAGTAAAAAAAAAAAAAGAGAAGTTTACTTTTTTGTTAGCTAAGTGATATTGTTTTAAAATGTATTGTTTAGTATAGCTAGTGGCCACTGATAGACCATTTCATTTTTAAAATGGCTTGCTAGCATATTCAACAAAATCACTGAGAGAATGGGGAGGCATATATACATTTCCACATTATCAGTAAAAAAAAACCCCACCAACACTTCCCATTTCACCCAATAGCTTGTATAATTCTTCCTTGAATTTATTTAAGCTGTTAACTTCCACAACAACAGATGAAAGTTTGTTCCAGCAATCAACTACTCACTGGCTAAAGGCAAACTTCCGCACATCTATTCAGCAACTATTCTTCCTCAATTTGAATTTATGCTTACTCATATGTGTAGTCTAAGCAAGAGAAAGAATCCATCAGCATTGAGCTTGCTCAAACAATTCAAGGCCTTTTACACCTCAATCAGATCACCTTGCAGGTGCCTAGTCTCCAGAAGCTGCAATTTGCAGAACTTAAGCCTTTCTTTGTAAGAGAGGTTGTTGCCCTTTTCTGTGCTCATTCTAGCGGCTCTACATCCTTCCTAAAACGAGGCCTTCAGACTTGTATTCAGTACTCAAGATGTGGCCTGACCATTGCTTTATACAATGGGATAATCACCTCCTTATCTCTGCTAGCAACAACTTCATGCATATCATTGACAAAACTCCATGACTTCCTCTAGCAGCCTGTCTGCAGTGCTCAGAGAACTTCATATCTGAATGCACAGTTACCGCCAGATCTTTTTTTATTTTCCACTACCCTGAGTGTAGTACCACATGGTTTTTTACATTACTTTGGGATTACTGCTACCCATATGCAGTACTTTGCATTTGTCAGTGTTAAACTTCAATTGCCATTTCTCCACCCTTCTGCCTAACTTTTCTAGATCCTCCTGCAGAAGAATACTGTCATTCATTTCATTAACCACCCTGCCAACGTTTATATCATCTGTAAACTTGGACGTTATAAGCCTGATATTCCTTCATCATTAACATTGATAATATAGAAAACAATGTTAGACACAACACTGAACCCTGGGGAACTTCGCCAATAACATTAGTCTACGAAGAGCAGTATCCATTGATTACCATTCTCTGTCTTCTCCCAACCAACCATCCCTTTATCCATAGAAGCACCTTGTCCAAAATGTCATACTGCTTCAATTTGTACAGAAGTTTTTTATTTGCAACAGTGTCAAAGGCTTTCCCGAAATCCAAGTATATGATATCAAAATTATTTTTTGCATCCAGTTCCTTTGTGACCACATTGTAGATCCAATCAGTTTGTCAAACAAGATTTACCCTTAACAAACTGATGCCCTGTGGCAAGTATAATTGCAACCTTTTCTAGATGATCCTGCATTACTTCTTTAAGTAGTAACTGCATTATTTTCCATTGAATATACGTTAAATTAAAGGAGCTGTAATTACTCATGTCACCCTTTGTGAATTGAGGATACGTTTGAATGTCTCCATTCCACGTGGTCTCCCAAATACAAGGATGCTCTTATAATTATGGCTAAGGGTTTGCTTATTTCCTTTGCTTCCTTCCTTCATATAATTGGATAACCCCCATCTACCACAGGTGCCTTTCTTATGTTTAAATTCAATATCTCTTCCACTTTCCTCTTAGTTATTAAAAATCAGAAGTTGATAAACTTTTGGCATCCCCTTCCCTGAAGAATTCCTCAGTTGTTTGAATGTAGATGCAAAATACTCATTCAGTTTGTCAGCAGCCTGAGCAGGATCATCAGCAGTCGAGCCATCAGTATCAAGTGGACTAATTTGATTCATTCACTATCTTTTAGTGTTTGCCGAAGTAAAGAAGTCTTGCTGGTTTTCTTTCGATCCTTTGCCAGAGTTTCTTGTAATCTCTCTTCACTTGCTTAACTTCCTTTGTGACCTGATTACAGACTAGTTTATGTCTACTACCTGCTTCTGTGTTCCTGATAATTTATTTGCATTTCATGCATTTTTCTTCTTTGCCAAGATGCTCATTACTTCATTGATATCCATTTAGGCCTATATCTTGAAAAGTATTCATTTCTTAGTTGGTTTGAAAAACCTAGTAGTTTCTGTAATTAATTCCACGAATGCTTCCCATTTAGAATTTGCTGATGGTAACATCATCAGTTGGTCTCACTTTATAGAATTTTAAAACTGTCTGAGACCATTGTAGTCACCTTTACGAAGGTAAAAAAACTCTTCCCTTTACTTTTGATGGTAGTTACATCTTTAAGAAAATTCCAAATCAATATAATATGATCACTGCCACCTAGTGGTTCTTTCATCTGCAGATTCTTGATGCATGAAATATAGCTTTTCATAATCAGGTCAAGAGTATTACTTCCTCTTGTAGCATTTCTAAAATGCTGCTGTAGAAAACAGTTATCCAATAAATCCACAAAAGTCCTTCTAGTGTGTGTGAGTAACCAATCCTCAAGTCCCACTCAATATCTGGAAAGTTAAAATCTGCTATTATAAGATATTCTGAATTACTGGCCCACTCTATTTCTCTGTACGGTTGTTTGTTGTACTCATCATAGTCATTTGGCCTATAGTACACTCCAACTTTCATTTTTGATTTCCCAGTGCTTATGTTACACCAAACTGACTCAATGTTGCACTGGCCATCCGTGTCAACTGGATGAACTGCCTTAGATTTTATGCTTCTTAACTAAGAGCACAACCCCCCCCCTCCTATCCTGTTTGTCCTTTCTGTACACATTGTAATATTGACATTCTGAATCCCTTATATCAGAGTGACACCACATCTCTGATATCCCAAGAATATCTTTGATCAGAATTTCAAATTCATCAAATTTATTTACTCTACTCGTTGCATTTATGTACATGCAAGTATACATGAACCAGTTCTTACTCTTAGTTACCTGAGCACAGTCCATGTATTTACTTGTTCCATGATGGCTCCCAGCAGTTCAAGAAATCCCCAGCACCTTGCTTTCCAGGCTGCTGATTCTTTCAATAGAAGCAGTGCAAGAATCACTTTCAGCTCTGCTTGTGCCTATTTTTACTCTATTAGTCTGTGTTAACAGTTTTGCAATCTTTTGTAGTAAGTTAGCAGTTTTGCAATCCTCATAACACTGCTTTGGCTACATCAGCAAATATTATTGCACCCTTTCTATTTAGGTGTATTCTGCCCTTTAGAGGCAGTCTCTCTTTACATACATGCGTGTTAGAGTGGACTCTAATGTGCATGTATGTAAAGTAATTCATACATTGGTTTATATAAATAATCTCGTGTCAGGTTTCCATAATTTTTATATATAACGGGGGGGGATATCATTCGCGTATGGTTTTGTACTTCTTGTGAACCTGGAAAATCCGAATAAGTTGGTTGTTATTTGGTTTTTTTTTTAGGAGCATTAGCAACTAAGGCCATATTGCTCCGGGATATGCGGTGGTCATTCCCTGAGCTTTCCGCATCCTCCATATTTGGTGGTGACGGGCTCGAACCCCGGTCTAATCAAGAAGCGTGTGCTAACGCACCGCTGCTCCTTCCCACCTGGCTACGGAGGCGCCGAATAAGTTGGTCACTTAAAAGAAATTGTAAATGGTTTTTAAAGTTTAAATTGTTTGTGAATTGATGAATATTTGTGTTGTGGTTTTAAGATTTTTTGTGACAATTGTTTTTCACTTCTTATGGTAGCATGCGATATTGGTTGATTTTTATGGGGATTGGTGGCTGCCAACTATCTCTGACTCCTCTTGGTGCCCTTGGTATGATATCAGAATTGAATGCATGATGATTTTAATTAGTAGCTATTTTTAATTTGATTTATTTAAGTTCATATAATAATACATTCATCTGCAATTGAGTGTCGAGAGATTTACAGTCCTACTAAAAATGTATGAGGTTTCCTCTTGTAATTTAAGATTATAATAATAGGACATAGTGGGCTGCATTTCTCTTTTGATTCTAATCAATATGATTCATATATATGTTTCATGAAGTTTTGTGGGAGCAAGTTGTATGACTGCTTTCACAAACAGCAATGGGCATTCTTGCATTATATGGGGTATATCAGTGCGCCTGACATCATTGTCACAAATCTAGGTTTAGTGTATCGTATTACTTATATGTAGATTGAGAAAACACTTCCGCAGTGAATCACAGTTTGGATTTAGTATAACGGCATATGGGGAAAACCATTGTATTTTGCTTGGTAACGTAAAATTATCAAATAAAAAAATAAAAAAAAAGAAGTAAGTCTTTACAATCTGATACCCCTTCTGACTGATCGTTGCAAGTAGTAGTGATTGACATGCTAGCCCACTATGGTTAGTGTTAGTTAGGGTGTTTATCTCCTACTTGCTGCTGTAAAACAGTGGCAAGTGGGGTATAAACACCCTAACTTAAGTTTATCCTCCACCTTCCTTTGTTTTAAACAGTGGAAAGTGGGGGATAAACACCCAAGACTAATGGATTCATGTGTAAAACAGTTTTCATAATCTATTGTATACAAGATAATGGGCACACTGTTTTTCACCTGAATCCATCCCGAATTGGTGATGTAAGCTAACGTAACCTTCCTTAATTAGTTCAAAATGAAAATCTATTAAAAAAAAACATTTCTTTTGCTTGAATAATCCAACGCTAAGAGGGAGAAAAGTATGTTTTCTCAATGTATGTATAAGTGACACAATACGGCAAACCTAGATTTGCAAGAATGATGTCAGGCACACTGATATACCCCATATAATGTAAGTATGCCCAACAATGTTACAATAACAGTATTTATTAGTATGTTTGCTGCTGCTGCAAAATTTTGGACTAATTCTTGGCTTAAAAGTGGTTGTATTCAAAGCAGCATATTTAGTACCACTCATTTCATGAATAAACAGGGGTGTAAACTGACGTGTAAGTTAGTGCAAGTGCATCATTTCTACATGCCGCCAGCTACTAAGTAACTAACTAGGAATTGGCATCATTAAGCTCAACAGCCACGGGTTACCATGATATTGCGCTACCTCGAATAAGTAACGATTCACCAATGGATAAGACTACTGTTACTTATTCTTGGCAGATACCACCACCCAGATGACACCGTTTCGGAGCTTGTTGGCTACTCATTGGTGGGTGGGCAGATACCCTGCTGATGCAATGATGACAACCCGGTTGCGAAGTATAACTCCACAATATGAGAGATGCTTAGTGGTGTGTAAGTAATTAAGATCATAAAGTACTTTAGGGCTACAAGCCTCATGTTGCAAAATAGTTAACTGATGTGTAAGTTAGTGCAAGTGCATCACTTCTACATGCAGCCAGCTACTAAATAACTAGGAATTGGCATCATTAAGTACATCTCATATTGTGAATACCTTCACAATGACCCCGAAACCGTTCTGTCTGTGTGGTTTTATCCACCGAGAATAAGTAACAGTAGTCTTCGCCATTGATGAAGCATTACTTATTCGAGGTAGTGCAATATTGTGGTAACTCATTGTAAAGGTGTTCACACAATATGAGATGTACTTAATGATGCCAGTTCTTAGTTACTTAGTAGCTGGCTGTGTGTAGAAATTATGCACTTGCACTGACTTACACATCAGTTAACTATTTCGAAACCTGAGGCTTATCGCCCTAAAGTGCTTTATGGATTATAAACTAATAATTTTGATTCAGTGGTTTATATTTATTATTCTGATTTAAAGCTTAAATTTTTTATATTTTGCTACTGAACTGAACTGAAAGTAAAAACTGGAACTGAATTTTTTTTTTATTTCTCTATTCAAAAATAGTGAAAGCCAAGTAGCTCTGCAAAGCTTAAAGCCAACCAAGAGAAAGGAAAACTTCTCTTTACCCATTTTTAGTATTCAGTTTTCACTTAAGTAATTTTTCATGACTCAAAAAAAAAAAAAAAAAAAAAAAAAGTGAAAGTGTTCAATAAATGTGTTCAATTCCTAGTGGCTGTTGATTTAAAAAAAAAAAAAAAAACATTTCATTCTCAAAACATAAGTAGATACATATCTAGTAAAATGTTTATGTACACTAGGTATATCTTTGCTTATTCTTATTTATTTTTTTAATTATTATTATTATTATTATTATTTTACCATTGGAAACACCATAGCTGTGTTTTAAAATTCAAATAACTATAGCTGTAACGATTCAGAATCAGGTACATATTTATACAAACTTTTTTCATGCTTTCAGGTCCTGAATCAAATCTGAAAGTATGGTCCATGTTATTAAACACTCTGTACATTAAAGTGACCCTGTTCATTAAAGATATGGTAAAATTTGAAGCTAAAGCTAATAGCTGTTGTTATAGAACAGCTTTTTTCTGTTTCAAATCTAATAATTCTCTAATAATAATAATCTCACATTTCTGTTAGATTTTTTCTTTTTTTATCTCTCAGAATCTTTTGGAAGAAAGTAAAAGGATATAATCCTGTATTGATCCTGACTCAGTAGGTTGAACAGGTGTTTTGAATGGAATACATTTCAGCAGTTATGTAACAGCTACATCCCTCCCAGATTTATTCTCTGTTCATTAGTTAAGTGGAGATTCACCAAAGTGGATTGCCACTTAACTGATGAATAGAGAATGGTCTAGACCTGAAACAACAATGCCATAAAAAAGATGGCTAGTTTCTAAAATTATATCTTTGATCTCCTATCTAGAATTTATTTGTTCAATTTATTAACTGTTCCCTTAGAATTCATGTAATGCTTAAAGTAATTATAATTTCCTAATGAAAATTAAAACACTTTCTTTTACCTAACCTTGCTGATAGTTGTCTCTTGCTTGCTCACAGTTGTCTCTTTAGATATGCTGATTGTTCCTTAATGCAGAAGTTCCTAGTATCCATTAGATCTTTAGTACAAATTGCATTACAAATATTGTTTCCATCCCTTTTTTATGTTACATCTTTGGCATGTTGTTATAAGCAGTTATTTAATTGATTCCGAAACATATCATTGCTATGTGAGTGATTGACCCACACATACCAGTGTGGTATGTGTGAGTCAGTGTATGAGTGGTATATTTCAGGAGTTAACCATGATAACATATTTGTATTATTTGTTTGCCTGTTCGCTTATCTGCATGTGTTATCATCATATACTGTAGCTCCAACATCTTTATGGAAAACTAACAAAGCTCATAAAAGCCCCAATGCATATGTTTGAATGTTGTGTGTTTAATTTGAACAGTATACTTATATCCGCTGATACAAAACATTACATATCTTTGCATATCTTATGAGTAGCTAAAGAGAACACAAAATAGCGAGCCGGTAAGTTTATGAAAGTATTAAAATTTCTAATCGGCGAAGCACCAGCAATAGAGATTTGTTGGTGCTTTGGCTGAGATTTGTGATCCTGATTAGAAGAAAAGTGCACTTTCTACATAGATGACTCGGGTTTGTGTGACATAAGAACCACCAAATGATGACTGCAGGTGTGACAATATTGTCAGACCTATCTCCATGTGGCAAACCGATAAAATAATCGGAGAATGTCTGGGGGTAATTGAAATTTCCGCCTCAGAGATCCTACAGCTTTACGCCACAGCCAAAGAACTGAAATAGCTCCAATAAAATCTGCAGCAGGGCTTTCACAACCTTTGTTGGGAAAATTCTTCATTTTTATTTACTCTAGAAATGTGTATTTTCACGAATTATCAAACAGAAATATTCCATCTACTTTCATAATTATCAAATTTAATTATCATTACAAAGAGAATGAAAAAGACCTGGGGGTAATTGTGCAGTCATATATGAAGTTCTCTGAGCAGTGCAGACATGTGCCATGACAGCTCATGGGGTTTTGTCAGTGATATACAGGAATTTTTCTAGCAGGGATAAGGAATTGATTATTCCTTTGTAGAAGGCTGTTTTTTTTTGTTTGTTTTGGTTTTTAGGAGCATTAGCAACTAAGGCCATATTGCTCCGGGAATATGCGGTAGCCATTCCCTTACCTCCCTGCATCCTCCGTATTTGGTGGTGACAGGCTCGAACCCCGGTCTAATCAAGAAGCGTGTGCTATGCACTGCTGCTACTTCCCATACAGGTGTGGGGGCCTCATTTTAGGAAAGATGTAGAGCTGTTGGAATGAGTGTAGAGAATGGCAATGAGATTAGTGAGGGGGCAAAGGGGTGCTCTTACCAAGAAAGGCTTATGTTCTGCAAATTGCAGGATCTGAAGACTAGGCAACTGCAAGGTGATCTGATTGAGGTGTATAATGCTTTGAATGGTTTGAGCAAGCTCGATGTTGATGGGATTCTTCTTGCTCAGATTATGCACTTGAAGGGACCTAAATTCAAATTGAGGAAAGACAGTTGTTGCAGAATAGATGTGCAGAAATTTTGTCTTTAGCCAGTGAGTGGTTGATTACTGAACAAACTTCCATCTGTTGTGACAGTTGACAGCTTAACTAAATTCAAGGAAGAATTAGACAAACATTTGGAGAGAATGGATAGGTGAAATGGGAAGTGTTTTTTTTTTTTTTTTGACTTTAAGCTTGCTTTCTTGTGTCTTATGCCATCTCCTCATCCTTGGGAAAGTTTTATATCTACTCTGATTTGTTTTCCCCCTCCCAAATTTCCTCTACAGGTTCTCATGCTAATATCAGATAGTTGAGCGTTATTTGAAGGAAAAGTTGGATTGACAACAAATTTTTAGCATCTGTTTCGTTGATCTTTGGGAAGTTTTGAAGACCAATTATGATTTTGTAGGCTCCTTGGTCCCTCCTCCCCATCCACAAAAAATCTATATAAATAAAAGCATATTTCTGGCATTACTTTATAAGGGAAAGTGAGATATCATCAATTACTATTGTTTTATTGATACTTGAGGTTGTATGTTGGTACTTGGAGGTTTTAGAACGAGTTCAGATTTCATAGCCTTCCCTCCAATTTCTGCATACAGAAATGTTGCAAAAAGCTGGACCTCTAATCTATTTCTTTAGGCCTTTTATTACCAAATTTTATATCAACAGGTTAACCAGTACTTTCTGTACACCTGTAACCCTCCTCTACCCAAAAAAAATTTACTACACCAATCTTTATCTCATGCTGAGGTTTGATAAACACTTGAATACGCTACAGAAGTTTTTAACCCCCAAGGAGCATTATTTGACATTTCATGTGCAACATAATGCATTTGAAAAATAACACAATGCGTACATTACCTAGGTTTTTTTGTCATCATAAATATTTAGTGATGTAAATAAGTTCAGTTGTTAGTGTATAATATTCATTGAAATTTGCTTTTCCAATCTAGCTATCCCTCTAAAAATCCAGAAAATGTTAAAATACAGTATCTCTCAAACTCCAAAGGTGCAAGATTTTAAAGTTTACTGTATTTAATTTATATTTAAGTATTTTTCTTTTGTTTTTCGAATATTTAAAGACATTATTTTTTTAAAGACATTTTTTCTTTTATTTCTTAGTATAAATAAATATTGCCTAAGTGTATGAATCAGAGCTGTACAATATGTTCTACGTTGATAATAATATTAGTAAAATAATAAGAGGAGTTTACCTCAATATAATATGTAGAACACTTCCGTACGATACCCTCCAGAAATTAAAACTGAAAAAAACGAAAAAATCGACAACTTACCGGTACATTAGAGTAAATTATAAATAATTAAATAATCAATTTAACACAATTCAAATCAATTTAAAACAATTAAAAATCAAATTAACGCAATTAAAAGAATCTAACGAAAATATTCATAACGTAAGGAAAAAGTAAGGAAGGAAAATCGTTTTGAATATTTTTGTTAGATTCTTTTAATTGCGTTAATTTGATTTTTAATTGTTTTAAATTGATTTGAATTGTGTTAAATTGATTATTTAATTATTTATAATTTACTCTAATGCACTGGTAAGTTGTCGATTTTTTTCGTTTTTTTCCGTTTTAATTTCTGGAGGGTATCGTACGGAAGTGTTCTACGTACTATATTGAAGTAAACTCCTCTTATTATTTTACTAACTGCCTAAGTGTATAAGTAAATTGTAACACAGTATAACTGAATTTTGAGAGCAGAGCTGCAGTCTGCTTACTCCAAAAAATGGGCCCTGATAATTATGTTTGTTATTAAAAGATAGTTAGGTTAGTTAAAATACATGTTTTTTTTTCTTTTTTAAGAGAATTTGTTTATGAAAGAGATCAGGTTCCTTGAATTCGTTGTGTGCTCTGATTAACTGACTTGTGTATGTTCGCATGGTACCCTAGTGTACTGCAACAAAACTGTGAAATGTAAATATTTTGCATTAGCTGATTCTAAGTAATTGAAAAGAATAAAAAAAAATAATAATAAAAGAAAAGAACTTTAAAGTATAATTTATTGAATTTCTTGCCATGTGTAATTTATCTGTTGAGACATGTGATATGCATTAATTGGTTATCATTAATTTGGAAGAAAAGCCTATGGGGGCTCACATCTGGTGAGTACAGGCTTGGCACACCCAGGGTCCTGAGCTGGATATCATCATTCTTCTCTTTCTTGGCAGTTCCCTTCTACTTTCTCTCTCTCTCTCTCTGGGTAATTCAGAAATTTTTTTTTTTTTGCCTGGTGCAGCATAAGCCTCAGGCTTCCTTGCACCATATGGCTAATAATAATAATAATAATTATTATTATTATTAATATTAATCAGGAAGTACACGAACCTAAGACAGGAGATCAAAGAGATGTGGAATATGCAACAAATAAAGACCATCCTGATCGTCGTGTCAACCACAGGTATGGTGCCAAAGACCCTACATAACAGCCTAGCAGCAATAGGTCTCCCAGCAAACACCTACAAGGAACTCCAGAAAGCCGCAATCCTGAACACCTGTAGGATTGTCAGAGAGTTCCTCGACAAACAGTAACATCAAACTTAACAACAACCACGCTGTGTACTTGGTAGTAATATCTGTCACGAGGTGGAACCCCCAGTTAGGGAGAAATAATATAAGAGCAGCAATAATAATAATAATAATGTGCCATTTGTACGATGCCAGGATGCAGTTCTGAAAAATTTTGGTTAAAGCTGGATCTCTTTCTCAAAAGCCTTCCAATTTTTTATTTCTGTAAGTTGGCATGCATGGAAACTGACTATTGAATACATGCAGTTTTTGAAAACAATACACCAATGTCTTATATTCTTCATTGTTCTGGGAACAAAACAAAATAAACTAGCATAATTAATGCATTGCATGACCTTGCTTATTTGATTTCTGTCTTTTTTCATTACTTACAGTTACTTATTACAGATACTGTTGCAATCATAGAATTAATTTTCTGTTTTTCATTGTTTGATTTTAGGTACTGTCATTAGGACAACCTCCGTGAAGATGTTAGAGTTCTGTAAAGAATATATTTGTAATAAATGCAAGTTTCAGTTTACTGTTAATGCAGATATTCAGCAATATTTCATTATGCAGAAACCTTCTTGTTGTCCTAGTCCTGAGAAATGCAGTTCAACTAAGCTTATTCCTTTATCAGATGGTAATTAACTATTTTATTTCCATGCATACTTATATAACAGTCAGTGACATATATGTTTGTTGTTTTAATTTTTGTAATCAGAGTGCAACTAGCACATAAAAGTAAGGTCAGAGGTGATCCACATTCCAAAGGTTTTGTTCATCACTCTATAACTTTTGTTATCGTTTGTGTATGTGTGTATATGTGTACACCTAGTGAGGTGCATACTTTAAAATGAATATGAGTTTAATCTGAATTTATCTCGGGTGAAGTTCTGTTGTGCAAGAAGTGATGCAGATAATTGAGATAACTGCTGCCACTGAATGCAGTAAAAAATTGTTCATGATGTGCATTTGATTTTCATAATAGTTGTGTTAGTAAATTAATAAGAGGAGTTTACCTCAATAATAGTTGTGTGTATATATATATATATATATAGTCACACATGTGAAAAGAATAATAGTATTTAACTAATATGAGCTAAAATCCCTCTTTGTCAACCAGTGATCTCTGCATCTTTTGTGGCAGTATATAGTAATTTCACCACATAGTAATAGAGGCATGTGATGCAAGAAAGCAAGCATATGAGCTTATGTAGCATCAGCCAAAAAAAAAAAAAAAAAAAATTCACACCATTCCCTCTAAAAGTTTGTCCAGTTTCTCCTTCAATTTATTTAAGCTACCAACTTTCACAACAACAGATGGAAGTTTGTTCCAGCAATTAACCATCCGCTGGCTAAAGACAAATTTCCACACATCTGTTCTACAACTGTCTTTCCTCAATTTGAATTTATGCTCCCTTAGGTTTGTAATCTCAGCAAGCAGAAGAATCTCATCAGAATTCAGCGTGCCCAACCCATTCAAGGCCTTATACACCTTAATCAGATTACCTCTCAGGTTCCTAGTCTCCAGCTGCTGCAGTTTTCAGAACTTAAACCTCTCTTGGTAAGAGGATGCCTTCGTTCCCCTCACCAATCTTGTTGCCCTTCTCTGTACACGCTCAAGCAAATCTACATCCTTCCTAAAATGAGGCCTCCAGATCTGCACGCAGTACTCAAGGCGTGGCCTGACCATTGCCATATACAGAGGGATAATCACCTCCTTTTCCCATGGCACACTATGGCCGTAGTTGCTAATGCGCTTAAGAAATCTCTAAATCAACCAACCAACCTCCTTTTCCCTACTAGCAAAAATTCCTGTATATCATTCACAACACCCCATGACCTGCTCTGGCAGCCTGTCTGCACTGATCAGAAAAATTCATATCTGACTGCACAATTACTCCCACAATTACTCCCAGGTCTTTTTCATTTTCTACCACCCTCCCTAAGTGTAGTAGCACTCAATTGGTACGTTTCTCTGGGGTTACTGCTACCCATATGCAGTACTTTGCATTTGTCAATGTTAAATTCAGTTGCAACTTCTCAGCCCATCTGCCCAACTTTTGTTGGGCAGTAGCATCTGTTGCAATCCTGTTGCAGTAGCATACTGTCATTAACAACCCTGCCAACCTTAGTATCATCTGCAAACTTTGACATTAAGTCTGATATATCTTCATCAATATCATTGATAAATATACAAAACAAAGTGGACCCAATAACGAACCCTGGGGGACTCCACTAATAACATTAATCCACGAGAGCAGCATCCATTGATTTACACTCTGTCTTTTCTAACTCAACCACCCCTTTATCCATTGTAGTAACTTCCCCTTAATGCCATACTGCTCCAATTTGTACAATGCACAGCAGTATCAAAAGCTTTGGATAAGGGGATGGTTGAGTGGCAGAAGACAGAGAGTGGTAATCAATGGACACTGCTCAACGTGGACTAATGTTATTAGTGGAGTTCCTCAAGGTTCAGTGTTGGGTCCGTTGTTGTTTTCGGTGTTTATGAATGATATTGATGATGGGATATCAAGTTTAATGTCCAAGTTTGCAGATGATACAAAGGTTGGCAGGGTCGTTAAGGACAATACTGACGCTATGCTGCTGCAACAGGATCTGGAAAGGTTGAACAGATGGGCTGAGAGGTGGCAAATGAGGTTTAACATCGACAAATGTAAAGTGCTGCATATGGGAAACAGTAACCCCAGAGCAACGTATCAACTCTGCGGTACTACACTGACAGTGGTGGAGAATGAAAAGGACCTGGGGGTAATTGTGCAGGCAGATATGAAGTTCTCTGAGCAGTGCAGACGAGCTGCAAGAGTAGCTCATGGTGTCTTGTCAATGATATACAGGAATTTTTCTAGCAGGGATAAGGAGGTGATTATTCCCTTGTATAAGGCAATGGTAAGGCCACATCTTGAGTACTGTATACAGGTCTGGAGGCCTCATTTCAAGAAGGATGTAGAGCTGCTGGAACGGGTACAGAGAAGGGCAACAAGATTAGTAAATGGAACAAAGGGTTGCTCTTACGAAGAAAGGCTTAAGTTTTGCAAATTACAGAGTTTGGAGACTAGACACCGGCGAGGTGATCTGATAGAGGTGTATAAGGCTTTGAATGGTTTGAGCATGCTCAATGCCAATGGGATTCTTCATCTTTCTCAGAATAATCACCTCAGAGGGCATAAATTCAAATTGAGGAAGGACGGATGTCGGATAGATGTGCGGAAATTTGCCTTTGGCCAGCGGGTGGTTGGTTGGTGGAACCGACTTCCATCACTTGTTGTTGAAGTTGATAGCCTAAACAAATTTAAAGCTCAACTGGACAGGTATTTCGAACGAACGGAGGGGTGAAATGGGAGTGGGTTTTTTTTTTTTTTTTTTTGGCTGATGCTGAATAAGCTTGCTTTCTTGCATCATATGCCTCTGCTAATGCTAATGCTAATGCTTTCCTGAAATCCAAGTATATGATATCAAAATTATTGATTGCATCCAGTTCCTTTGTAACCACATCATAATATCCAATAAAATTTGTTAGACAAGACTTTCCCTTAAAAAACCCATGCTGTGTCTGAATTATTACTGCAGTCTTGTCTAGATGATCCTGCAATGCTTCTTTAACCAGTGATTCCATTATTTTACCCAGAACAGAAGTTAAACTAACAGGTCTGTAATTAATTTTGTCACCCTTTCATCTCCCTTTGTAAATTGTGGATACATTTACACATCTCCAGTCTATGGGGAATTCCCCTGAGTCCAAGGATGCTCTCATAATTATGGCTAAGCTTTTGCTTACTTCCTTTGCTGCCTCCTTTAATGTAACTGGATAGATCCCAGGTGCCTTTTTTATGTTTAACATCAACAATTTCTCCTCACTTTGCTCTCAGTTGTTACAAAATAATTATCCTTTTAGAGTTTAATAAGCTTCTGTCTTCCACTTCCCTACACAATTCCTTATGTTTGAATGTAGATATAAAATACTCATGCAGTTTGTAAGCTATCTGAGCAGGATCATTAATTAACAGTCGAACCATCGATATCAAGTGGACCAATCTAATTCATCCCCTTCCTTCTAGAGTTTATATAAGTAAAAAAAGTCCTTGCTGTTTTTCTTAGCATCCTTTGCCAAACGTTTCTCATCTGCCTTTGCTTGCCTAACCTCCTTTGTGACTTGATTGCAGACCAGCATATATCTACCATAGGTTTCTGTGTCACCTGATAATTTATATGCATTGCATGCATTTTTCTTCTCTGCCACGAGTCTCATTAGTTCATCTGAGTCTCATAAATCCATTTAGGCCTAAACCTTGAACAGTATTTCTTAATCGGTATGAAAAGCCTAGTAGTTTCCACGATTAATTCCTTGAATGTTTCCCATTTAGAATTTGCTGTTGGTAACCTAAATATATTACTACCACCATTTACCCCTGGTGGTTGTAATATATTTAAGTAAATCCCACATCAGTACACTGTGATCACTGCCACCCACTGGTTCCTTTATCTTCAAATTCTTAATGCACAAATAATCACTGCTGATAATCAGACCAACTCTTCCTCAATGAATTACTCTCTCTGGTTACTGCTGCATGCTGGTATGAATTGCATTGCATCCAGATATTGTCCCATAAGACTGTTTTCTCCCGCAAAATTGAATTTCGCTTGTTTAGACAAAAATTCAAAACAAAAGAAGTTATTATCAACCTTAGAAGTGTATGTGTGTTTTCCCAGACCTTTATATAACATTCTACAAGAGTGGGATAACTGCATGGCAGTATCCCTAAAACAAGTGTTTGACTCTGAGGTGTCTGTATTGTGAGGCTACTTCATTGGGAGGGTATAACACAATGAAGCTGCTTCAGTGTGGCTACTACATTGTCAGTTCATGTGCATTTAATATCATTAGTTCCTGTATGAATAATAATACTTTGTTTAGAGCTCTTAAAAACCCATCCAATGATACACCTGTGACAACCCACTAATATTTAGTGGGTTGTCAAGTGTATCATTGGTTAATCTCATTTCCTTTTGCTTTAAGGAATCAGCTCACTTCCTCAATGAATTATTCTCATCTAGCAGGATTCCAAGTTTTAGTTTCAGTGTTTCATACTTTGTACATCTTGGACATAGAAGACAATCATCATTTGAACTAATATTATATACAAGAGTACTCTTAAATATGTGCCATAGGCTATACAAGGAGCAAACTCATGATTTAGAAGGGAAATGTGTGCATCCAAGTCAGAATGTTATTAAGCATTACTTGCAGTCCAGAGTTATTTTTGCTGTCTTTCCCATCCAGTCCATCTCTAAAATCCAAAATAATACCTATTTGAAATTTTATATTCAAAAAAATATTTAGTTTTGGGTTTGTGTGGGCTAATATATACAACTGCATAGTAAAACATTTTATAAACTCTGTAGACATTTTTAATGTTAATTATTTACGTGATTTTGGTGTGTAATAATTCTTAAAATTTTTAAATTTCTGAAATCTTGGTTTTCTGAAGCATGTCTCACAGTACCATTGTTACTTTCACAGTATTACACCATAGTCGTTTTTGCACCAATAAAATCAAAATCAAAATCAAATCACAGTATTACTGTCACAGTACTATTCCCACTTCTAACATTTCTATCACTACGTACTGCACAATCTTCTTTAGGTTCTCATCTCTCATCACAAAATGATGAGTCATTCAGTCTATCTTCTGCAGCTGAACTTGATAACCCTTTTCTAGAAGGAAGATGAAACTGTTTGCAGATGAGATGTCTAAAACCCAGAAAAACAACTTCCTCCTCTATCTCATCCAAAAACTGTTTCACTGTACCTTCAGTACTGTGAAGCAGTTTTTGGATGAGATGAAGCAGCATAATCCTTGAGGTGAAAGTCAATCCTGATCTATCAAGTAGCAAGCTTTCCAAAATATGGCATAATAGTTGTTTCTAGTCAGCTAAAATAAATATACAAAGGCTCAATTTGTTGGTTTTTGAGAGGTATAACATTTGAATGTAGTTTTATCACTGAAACAAATGGTAGTTTTGTCTAATGCAATGATCCTTCCTAGAACAAAATATTCAGCATACTTTTCATTGAGATCACCAAAAATTTTGCTTTAGATTTTCCTACTTTGAATTCCTTTTCCTATTTTGTTGTTGGAAAGAGAGGCAACATATAAAATATATGTAGAAATGTCTCCCTGCTGAATGTATTCTTGAAAAATAGAATTCTGTCTATCCATTCTTCAGCCAGGTATTCCTTTTTATTAGGTTTTTTTTTTTTTTTTTTTTTTTTAATTTAGTCCCATGTTAACATCAAAAAATACCTTTAGTTTATTCAAATTCAGGATCAGAAAGTTCTAACAATTTTTTAAATTTTTTCATCAGTATGGCCATTACTAGATGTTGATACCATCTAAATACTTCACTTCTAACTCACAGTATAAAATCTGTGACTGGGAAGATGGAAAAACTGCTTCCTGTTATATAAACATTAGTCTAATTTTTCATATTGTTTATATGAACTGTATATAGATTCCAGTAGAATAATTACACCAGGACATCAGGAAAACAAATTTCACATTGGCATCACCAACTGTCACAGCCACTGCAACATCAGACCACAAAGGGTTACATTAAAAATTGCAAAAATACAGTGATATCTTCTTCTTCCAGTCACATAGGTACCTGAGGAGCTGTTGTGGCCACCAACAAAATCCTCCAGCTGCATCGATCATATGCTATAAGAGTGACATCGCAAAATGTCACACCCAAAAGTTCACAGATCCCTTCCTTTAACTGCAGTTTTTGGAGTTGGTTTTGTTATGGTCTCTGTGGCATCAGATAATGTGGTGGTATGCTATTGCCTACCACATGGCCGATTTTGAAAGGGGCTGGCTTTAATCATAGGAAGAGTCATCATGCCTCCCATGAGATGCTCTTGAAGAGGAAAGGTGACTACAGCAAAGCCCCACTTAGTGCAGAAGGCTGATTACAACTGGTTTCCGCCTGCTTTCCAGAGGTCATCTATGTATATAAATGGCTATATATTATTCATTAGATTTGCACCAGTAGTTATTATATCTACAGTCAATGAATTTATTCAGAGGGTGATGCTATTATCCCTCTTCTTCCTTCTTTGATGTCCAATTAATGTCTAATATTTCTAATTAATTATGCCGAATATATTTTAAAATAATTTTCTCCCAAACCATAAAGAATGAAACATTTCCTTACCATAAACATATTTACATGCTGATTCGCACAGTCTTAACCCCCAATGAATACATTCCTTATGTTTTAAAATATTCGTTCCTGTATTTCAAATTTACACTCCTTTCATATGGCATTAACTGCTGCATAATCTGTATTCTTCGAACTTGCTAACTGTTAAACTGTTATTTTAATTTTAGAGTCTAAATATTTACCACACAGTATAAAATATTTGTCTGATGAATCCTCTGTACCTCTTCTTCTGTATGGTAAGATGTATTTTCAATTTTTTATGCTTCTCAAATTTTAATATAACTGAGAGTACATTTTAACACAGCCACTACACTCAGTGCCACCAGCTCCTCCTATAGTGATATACATTTTTTAAAATGTCTTGCAGTACATTTTTATAATAGACAATTGCAAATTAATTAAAGTTGTAACACTAAAGTTTCCAAAAAAAACTCGCCATTTAGTGCAAGTGTACTTAAGAAACAGGATTTTCAGATTTTTTTTGCTGATTCAGCTTTAACTCAATTGACCATGAAAAGTATCTTGAAGGGTGCAGATATATGCAAGAATTTGTTGTGTTTATAATTTTCAAAAAGTGAAGTGCATTAATCACCGAAAATTAAGTGTTTAGATTTAGAATATTAAAACAAAAATAACGAGCAGTTTCTATAATAAAATATTTTATTTTTATAGTACTTTAACTAGATTGGACTAAAAAAATATAAAAGGCTTGATTTATTGCTGTATTTTAATTTTACGGAAATTGAGTGCAGGGATAACAAAATATGACCAGTTAGTCATAATAACTGCAATAAATATACCAACCTATGATCTTCAGGTAGCCCAAGAGCCAAAAGTTGTAAGGAATGAAGTGAAGGGAATTGATGCAGTCATGTTGTGGGAAATGAGCAGATGATTGCCCCCTTTCATTGGTAAAATGATGTTAGAACAGTTCTTGTACAGATCCATCAATATATAGACGTGTTTGTATCTTACATAAAAACTGTTTTGAGGCATCTTTGCTGTCAGTTGTGCAATAATAACAGTTGCCAACATGGCTTGGTACTTATTGGGCAGTAATTGAACACATTACAGATCTAACAGGATGGTTTTCTCCAAAAACAGTTTGCAGTAATGAAGGAAGCCATGCAACTACACTATACAGTGATGTTAGGGACATGTAAGGATTTCCTGTATTGCATAGGGTGACTCTTCAGCCCAATTCCTGCAGTTCACAATCCCATTCAAGTGGAAATGGGCCTCATGGCCTCATATATCCAAAGTATGTTCCATGGCCACTCAGTGTCTACCTCCATTTGTGCCAAGAAGTTGCGAGTAAATGTTATTAGCATTATCCACTTGCAATCATTGTTTGTGGTGGAGTTTGTATGAGTAGAACCATAAAACTTTGTGCAACAGCTTCCATACTGTTGTATACAGGATATCCAGCCATATTGCTGCCACACATGCACTGTCTCTGCTTTCTGGTGCCAATACTGGTACACCACAGTCCATCCTGTTACCTTGAACTGTGCAAGCTTTTTTTTTTTTTTTTTTTTTTTTTTTAGCTTCTGTTATCAGGCCTCTTTGCTGGTGCTTGTGACATCTGTATTCCCAAATTGCTGCTGCTGCAATGCTTCATTCTGGTAATAGAGGTTCACAATCAAAGCATACCCTGTTTAGATGCAAGGCATTCTGCTCTCTAACTCTTTGGTATTCTAATCTCCTCATCTGTACCATCTTATGCCTTTGCTTATGTATTTTGCATTAAGAGGAGTGGAGTATGCAAATCATTCACAGTACAAATTTTCAGTAATTTTAGAGACAAATTTTGTTTTAATGTACAGGAACTCCCCGACTTATGTAAGGGTTGCATTCCGTGGAATGCTACGTAAGTCAGATTTTATGTAAGTCGGAATTTCCCCCATGCTTGTGCAGCACTTGCAGCTGTGCTTGCTGAATTTATTGAATCAAAAAAGAAATGTTCAACGAACATGTAAATAGAATTATTTATTGTATTTATTCAATTTTTTATCTTGTGCACAGGAAAAATTACAAAGCGTGCAATTTAAAAAAATTTCAAAATTATAAGATTACAAAAAAAGAGGAGACAGGCATAATGTCAGTAAGTTTTACCTCTCAAGCATCATTGCCAGAATTGACGTCTTCAGTTGATAAGTACGCGGCTGCGGCGGTTGAGGGCTGTGGAGATTTAGAAGGGGTTGGCCGCTCAACCTTACAGAAGAACATATTAATGGATGATTGGATGGTGGCTTTTTCTTTTCATCGTAGATTTATTTGTAGCAAGCAAGCAATCACCCCTCTGTTAACTTTTAAGAATCGTGTGCTGTCAAGATCCATCTTCTCAAACCTCGGCATTGCCAATTCAATTTCATGAAATGCCATTGCCATCTCTCTGGTGATGAAGTGTCTCGGCTCCTCATTTGGTTCATCTTGAGCTTCGTTAACATTTTCTTCTTTCACTATCGCTGCCTGCAAGTCAGTGAGTTCTTTGTTAGATAATTCCTTCTCTTCTTCTCTATTAACTCCTACATATCTTTGACATCAGCCTCCAAATGAAGTAGCTCTGCAACCTTTACAATCTTATCTGTAACCTCTTCATATGATTCGTCTTTTTCAAATTCTTTGAAGCGTTTTACGTGCTGTGGGTATATTTTCTTCCATGCACCATTTAAACAACTTTTAGTAATTTCCGCCCAGGCCTTATTAATGTTTAAGATGCTGTGGTAAATATGGTAAGATTTCAAAAGTCTCTTAACGTAAATTTTCTCACTGTCTACTGCAGACAATGCCTGAGAAAATTTTGTGTAAATAGTATACTTTTAATTCGAAATAACACCCTGATACTTAGGTTGGATGAGTGAAGTAGTGTTTCATGGTAGAAATATGACTCACGTTTGAATTAAAATCATTTTGATGCGTAGGATGTCCAGGAACATTATCTTAAAAGAAGCAAAAATCTTGGAAGGAACGTCGTTGTCTTTGCAATATTTTTCAACCTCGGGAATGAAACAGCATTTAAACCAATCCTCAAAGAGAGATATTGTTATCTATGCTCTCTGGTTTGATTGTAAATGCACTGGTAGGAGTGGCTTTATTGATACCCTTAAATGCACGAGAATTTCCAGAATGGTACACAAGCAGTAGTTTTAATCTGTAATCTCCCGCTGCATTATAGTCCCACTGTATTATAGTCCATGAAACCTGGCATTGTATTTTCCTCTTTGGCAGTGTATGTTCGATCCGACATTTTTTTCCAATACAGAGCAGTCTCGTCAATGTTAAAAATTTGCTGCGTTGAATAGCCACCTTCATCAATAATTTTTTCCAATCTGATTTTCCATCCATATTATTAACAGCTGTTCCATCTTCGATATAGCACCTGAATGCTGTTTTGTGATCACTGTTGATCTTAAGTGCGTTGACCCTTTGACATGTTCTTTTATACGCGCACTGTCCTTTAAGATAGTATTCACCGTTGAAGCAGCAAGACCTAATTCGCTTGCAATAGATGACAAACTTTGTCCTGCTTCATACTTCTTAATCATTTTCATCTTCATTTCTAAATCAATTTTGTTCGTTTACTAGCACTGCCAGTACTTGCACTTTTCGTTGGTCGCTTTCCCTTCATCATTGTAATACGTAAATAGGAATGAACAGAAGTTTCTGAAAATTTATTTTTTATATGATTGAAGATTTCAGTGAAAGGGAATACATTTCACCATAAAACCCACACAATTGCAGTTATCGGTATTATCGCAAATGCAATAAGATCGAGTTTACTACCCATTTATAATTAGATGCACTAACAGAAAAGCCCAATAAACTGGAATGTGTATATTGTTTTTTGGTCGTGGCATCTAGAAACGTCCTTTAAAAAAATATCACAATGGCATTCAAAATTGATTCTTATAACGAGAACATATGATAACGATGAAAGGGTAGTGCAATTTCCATTATAAAAATGTCCTTTTTTGAGAGATAAATAGCTTAGTTATATAGCGAAATTTTCAACTTCCAAGGACTTGGAGTGAATTACAAAAAAATCAGCAACAAAAAAAAAAAATAAAACAACAAGCTATTGGGTTCACATTATGATATTTTCACGATACCTCCATTTATTCCTATGGGATGCAAAATATGTTTCCATGATTTTTTTTAAGTTTGTACCGGCCAGCAAAACCTTATGTAAAGTCGAATTTCTTTAAGTCGAGTATTATGTAAGTCGGGGAGTTCCTGTATTTTTCTTTTACATCCTGCAAAGAACATATCTGCCAAGTTTTGGCATTTCCTCCATTAGGTGCTATTGTAGACAGCTCTAAATAGAGATAATTTAATTGTAGCCACCTACTAATATCGATGAGTATATTTGAGACATAGTAGGTCACATAATTCCTATATCTCATACATAGAAATTGTATGACAGTTACATAGTTTTTTTGTTCTATTGTTATGTAATTTTTAACTTAAAAATTTATGTCAGCATTATCCAAGAAATTAAGATACAAGAACAAGCGCAATATTTGGCACTGGTAGGACAGTTGTATTAGACCTGAAACAAGCAAAATTTATATACTAACTGATGCTGATAAATGCACGTATTGTTTGCTAATAGGTCAGTTTTTACTACTCACCTGACCAGCAAAAGGAAATGAAATTGCAGAGGGGAAAGTATTACAAATGCCACAAAGAGCAACACAGAAAATATTGGCAATTAATCAGCAGGCTATTGACAATAAACATTATGTATGGCATAACATTTATTGTCAGTAGCCTGCTGATTATTTGTCAATATTTAATCATTTTTGTTAAAATCTGACATATTTTGTAACTAATTAGGAAACAAACTTTTTTTTTAATGGATTAAGTATTCCCATTAAACTGATTAGCAACTATTTAAGCTACCCAGTTGGTCACCTGAAAGATCAACGTTCAACCTAAGTATAATGTTTTTTGTCACTAGTCTGCTTATTCTTTACAGTTGTTTATTGTGTTGGTCTTCGTAGCAATTGTAATACTGCCCACCTGGCCAGCTCTCCTCTTTTTCATCTTCTTTTGCTGGTTGAAGTGAATGGTAAAAATTGATCTGGTAGAAAATAAATTGCTAATAGATCAGTTTAAAATAGGACAAATAAAAATTGACCTATTAAGATGCATAATGATTGGCACTGGTTAGTTATGAATTTTGCCTGTTTCAGGTCTAATGCAGCTGTCCTACCATTGCCCAATATTTTATTGTTTGTAGGGTTCTGTACAAAGTTTCTTTACTTTTTTCCTTTTATTTTGCAAATAACAAATACAGTCGATTCCGGTTATTTTGGACACATCGGGACTAGTGCATTTTGGCCCAATTAAGCGGCTGCCCCAATTATCCGAAGTTTCATGTAAATAGTTAAAAATATAATGGATCCCCGCTTTACATTTGATTCACTGTACAATCAAATCACGTTACAATGGACTCACCATAGTAAAGTACCGTTCACTATACGATGTGTAGTAAGCGCCGTCATTGTGATCATGTTTGTGAATTGAATTTTAATTCTCTTAAACGGCGATTCTAATTAGCAAAAATAGGAGGAAATTTATCCACAGGCTATAAAAGTAAAGATATAGTTAGCACAAATTTACCTTTTATTACCTTACCAATTAAAAAATTAAATGATACGTGAAAATCGGAAGAATATACGTGATAATTGGAATAATTAATACGTACTGTAATATGTATATATGAACTAGTTGACATTTCTGTTCACTGACATTTGTGGGTGGGGGTTAAAATTTAAAACAGTAAAAAGATAAGCAATCAGTTACAAAGAACACAGCACACACAAATTGCAGGTAACATGATATGCACAGGTGAGAACAGAGTAACGAGTTACGAAGCTTTAAAAATAGGAATGAAGAGAAGATTCTGAAAATTAAATTAATTTTTTATATGATTGAAGATTCCATGAAAGTGTGAACACATTTCACCCTAATAACCCACAGAATTCCAGCTGTCGGTATTATCACAAATTCAATAAGATCGACTTTACTATCTGTTTATGATAGATTGCACTAACAGAAAAGCCCAATAAACAGGTGACTGCTAATTGTTTTATGGTTGTGACCTCCAGAAATCTGACCAAACTACGTGTATGGTTGGAGACAATCGTAGGGTAATCTCCAGTGCTGCGGTCTCTTGCTCCGATTAAACGGCATGTTTAATCGGGGCAAGAGAAAGGGTTAAGCCAGGGTTAAGCGAAGTAAACCCTGGCTATTTTCTCGATTGGGTTCTGTTCTTTAAGATTTGCCCCAAATAAACGGCTGCCCTGATTAACCGGTGGCCCAAATAACCGGAATCCACTATATAATATACTTTTACAAAATCAGTTGTGTGTAATAACTTAGCTGTTGTTATAATATAGAATTGAATGCAAGCAGATGTCGAGACTATCAAGAAATTAAGGTCCAAGAGCTGGTGCATCATTCGACTGTGGGTTCTTTACCAAGGTCAATGTGGGTTGTTCTTGAAGATGACTTAGTTGATATCTGTCAACCAGGACATGATGTGCAAATTAGGTATATTTCTTCCTCTTAAAATTTGTAATAACCAAGAAATAAATAAAAGGGAGTTTGGAACTTTTGGAAAAAATTGCTGAGAGATATGGTGCCTATGTGCATTTTTGTGTTTTGACTTCCAAATACATTGGACCCCCAATTTACGATTGGTTCACTGTATGATCAGATCACTTTACGATGGACTCTCCATAATAAAATACCATTCACTATACGATGTATTAAGTGCTGGTTTTTGATCATATTTTTGTGAATTGAATTTAATTATATTAAACAGCAGTTCTAATAAACAAAAATAGGAGGAATATTATCCACAGGCTATAAAAGTAAAGATATAAAGCCAAAATTTACACTTTATTACCTTACCAAAATTAAATGATATGTGAAAATTGGAAGAATATTTTTCACAGGTTAGCAAAATAAAAATAAATTTATGCTTACGTACATAGCTTAATGAAAATTTTATAGTAAACCTTAAAAAGATTTGAATACATAACTTAATTAATACTGTAATATGTACATACTAATTGATATTTCTGTTCACTGACATTTTATTTATTTATTTATTTTTGGGTCGTAAAATTTAAAACACTAAAAAAGATAAGCAATCAATAACAAAGAACATAGCATGCACAAATTTGCAACTAATGCGATATGCACAAGTGAGATATGGAGTAACAAGTTTACGAAGTTTTCTTTAAAAATAGGAATGAAGAGAACATTCTGAAAATTTATTTATGTTTTTTATATGATTTAGGATTTCATGGAAACGGAAACACATTTCACCATATTAACATAAAAACTCACAGAATTCTAGCTATCGGTATTATTGCAAATGCAGTAAGATCGAGTTTATAATAGATTACACTAACAGCCCAATAAACCAGAAACTGCAAATTATTTTTATTGTTTTATGGAAGTAACCTCCATAAATGTGCTTTAGAAAAATATCACAAAGGCATTCAAAATTGATTCTTATAACCGAAAATATGATAACGATGAAAGTGTAGTGCATTTTAATGATTTGAATTGTTTTTTTGAAATAAGTAGGCATTGGTTAACATGATTAACTGGTGCCTACTTATTTCACTTGATGATGGACTTATGATTGTCTCCGACCGGACCATATGGGCCTTCCTCTCAGCTAATAGCAGCATTTGTAAACGTGTCGGCCACGTGTTTTGTTTTTGTATCCTTTAGTTGAAGTGATTTTTTGTGTTATGCTTTAATCAATATGTACAATTTCCATTATAAAAATTGCCTTTTAGAGAGATAAATAGCTTAGTTTATAGTGGGATTTTCAACTTCCAAGGTCTTGGAACGAATTACCAAACAACAATGTGTTATTGGCTTCACATTACGATATTTTCACGATACGATGGTGTTTCTGGAACGGATTAATATTGTAAGGCAGGGTCCACTCTATATGTATAGATATACACAGACAATGATTTATTCTGGCATATATGATTATTTAGATTATGGAGGTCAGGAAAGATATACGGATATGTCTTCTTGTTAAGGCTATTTTTTTAATATATATATATATACAGTGGTACCTTGGATTACGAGTAACTTGGTATGCGAGTGTTTTGCAAGACGAGCAAAAATTTTTAATAAATTTTAACTTGATAAACGAGCGAGGTCTTGCAATACGAGTACAGTCAGTCCTCGTATAACACATGTTTACACTACACGAATTCGATGATACATGATTTATAAATACGGGAACGATATCTTATATAACACGAACCGAATTCGCCTATGCACGATTCGCCTTTGTGTTTACAAGAAATGGCAGTCGAACGCAGAATCACCGCAACCCGATAGCAATGAAGAGAAGATTTTGAAAATGTATTTATGGTTTTTTATATCCGTGAAGGGGAAACACATTTCACATAATAACGTAAAAACCAACAATTCCAGCTACTATAATCGCAAATGCAATTAGATCGAGTTTACTACCAGTTTATAACAGATTCCACTAGCAGGAACGCAACTGGAAATTGTTTTTATTGTTTTATGGTAGTAACCCCTAGAAATGTGCTTTAGTAAAATGTGAGGTGTTAATTAATAGTGTATCTCTGCCTTTACGGTGTTTATTCAGTTGCTACACGCACGCAGCTTTGTTTATGTGTATCAAGCGTGCCTCCTCATTTTGTAATAGTGCGAGCGATGAATCTGATTTCTGAAATCCTCAAAAGGAGGCAAAAGCAAGTGTCATTGGAAAGATTCCTTGTTAAAGTCGCACAAAAAGAAAAAGTTAACAGATTACAGTGATTCCGTTAGAGACAGTGAAAGTTGTCCTACCCAATAATTAATAAATTCGATTGCTTTATGTATATTAAATTTAAATGTTAAAAATATAAAAAGGTATGTATGTATTTTGTATTAATCATTTTTACAGTATATGAATATTTTTGAGTTTTGGAACAAATCATCTGGGTTTCCATTATTTCTTATGGGGAAATTCGCTTTGATATACGAGTGCTTTGGATTACGAGCACGTTTCCGGAACGAATTATGCTCGCAAACCAAGGTACCACTGTATATATATATATATATATATATACACACACACACTGATGAACCAAAACATTGACAGACCACCTACCTAATACGATGTTGGTCCTCCAAGTGCAGCCAAAATAGCTCGTACCCGGTGAGGCATGAACGCTATAAGAATTTTAAATGTCTTTTGGTATCTGGTACCAACGCGTAACCAGCAGATACTTTAACTCCTGTAAGGTCTGTGGTTGAGATACCACAGATCGGAGTTGCTGTTCCAACACAAACCAGATATGCTCGATGGGATTGATGTCTGGGGATTTGGATGCCAGGGCAATACTTGGAAGTCTTCCTCATGTTCTGCAAACCAGTCTCGAACAATCTGGGCTGTGTGGCACGGGGCATTATCCTGCTGAAAGACGGCACCACCAGTGGGGAAGACCATTGCCACGAAAGGGTATACCTGGTCAGCATTGATGTTTAGGTAAGATGTAAGGTATATTGATGTCATGCGGCACCAGGGGGTTCCCCCATCTACACGTTGCTTTCATTGTGGGTGTACCAGTTTGCTGGGAATGCGAGAGATTTAAAAGTGTGTGGGTATTGTACATGTGTAATGTTGTGTACCATTGTTCATCTGGTCATTTAGTTGCTGGACCCCTGCTGGAGCCCAACGTTGCCCCACCTTCGCCCCGTGGAGGCAGACCAGGAACCCAGTAGACTTAGTTACTCTGGCAGGTCCTGCCTCTTAGGTTCCTGAGATTTCGGCGGCTAGGACCTAAAAAAAAAAATTCATAATATGTATATACTCATTTCGCTTGTCTGCATACAACATACATTGTATGCCCAAACACACTGCTGGGGGGGTTTGATGTTACGTAGATGGATAGGCCGAGACTGGCGAAGATTATTTTGAGTGTTGTTAAATTTAATGTGTGCGACGTTCGCATTGTATATAGATAGAGTAGGAGGGGAGACAGAAGACTGGGGGTAAAGATAGAAATATGGGAGCGATAGAGGAGGTGCCCCCAGTTGGTCAGTGAGGCATGCCCATGCCTCACTGACCCTACCACGGCGGGGGAGACAAGGTGTCTCCTCCCCGCCGTAGTAGGGTTAGAAAGGAATCGAGTCAGGTGCTCGATTCTTATCCCCAACGAGGCTTTATGGCAGCGAAGCTGCATGGTTCAGGTCCATGTGGCCCTTTTGCAGATTCAGGGTTCAGTCAGTCACAGAGTTGTAGACCATGTCCTTTTATTCTCGTTGGAGGTATGGAATTTGTTGTGGGAATAGTAGCTTGTCCCATTTTATATTGACATTATGTTGCTTGTTCCATTCTTAGTTGCCTTTTGTTACTTGTTCCTCCTCTACCGTTTTGGTCTGCAGATCTTTCTGCATTTCTCACTCTATTTAGTTTCCAGTTGTGTTGTTATTTGCTTGTTGGGCCAGTGTGGCTTGTCATCTATTAAACAGTTTCTGTGTAAATTCAGTGAATGCCATATATGGTGCTTTATCATCCAGGATGAAATGCTCCTGGTTCTTGGGTGAATGTTGTAGTCTTGTCAGTAGCTGGCAGTGGACGTTGTCGTATTGGTGGCAGTCAAACATTAGGTGCGACCACGTTTCTGGATCACCACAAGTGCAATTTGGATTTTCAGTTATTCCCAGAGTTGTTAGTTTGGTGTTTAAGGCACCATGTCCTGTGAGTAGGTACGTCACAAACAGACCAGGTGCATACCAGGTTGGTAATTTAGGTTGGAATCTATCTATATTTGGGAAGAATTTCTTTGTTATCTGACCTTTGATGGAGACATCCCATCGTGCCTGCCACGCCTGCTGCAAGTGGGTCTAGAGTCTTCTTTTTTATGCAATGTGGTTATTTCCTGGATCTCCATTGAAGTCAAGGTGTGTACAGAGCATTGACTTTAGCAAGCTCGTGGAGGATGCCTCTCCTCACCACCTCTAGGTCTAAGGTCTGAGGGGAGGGTTCCAGCGATGACTTGCAGAGCGTGTGTGCTCACTGTGCTGCAGGCGCGAGTAGCATGATTCTATGTATGGAATCAAGTATTCTTAGGTTTGCAGCAGTACTGGCCTTTTTGTACCAGGCACCAACTGCGTATGTCGCAATTGGTAAGATGTTAGTTTGTTTGTTATTTGGTTTTTAGGAGCATTAGCAACTAAGGCCATATTGCTCCGGGATATGCGGTGGTCATTCTCTTGACCTTTCCGCATCCTCGTATTTGGTGGTGACGGGCTCGAACCCCGGTCTAATCAAGAAGCGTGTGCTATGCACTACTGCTCCTTCCCACCTGGCTACGGAGGCGCCTTACCACAATTAGTAAGAAGGCTGCTTTATAATAAAACATCACCGTTCTCTGTTTCATTCCCCAGTCTTTTCGAGCAATTCTGTTTATTAAGGCAGTGCAGTTTCTTATTTTTCTTACGTAGTTTAGGTGCAGTTTGAAGGATAAGCAGGTATCCAAGATGACGCCCAGGTATTTGAGCTCTGTGCTGAGCCTTATTGTTCTAATGCCAATTTTAATTTGGGGTGGTCTGTGGATGTTCAGTGTTCCCTTAAAGAGTATGGAGTTGGTCTTCGTTGGTGAGATTTGTAGTAAATGGTGTGTAGCCCAGTCTTGGAGAATTTGCACAGCACAGTTTGCCAGTATTTCCAGTTGTGCCCTGGAGTTAGCTTCTATTGTCAGGATGAGGTTGTCCGCCAAGGCTTGTGAGCCTTGGCGGATCCTTGTTTAGAAACTGGTCCATCAGGAGGTTCCACAACAATGTGGAATGATTCCAAGTACTGACCCCTGTGGGCACCCCCTTTATATTTTTCTTTCTAATTTTTGTAGGAAGCTTTTATCTTGATTGCTCTGTCGGTGAGATAGATTTTAAGCACATTAAAGAGGTTGCCAGGAACCCCTGCCTCCCGGAGCCAGCCGAAGACGCTCAGCCACCATAGGGTGTCGAACGCCCCAGCAAAATCAATCGAGATAGCTAGCATGTATTTTTTCTCAGATTCTTGTGCTTGGGCAATTAGGCTTTGGAGTGCATCAACTGTGGATCGACCTGGTTTGGTTTGGTGAGGGTAGGTTTGCCTGTTGGTAGTAGTGATTTATTCTGGATAACAGTAGTCGTTCAAAAAGTTTACATAGTACTGTGAGAGTAGTGTGATCGGTCTGTAGGAAGATGGCTGTTCTGGTGGTTTGTTTGGATTCTTAATTATTAGTTTAACGTTAGCCATTTTCCAGTCTTGCGGGTATGTTCCCACTGTCAGGCATTCGTTAAACAGTTGCAGCAAGAGTTCTGGTTCTATTTCTATGACTTTTTTGATTATTTCCGGCTCCAGGAGGTCCGGACCTGGGCATTTTCTCTTCATTTTCTGGATCTGCTCCTCCGTTTGTGGGGATGAAAGGTGACGTCTAGTATATTGTTTATTGATGCCTCCCATGAGCAGGTTTCTTCTCCTTGGGGCATGACAGTGGTTGTAAGCACTTCACCTCTGGGGAGCTTTTTTGTGACAACCTTGTACACAACACCCCAGGTGTCAGTGTTCCCCGAGTTTGCTACTAGTCTCCACCAGGTTTCCTTTTTATTTTTTCTTATGAGGGCGGTATAAGCATTTCGCACTTTTCTATACAGGTTTCTGAGTGCATCCACCTCCCGCTCAGGCCAAGTTCTTCTTGCCTTTTGGAAGTTTGTCCTTTTGGTTTGGACGTCCTTGTGAAGCTGTTGAAGTTCTTGGTTCCAACAAGGTACAGCACCAGGTTTGGACCATCTCCGTTTGATTGAGGTGTTTGCAGCCACTGTTATAATTTCGGTGATGATCTGAAGTTCATCAGGGTTGCCAGCCATTTTAATTTCTTGTATCTTTCTGTTTTTGTTGTCTGTGAGGTTTTCTGGAACAGGTCCCAGTTTGCAGTTTGAAACGCATAGCGTTGGGTCATTCTTTCTGCTGGCAGTTGTCGATTTAGGTTCCTGTTGAGTTGGAATGTCAGTGTCCTATGGTCTGAAGTGGTCCAGGCATCCTGGACCATCTAGTCTGTGATGTTTCCTGCTATGTTTCGAATGGCAAGAGAAACATCTATCGTAGTCCTCAATAAAGCAAACCAGCTGCCAACTTTTTGCATCCTCCGTTGAGAGGATACGATAGATGTTTCTCTTGATACAATAGATGTTTCTCTTATCAGGATACAATAGATGTTTCTCTTATCAGGATACAATAGATGTTTCTTTTATCATCCATTCCGATGATAATTCTTTCCCCTCTTAGTAAGTTGGTAGCATGCTGGAGGTATCTTTTGGCTGTGATGATGTCTTCACCAGGTCTGCAATATAGTGAGATTGTATAGAGGGCACCCAGTGCGGTGATAATTTGAGCGCAGGCTGCCCAGTCCGTGCACAGGTGGGAGACTTTGGTTGCAGTGATGTCGGGATTTCTAATTAGGATTGCAGCCCACGGGGTGGTATCATCTACTTGTATTAGTTTGTAGTTGAGGGGATATCCTCTGACTAGTTTCGAGTGGACGGCTCTTGTAATATGATATTATACTTGGTATTATAGTGGTTATGGTGTGCTGCCATAATTGATTCTGGCTTGGTTTAAACTCTTGTTTTTAAGTAAATATGACATTTGTTGTCACGAACTGAGTGTGAAACGTCCAACTTGTGACTCTTACAGTTGGCACATGTTGGTTCCTCATCTTTCTTTGGGCAGTCCTTGTAGTCATGGCCTTTGTCGGCGCAGTGACCACAGGTTGGGGTGTTTTGGCTGCAGTTGTGGGTAGTGTGGCCAAACTTGCAGCATCTGTAACATTTTGGAACTACTATATGTTCGTGGAATCTATGACTGCTCCAGTTGATGAAGATCAGCATTTGCTTTGCAGGATCTGCCACGCTGTGGGGCTGAGCTCGACAGTCCAGTTCCTTGTGTTTCCTGTTGCCGGTTTGATGGCGAATCTGGGCATTATTTGCTCTTTAATGTCAGTTTCCGGTGGGGATCTCTGTAGGTTCCTGGCGTATATTTCTGAGGCTAGGTTTTCTGGTGTCATACTGGCATCCAGGCCATAGATTTTTATAGGGGGGTCCTTTCCTTTTTGGTTCCTCCTCTTTTAACCCTATGTTAGTTTTCTTGGGGTTGGTTATTATTTCGGTAGCTTCCTCTTGACTCCACAACTATACCTGGGTTCCTGGTTTTCTTTATTGTTTTAATTCTTGTTGACTTTAAATCATTAGCTAGTTCCTGTATGAATTGTCTTGATACTTTCGCTGGAGGTATCATCATCTGTGGTAAGCAGTCTCAGGACAACAGTGTTGTGGGTAGGTAGCAGGGGTTGAGGTTGGTTGGCATTTTATTTGTGGGTTTTCCGTTGTATTTGGTTGTTTCCTCAGCGTTTCCACGTATGTGGGCACACGCTGTAGCATTTTGTTTGCCCCACACTCCATGTAGGCTTGAAGTTTATCCGTCGATTTCTCGCTGTCGAGATAGGTTTCTGTCAGTAACGCTTCTAATTTATTAAATATGGTAACGATATGGGACCGAACTCCACTCGATACTCTATTGGGGTAGTCTTTAAATATAGTTTCTAGTGCCGTTTTAGGTACACTGTTTTTGCCTGTAGCATACCTTCTGGTAGGGTGGGATCCAAAGGTTGATCCTGTGGTCTTTCCTCGTTGGGGCCCTTTTGAGTTGGCTGTGGTATAGATTTACCTGAAATACCTTTGGTATTCATTTTATGTGCCGGAGTGTATAGTAGGGCGCCTCCGTAGCCAGGTGGGAAGGAGCAGCAGTGCGTAGCACACGCTTCTTGATTAGACCGGGGTTCGAGCCCGTCACCACCAAATACGGAGGATGCGGAAAGGTCATTCAGGGAATGACCACCGCATATCCCGGAGCAATATGGCCTTAGTTGCTAATGCTCCTAAAAACCAAATAACAACAATAACAACCGGAGTGTATAGCTGAGTAGCCTGAGCATAAGATAATGTAGGCACAGCTGGCTGGGATGAACATCTTCTGATTTACTAGAATTTTATAAAAGTTTGTCTGTTTGAGAATCTTTTTCTTCCAGTTTTGCCTTGAGGCATTCATTCTCCATAATTACATTAGATAGAATCTGTTCCATGGCAGACCAGATGTTTTGGATTTCTGTAGTTACTTGCTTGGTGAGTCATTGGATATAATGCCAGATAGAGCACACTTGAGAGTAAAAACTTGCTGCATGTGGACACTAATAACAGGATTCATCAAAGATTGGTCTGTAACTTCAGACAAAGCCTCCATAGAAACAACATCCTGATCCACAGGAGGAAGTGGAGGAATCTTCTTCTTAGATGATGACATCAGATCAAGCCTAGAAGTTTGTATCCTGGTTTCTTTACTTATAGCACTTATTCTACTAATAGAGTCTCTATCCTCATCAACTTGAGAGGAAGAAGGCAACGTAGGAAAAGTATCCAACGACTCATTTGGTTGATCCGAATTAATTATGGTCTTAAAGATTTTAAATATATATGAATTTTGAGATGTTTTGTAGATTTTTAGCCCAATTCTATGGAATTTTAAAACTAATTAGGCTTAGCGATCAGAGAATCTTGTAGAAAGTTACATTAGGGTAAGACACAAGTTTTAAGCATTCTTCAAATTAGTCAATTCTAGCGATCACCGTGGCTCCCGTAGCTAGAAGTAGCAGGGAGAAAAGTGCTTAGTAACAGGAGAAGAACAATAGCCCAGTTGGATGAGTAATTGCCTTTAGGCATTCAAAGGTCAATATTGTTTGTGTCTTTGTCTGATAGTTAGAGAAATGATTCAATGAGTTAGGTGGTAGATGCCAGAGTGCCTGGCACATGGATGACCGGACCCAGGGTATCCCAGCGCCCAAAGTATAACACTGCCGCCACTGGCTTGTTTTCGTCCCACGCACAGGTACCCGGCCGTACCACATGGTGTAACAGGAAATACGATTCATTGGACCAGACGACCTTCTTTCAATCACTCAAGGTCTAGTTTCGATGCTGTGTGCCCATTTTAGGCACTGTCGCCGGTGAACCGTGGTTAGCATGGGCACTCTGAGCGGCCTGTGGCTACGCAGCCCCATTTTCAGCAGGGTTTGATGTACTGCGTGTTGTGGCACATTACTCCCATCACCAGTATTCCAATTACCACAGTCACCCTTCTGTTGCCACGTACCATCCGGGAGAGCCTTCGCTCACCTCGAGCATCATCGATGAGCTGTGGTCATCCAACACCTCCTGGCTGTTCATGGGTTCCCCCCACCTCGGACCACTTTTGGTAGGTACTAACCACGACTGACCATGATCATCCCACCAGCCGTGCCATTTTGGATATGCTATGACCCAGTCGTCTGGCCATTACAATTTTTTATACCGTGTCCTGATGCTCGCACGTGGTTCATCTGCAGTTGCTTCGATTTGCATAACAACTCGCTGGTCATAATGTTTTGGCTCATCAGTGTATATATATATACATATATATCAACAGCCAAGATGCTTGCAATTTGAATAGAGGGCAGGCATCAAATTTTGTAGGCATCTCAGTCTTTTGAGAAAGCACTTACTGAGAACACTTACCCAAACCAATGGACTACTTATATCCATAAATGACCGTTAATGCCCAGATGTGAAGATATGCACAGTACCATATAACATAATGTAATTCTTTAGACAGTTATTGATTTTTAGTACAGTGGTCCCTTGATTTATTGGTTCCATGAACATCATCATAATCCAAAATTACTGTTAATCAAGTATATGAAATATACGTTGAAGGCTTAATCCGTTCCAAGACCATTGGAAGTTGAGCTTTTTTAAAAAAAAAACAATTATATTTTATAATATAGTATTGTACAGTATTTGAACATTTCATATTAATAAATAAATATTTATGCTAGCATTGTTATATACATATGTAATTAATACAGTAAATTGGGAAAAAAATTTTTTACCTTTAGCTAAAAGATCATTGTCTATGGAGAGTTGATGGAGGAGTTGAGTTTGGAGAAACTTAATTTTTGGAAGGAGAGTCTTCTTTCACTATAACCACACCTGGAGTTCAGGTGTGTTAGAAGCTGAGGCTACATTTGTTTTCTTTATCTTCAACTGCCGTTGTTTTCTTCCTGGCTAAAAAGCTCCCTCTTGTGTGTGTTGCATCCTTCCTTCTGCTCACAACAGCTTCTTGAAGTAAGACACAACAATGTCTTCATACTGGCAAGGCATAAGTGTTTGCTCCATTGAGGGATGTCTTGTAGTTCGTCTCTTCACCTGATAGCCAGTGATACAGAATTTCCTTGACCTCTGTAGTTGGTTGTCATATGATTTTCCTGTTCTCTTTCTATTCCACTGTCATGTTTGATCATAGACTCCAGCTGTTGCTGGCCTTGAGTGGTTAGCTTCCTTTTATGAGACTGAACTGTCTTCAACATCCTTCTTGTTCACTTCAGATTCCGCAGATTTATTTATTTTTTTTAATGAAAACCCCAACCGCAAGAGGTATTAGAACTTATAATACTTAGTACCGTGCATAGGTTGAAGGTTGTGATGATGAAAGAATGTACTGGTTGGCATTAGACTTGAATTTCTGTAGATTGTAATCTTCAGGAAATATGTATGAAGGGAGGTTGTTCCAGAAAATGGAAGTTGAAGGAATAAATGAGAAAGAAGAAGAGTTGGGGCTGCAAGTTTGAAGTTTGACAGTAAAAGGATGCTGACTGATTTTGAAGAGAGAGTGGGAATTACAGAAGCTAATTCAGAAAAACAGTGCACATGGAACCTACCTGCTCTGTTTTGAATGGAATCTAGAAGCTGGAAAGAGGTTATGAAGGCACTGCCCCAGATGTGGGAGCAATATTCCATGGTAGGGTGGATATGCAATTTGTACAGAGTGAGCAGCAGTTTGGAAGAAAAGTAATGCCGAGAGCAAAAGAGAAAACCCAGTTCTTTAGATACTGAGGAAGAAAAATTTATGATGTGCTTATGCAACGAGAGATTACAAGTCAGGGTAATCCCTAAAAGAGAGACATGTGATAACTTTTAGAAATCTGCTTGTTATCAAAGATAAGCATGGGAACAAAAGAATCCTTTTTGTAAGCTATAAGACAGGACTGAGTTTTAGAAGGAATGAAATCAACTAAGTTATCTTTGTTCCACTGGAGAATTACCTGGAAATCAGCATTTAGGAAATTGGTAGCAAATATTCGAGAAGTTGAAGCTGTTTGTGCAAGGCAAAGTTTCTCAAACTGGAAGGTTGAGGAACCTTGCCATTGAATTCTGCAAAGCTATCATAAACAAAACTATGGATAGTATTTCTAGTTAATGGAAGAAAGTTATCAATATTCAAGAGGAAAAAACTGAGCCTTGAGGAAAACCTGCATTGGTGGAGAAGATAGAAGACATAGACCTGTCTACCATTACATGTAGTAAATGGTCAGAGGAAAAACTGGATACCCAATTACAAAAAACAATTGGCAAATCGTAAGGTGGAGGCTTATTTATGAGACTTTTATGCCAGAAATGATTAAAAGCCTTTGAAATGTCAACAGTAACTGCTTGAGTTTCACCAAACTTTTCCTTTAAATTTGTCCATGGGTAACATAAGCCAGTACATCACCAGTGGATCGTCACTGATGGAAGTACAGCACCAGTGGATCATCCCTGATGGAGATCAGTGAACAGATTGAAGATTTCTAGATAGTTTAGGAGTTGGCAATTAACAAATTTCTCAATTACTTTAGAAAGAGTAGAATTAAGTACACTAGGATGATATTTGGATGGAAGGGATTTGTCACCTGTTTTAGGAACTGGCTGGATATGAGAAAATTTCCAAGCAGAAGGGGAAACAACAGTGGAATAAGAAAATATAGAAAAGCTACATAGAACAGGAGTAAACTCAGGAGTACAAGTGGAGAAATACCATTAGGACCCACTGCTTTCTTAGCATCACGGTTGTTCAAAATTCTTTTAATGGATGACCATAGGAGGTTTAATGGAGTGTGCTGGGAATGGTAGGAGGTGGTTTACCAAGATCATTGATACATGAGTTAGAAGAAAAGTTGGGTGCTAGCAGGTCAGCTTTATCTTTAGCTGGGGTGACAATAGAACACCACCCAGTTTTGACAGAGTTGGGAATATAGATGGGCAAAATTGTGGCCAATAGCTTTGGTAAGAGACTAGAATGCTTGACTACCATTTGGACAAGAAGCAGGTTTTCTACTCTTAGCCTGTGCAAAATATAGTTTGGAATGATTAATAACTGCTTTACAATTGTTGTGAAATATGGTGTAGCAGAAAATGAACCAGGATATATGGATACAAGCTAATTGCAATATACAACATTGTTATCTTGTACAGGCTTATCACATTTATTGGAAAACAAAGGTTTAGATAAAAGACAAGATTTTAAAGTGGAATATGAAATAAAGGATTTCATTCCTACAAGAATAATATCACTGACACGATCTCAGCAAATGTTGACATCAGAAGATTTGAAACAGTAATCTGACCAAGAAAGGAAGAAAAGAAATCTCGTAGATCATCCCATTTTGCATTCTTGTAATGCCAAACAAGGTAGAAATGGCAACGAAAGAAAGGCACCACTGGAGAAGAGACCATCACCAAGTTGTGATTTGAGTTGCTTAGAGCAACACTCACGTCTACTGTATACTTGGAAAGGCTGTTTTGTGACAAAAAGATTGAGCTTTGGCTGTGTGGTTAGGATTCTTGTAGGTGTAGTATTCTTGTAGTTAAATGAACAATCTGTGCAAGGTCATTAGTAAAAGCCTCAGCATCTTGACCAGCTGGGTTCATGTGACTGAAAAATGGAAGCCATCTAGAGTTGTGAACATTAAAATCACCAAGATAAATTATTAGCATTAGTAGAGGCATATGATGCAAGGAAGCAAGCTTATGCAGCATCAGACAAAAAAAACAAAAAAAAAAAAAAAAAACTTCCACTTCGCCCCTCCGTTTGTTCAAAATACCTGTCCAGCTGAGCCTTAAATTTATTTATGCTATCAACTTCCACAACAAGGGATGGAAGTCTGTTCCACCAACCAACTACCCGCTGGCTAAAGGCAAATTTCCACTCATCTATCCTACATCTGTCTTTCCTCAATTTGAATTTATGCCCTCTCAGGTGATTATTCTGAGCAAGAGGCAGAATCCCATCAGCATTGAGCATGCCCAAACCATTCAAGGCTTTATACACCTCTATCAGATCACCTCACTGGTGCCTAGTCTCCAGACACTGTAATTTGCAAAACTTAAGCCTTTCTTCGTAAGAGCACCCCTTTGTTCCATTCACTAATCTTGTTGCCCTTCTCTGTACTCGTTCCAGCAGCTCTACATCCTTCTTGAAATGAGGCCTCCAGACCTGTATACAGTACTCAAGGTGTGGCCTGGCCATTGCCTTATACAAGGGAATAATCACCTCATTATCCCTGCTAGAAAAATTCCTGTATATCATTGATAAGACACCATGAGCTACTCTTGCAGCCTGTCTGCACTGCTCAGACAACTTCATATCTGCCTGCACAATTACCCCCAGGACCTTTTCATTCTCTACCACTATTAGTGTAGTACCACAGAGTTGATACGTTGCTCTGGGGTTGCTGTTTCCCATATGTAGTACTTTACATTTGTCAATGTAAAAATTCATTTGCCACCTCTCAGCCTATCTGCTCAACCTTTCCAGATCCTGTTGCAGCAGCATAGCGTCAGTAGTGTCCTTAACAACCCTGCCAACCTTTGTGTCGTCTGCAAACTTAGACATTAAACTTGATATACCATCATCAATATCATTTATAAATACCGAAAACAATAATGGACCCAACACTGAACCACAAGGGACTCCACTAATAACATTAGTCCACGATGAGCAATGTCCATTGATTACCACTCTCTGTCTTCTCCCCCTCAACCACCCCTTTATCCATAGCAGCAATTTGCCTCCAATGCCACACTGCTCCAATTTGTGCAGCAGTCTTCCATGTGCAACAGTATCAAAAGCCTTTCTAAGATCCAAGTATATAATATCAAAGTTATTTTCTGCATCTAGTTCTTTTGTGATTGCATCATAGTATCCAATCAAATTGGTCAGGCAAGACTTCCCCTTAACAAAACCATGCTGTGTCCGAACTATAACTGAAGTCTTGTCTACATGATCCTGCAGTGCTTCTTTAACCAGTGCCTCCATTAATTTTCCTGGAACAGAAGTTAAACTCACAGGTCTATAATTATTTGTGTCAGCCTTTGATCCTCTGTGAATTGAGTTCACATTTGCACATATCCGGTCTATGGGTACCTTCCCTGAGTCCAAGGAATCTCTCATAATTATGGCTAAGGGTTTGCTTACTTCCTTTTGCTGCCTCCTTTAATATAACTGGATAGATCCCATCCACCCCAGGTGTCTTTCTTGTGTTTATCTTCAACAATTTCTCCTCCACTTTACTCTCAGTTATTACAAGATTATCTAGCATACTGCCGGAGTTGAATACACCTCTGGCATTCCCCTCGCTGAATAACTCATGTGTGAATGTTGTTGCAAAATATTCATTTAGTTTGTTAGCTACCTGAGCAGGATCATCAACAGTTGAACCATCGATATAAAGTGGACCAATCTGATTCATCCCCTTCCTTCTAGAGTTTACATAAGTAAAGAACTCTTTGCTGTTTTCCTTTGCATCCCTTGCCAAAGATTTCTCAAAATCTGCATTCGCCTGCCTAATCTGCTTTGTAACTTGGTTACAGATCAACTTATATCTATCATAGGCTTCTGTGTCACGTGTTAATTTATATGTATCCCATGCATTTTTCTTTTCTGCCATATGTCTCATTAGTTCATCTGAAATCCATTTAGGCCTAAACCTTGAACAATATTTCTTAGTTGGTATGTAAAGCCTAGTAGCTTCCAAGATAAGTTCTTTGAATGCTTCCCATTTTGAATTTGCTGTTGGTAACATCATCAGTTGATCCCACTGTATATAATTTAAATACTGTCTCAGACCATCGTACATAGTCGCCTTTACGAAAGCAATAACCCTTCCATTTACCCCTGATGGTAGTTACTTCTTTGAGTAAATCCCACTTCAGCACACTGTGATCACTGCCACCTAGTGGTTCCTCTATCTGTAGATTCTTAATGCATGAAGAATCACTACTGATAATCAGTACTAGCATAACTAATAGCATAACCCCTCCTCCTTTCCTTTCCTGTGTATCCTTCCTGTACACTTTGTACTCCCCAAATTCCATTTCTGCATTCCTTATATCTGTGTGACACCACGTCTCTGATATCTCGATAGTATCTACCTTTGATGTTTTGACACCTCAAATTCATCAAATTTATTTATCAAACTCCTAGTATGTACACGCAAGTATGCATGCACCTGTTCCTATTCTTAGCTATCCTAACATAGCCCATGTGTTTACTTGTATCGCAATGACTCCTAGCAGTCTCTGAAATCCCCTGCACCTTGTTTTCCAGGCTGCTGCTCATTCTAGAAGAAGCAGTGCAATAATCACTTTCACCTCTGGCAGCGGCTACTGTTAATCTATTAATCTGTGTATCTCCCCATGCTAGCAGTTTTCTGACCCTCCTAAGACTGCCTTGGTAGCATCAGCAAATATTCTTGTACCCTTTCTAGTGTATCTCTTCTGTTAACAAGCACCGACCAGGTGAGAAAAATTCTACCCCTTGAGTCTTGCACAATCTCTCCAGGGCCAAATTGATCAACAAGGCTCTCAACTAGTTGGAGAGATTAAGTGATTCAATTAATGCTTCCAGTGCTTGCTTGCCAGCAGGATGAGAAAGCATTGGATTTTGGAAGGAATAATCATATTTTTATAACATATTAATATAATTGACATTTTTGTAACATATTTTTATTAGATTATTGCAATTTACTTTTAATTTCTTAATGAATTAATATATTTTCATCACTTATATTCGAATTGTATATATTTTTAATAATTTTCGATATTTTAAAATGTATTAAACTTTTTATTTATTCACTGTAATTTTATGCAAATTTATTCAGATTCTTGTGACCACTACTGCTTAATATAATAAATAAATTTTTTTTTTCATTTTTTGGAATTTAAATTAAGGAGAAATTTGCTGTTTGTGTGGATTTTATTTATTTTGAATTCTAGTCAAATTGTTGCATTTTCATTCAGTGGAATACTGTTAAGAAGGTGGAATCCCCTAATTCAAGATGCAAGGAGTAATATCGAATTAGTACTTCATGCACATTCTGTCGAAGTCCAGAATAATGAGACACTAGCTACAGTTGTTTCAGAAGAATTGGTAAGATTTGCATTTTTTATTTTGTGAATGGTAATCAAAACATAAGGTGGTTCCTTAAGCAATATAGTTTTTCATAAGCATGTTTTTTCATTTTGGAACTATATTAGCATTAGCATTAGTAGAGGCATTTGATACAAGAAAGCAAGCTTATGCAGCATCAGCCAAAAAAAAAAAAATAAAGTAAAAAAAATAAATAAAAAATAACCACTTCCACTTCAACCCTCTGTTCGTTCGAAATACCTGTCCAGCTGAGCCTTAAACTTATTTAGGCTATCAACTTCCACGACAAGGGGTGGAAGTCTGTTCCACCTACCAACCACCCGCTGGCTAAAGGCAAATTTCCTCACATCTATCCTACATCTGTCTTTCCTCAATTTGAACTTATGCCCTCTCAGGTGATTATTCTGAGCAAGAGGAAGAATCCCATCAGCATTGAGCATGCTCAAACCATTCAAGGCTTTGTACACCTCTATCAGATCACCTCGCTGGTGCCTAGTCTCCAGACACTGTAATTCGCAAAACTTAAGCCTTTCTTCGTAAGAGCATCCCTTTGTTCCATTCACTAATCTTGTTGCTCTTCTCTGTACTCGTTCCAGCATCTCTACATCCTTCTTGAAATGAGGCCTCCAGACCTGTATACAGTACTCTAGGTGTGGCCTGACCATTGCCTTATACAAGGGAATAATCACCTCCTTATCCCTGCTAGAAAAATTCCTATATATCATTGACAATACACCATGAGCTACTCTTGCAGCCCGTCTGCACTGCTCAGAGAACTTCATATCTGCCTGCACAACCACCCCCAGGTCCCTTTCATTCTCTACCACTGTCAGTGTAGTACCACAGAGTTGATACGTTGCTCTGGGGTTGCTGTTTCCCATATGTAGTACTTTACATTTGTCAATGTTAAACTTCATTTGCCACCTCTCAGCCCATCTGCTCAACCTTTCCAGATCCTGTTGCAGCAGCATAGTGTCAGTAGTGTCCTTGACAACCCTGCCAACCTTCGTATCGTCTGCAAACTTGGACATTAAGCTTGATATACCATCATCAATATCATTTATAAATACAGAGAACAATAAAGGACCCAATACTGAACCCTGAGGGACTCCACTAATAACATTAGTCCACGATGAGCAGTGTCCATTGATTACCACTCTCTGTCTTCTCCCCCTCAACCACCCCTTTATCCATAGCAGCAATTTGCCTCCAATGCCACACTGCTCCAATTTGTGCAGCAGTCTTCCATGTGCAACAGTATCAAAAGCCTTTCTAAGATCCAAGTATATAATATCAAAGTTATTCCCTGCATCCAGTTCTTTTGTGACTGCATCATAGTATCCAATCAAATTGGTCAGGCAAGACTTCCCCTTAACAAAACCATGCTGTGTCCGAGGTATAACTGAAGTCTTGTAGATGATCCTGCAGTGCTTCTTTAACCAGTGCATCCATTAATTTTCCGGGAACAGAAGTTAAACTCACAGGTCTATAATTACTTGTGTCAGCCTTTGATCCTCCCTTGTGAATTGGGGTCACATTTGCACATCTCCAGTCCATGGGTACCTCCCCTGAGTCCAAGGAAGCTCTCATAATTATGGCTATGGGTTTGCTTACTTCCTTTGCTGCCTCCTTTAATATAACTGGATAGATCCCATCCACCCCAGGTGCCTTTCTTGTGTTTATCTTCAACAATTTCTGAAGGTACAATAATATGAAGGTACATGAGTACACTCACTTTAAGTGACTGTGGTTCAAGCCCTCCTGACTGCTGATTACAGTGTTGTTTCTTGTATGAGATTTTTGGTATTCTTTATCTTGTGTTCTTCTCTGACTGTGCAGTTGTCCTGGAATATAAACAGAAAATTTATTGTATTTGAAACCAGTGTGACTACTAAATACACACACTGTCTCTCTCTCTCTCTCTCTCTCTCTCTCGTGAACTCTAACCATGTGGTTGTCCCCAAGTACAAAGAGAAAATATTTTTTTATTTTATGTTTTCTACATTGTAATAACCACATCTCTTAAGTAGCTTATTACAATATTTTTAAATTTATATATTCTGTTTCTGTAAAAATTGGGCTCTTACTGATTAGGCCATAAATGAACTGCATTTTTCTTGTCATCATTTGTGTCAATACTGTAAATTGGGTCAATGGCTGAGAACTTCCAAACCAGTTAATGACTGCAACAAGCTTTAAGTTGACTTGAAAGACATTATGCCTGAAGGATCACTCCATGACATAGAATTTCAGGTTGAATTTATCTGATGGCTTTCCACACATTCATAATGTTTGAATGTAGGCATTAGTGTTAATTTTTTTTATGAAAACCCCAAACACAATAGGTATTAGAACATATTATACTTAATACTGTGCATGGGTTGAGAAGTTGAAAGAAGATGCTTGTTGACGGCAGCCTTGAATTATTGTATATTGTAATTTTCTGGAAATTCATATGAAGGAAGGTTGTTCCAGAAAATGGAAGTAGAATGAATAAATGAGGAGAAGAAAAGATGGTTCTGCGAGTTTTAAGTTGGACAGTAAAAGGACGTTGACTGGTTGCGGCACGTGTTTGGAGTGGTTTCGAAGAGAAAGCTAGAATTATAGAAGCCAATTCAGAAAGAACAGTGCCCATGGAATTATCTATAGAAGAGGCATGAAACAGAAACAGAAAGTCTGTGAGATAGAGATTAAAGATACTGTTAGAGATGGGTCATTAATTAACCTAACTGCCCTATTTTGAATGGAATCTATAAGCCCAAGAATGGTTTTGGAGGCACTGCCCCAGATATGGGAACAATATTCCATGTTAGGGTGGATTTGCAATTTGTACAGAATGAACAGCTGTTTGGAAGAAAAGTAATGCTGAAAGCAAAAGAGGAAACCCAGTTTTTTTGGTTGCGGAGGAAGCAATATTTGTAATGTGCTTATGCCAAGAGAGATATTAGAAGTCAGGGTAATCTCCATTAGAGATATATGATCTTGCCTAGAAATCAGTGTCATCAAAGATAAGCATAAGAAAGAATAAAATAGTAGTAACCAAATAGAAACTAAGGAATAGTAGCAGGTGAGCAAGGAATTTAAAATTCAGGTAGCAGTAATTGTAGATAGATAGTTGATGCAATTATAGTCAAATGGAGCCATAAAAAAGAGTGAAAATGATTGATTAATCAAACAGCATAATCACAGAAGAGATGTGATATACTGAGAGTATATCATCTTTAAATATTTTACTCATAAGTGGGCAGTTATACTGGGCGTCCAGTATCACTTCCCACCTGTAAACCTGCTTTATAAAACTAAAACATTACTGTGTGAATAGGATGCATGGTACAAAACCATGTTCAGGTAATAGAGGATATCTTCAAGTTTTAATTAGAGGTGTTCAACGTGGGCACTTTTAGTATTCTGCAGATATCCCTCCTATGAAATTTCTCCCATATTTGGTACAATATATCATTGTTGATTCATTTGATTGCTTTGCAAATGCACTGTTTAAATTGAATATCGGTTCCTGTTACAGGTGGAACATACACAGAGGTGTATTGCTAAAAAAATAGTACCGGAACCCTTGTTCTCCAGAAGGCTATATGATAACACCACATCAACTGTACAGTAACTGAATCAGACTTCAGACTCACGGTTTGTAAACCAACCAGTTCTAGCATTCAGCTGATGGTGAATCAAAATGCAGCATTCGCACGCATCACAGTATATCTCATTCGCTGGATCTTTTTATCTAACACATTGTACTTTAGTAAGAAACGTTCAAGTTTCATTGCAAAATTTATATTTTTGTTTTTAAATAAATTTTTAAAGAAATTATTAATTTTTAAGATTACTATTAATATATATTTTTAGTAGCAATGGGTAAAATAGATATTTCTCCCTCCCCTTTGATTATGCCATTGTTTCATAATATTAGGTGTATAAATGTAATGATATTCTATTATGACATTTAGAAAAAAGTACCGGAATGTTTTTCCGGTGCGTTCCAGCCCAAATACACCACTGAACATACATCTAGTTTTTCATGAATCACCACAGGGTAAATCTAAAGGAGTCAGATCAGGGGATATCACAACTCAGTCCTCTGTTTATAGTCCACTTTGCAGGAAACATTGTTGAGGTATGCATGAACTTATTTGTGGCAATGTGGCAGAGTTCTGTTGGAAAATCAAATTGGGATCATTATCATCCTGCAGTTTAGGCATAAGAAAATTCTATAAAAGAATTTCTAAGATAGATGATGCCTGTGATGGTGATTTCTCCAAAGAAGAAAGGTCTCTACACTCCTTCTTGAGGTTGGTAAATGCTGCCATGATTACAATTTTGCATTTATTTTGTCATCTTCTGCAATGTGCACATTTTAAAATTGGCGAATAAAAACTTGAAGTGTAGTATCCTCTACAACTGAAAATATTTTTAGGTTTTATCACATACCCTATTCACATAATAATATTTTATTTTGTAAAGGTCTGTGGATACCCTGTACATATCAGGTAGCAATAAATGTAGATGGTCACTGCAAATACACTGAGTTGGCTTTGCATTAGCAACACCTACCTAATTCATTGTCATCTTCCTGAAACCAGCTACTTGTCTTCCAATCATCCAGGCACAATAGCTTCATATTGCTTTCTCCAAATGTAGATATGGCCATCAGACTGATAGAGTTGAAAACTGGATTAATCAGACAAGAGACAGATTTCCACATGCATGCCACTGGTCCAGTGTTGGTGCTGACATACCCGTGCAAGGCACAGTGTCTTGTATGTGTCAAGGAACAGGTATTTGTGCAGTAAGCACTGGTACTTGTAATGGCCATCAACTGCCATAGCCTATACCAGCTGATGTCCAGTAGATAGTTCATGTGGTTATTGGTCTTGCTATTCCCGTGTTGTACTGGGTGGTCTGGAGACTAGGCATCTTGCAGCTGCCTAGTCTCCAGACGTTGCAGTTGCAGAACCAAAGCTTTTCTTGGTAAGTGCACTCTTTTGTTCCACTCACCAATCTCATTGCCCATCTCTGCACCTATTCCTAAAATAAAGCCTCCAGATCTGTATGCAGTACTCAAGATGCAGCCTAGCCATTGCTTTATTCAATGAGATAATCACTTCCTAATCTCTGCTAGAAAAATTTCAAATTTTCAAATTTTCTTTCAAATTTAATCCTGACTCATGACTTATCCTCATAATTTCCCTGTACTTAAGCAAGTCGTCAGCTCTCCTGCTCTTAATATCATTAGTGCCAACATGTAAACCTGTAATCATGTGCAACAATATCACATTTTTTGCCCTAAAAAGATATCTCTTCTAAAATGTCATAGACTTTTGCCCCTGGAAAACAACATACCCTGGTCCTTTTCCACTTATCCTTTTTGTGCAATGTATTTCTTGTTTGCCCCCGACAATAAAGACACTAACAATAACTGCCCCTGTAGGACCAGTACATTGTCTTTGGGATTGCTGCTTTTTTGTATGATGCACGAGAGTCAGCTCTGGATTGAGATGAGCAGCTGAGAGCTCGATATCCCCCTCCCACATTTTAATTCCTTCAATGGGACATCATCCCTATTCTTCAAACTCTCATAAATATCCATCAGAACTCTGAGTCTATACTTAATTTCCTCATACCCTTTATACTAAACATACAAAAACATTCTCTCTGGCTATATCTGCCCATAATAGATCTGTGAACATTGAACAAGCAACACATTTTGTAAGGCCATGTTTGTAGAACTACCCCCCCTTCAGTTCTCCTAAGCCATACCATTCCCACTACTTTGAACCTTTTTCTTTGCTTCTCTAGTCTGAGTCACGATTTCTATTTAAATTCAGTTTTATTTAAGAATACTAAACTAGGGATACCTAAATATACAATAATACCTATTATGCTACCAAGTTTACATTATTATGTATATAATATATGTATATTGGTGAAAAAGGTAGTTTTTTATTATTACTGAGAAACCTTGATATGCAGGTAGCCAGTTGGGTTTTTGCTGAGTAGGTCTTTTCTGATATCAGCTCATTTAATCATTTTGTGTGTAATTTCATTTGTTGATGTTATAATTTCATGTCAGAAGTTCTTCCATCCCACTCCCCACACAGTTATTTGGCAGTATGCTTACAGATAACTGTGGTTTATTTGCCTGCATAGTTGGGTTTTCTACATTATTGTAAATTTAAATAAAGTTTTAATTTAATGCCACTTAGTCAGTATTTAAAAAAATTTTTTTTTCTCTCTCTCTCTCTCTCTCTCTTTCTGCTATAGGTCTGTTAGCACTAGTTGAGTATTGCACTGTAGCCTTGGTACATTGTAGGTACCATATTTTCTAGACCAGCATTTCCCAAAATGTGCTCCGTGAGATGTGAACAAGTATTTCCTGAAAATTGTAATTAATAATAAAATAAAATAATATAAAAGATTAGAAATCTTATAATACCGTATTGGTGGACTAATAATAAAATAGCAATTGCTTAAAAAACGGTACTCACCTTGAATAAATCTGCAGTGGTATATTGAAAAGAGGTGGTTAGTATTTAGGTTGAATTGTTAGCTAAGAAACTAAAGGGGGAAATGAAGAAAAATGGAATTTAAAATAAGCGCAAGGAGGTAGAAGTGTACACATCCAATCCTTGGTTGTCATTGAAGAGGGAAGAAGTAATTTGAAAGCTTGAATAAAATAATACGATGAAGCCAATAGTCATTACGAAGGACTTTCATTAAATAATAACATCTTCAGTTGGCAATTGAATGGGCAGAGAACGCATGTTGTTTTAAAGGTTTAAGTTTATACTCTCGTGATGCACTTTTTGACACTTGGGAAATTTAACCGCGAAAGGTTCCAAGCTGGTGAAGGGGAGTTTGGCGTTAATAATTTTAAGATTAGAATGATGTCGACACCATTCAATCACGAGTGCTTCATATTGAAGAATTCTATAATTAGATTTGAGTTTAATAATGGAAATAGCAATTACCCCCCTCAACTCATCCTAAATACAATTTCCACCGCCAAAAATAAAATTATTAATCCAACCGGACACAATAATAAAATCAATACTCGTATAATCCTCCCCTACCATAGTGAACTTGCAGGACAATTCCGCCGTATTTTTAATAACAGACATTTCTCTCGTCTTTTCCGCTTACAATAAACTAGGATCTTTTTTTAATTCCTATAAAGATACACACACTTATTCCACCAGCAATCTTAATAATATAATATACCTCATAAAATGTCAGCCAAACTGTGACGCCTGTTACATTGGCAGCACTACCACCAAATTCGGTTATTCCAAATCCTCCAACACCTGCGCATATTGCCATTTCAACAGTTTTAGAACAAGTCAAGCCAGTACAGAACTCACAATTCATGCCCAAACCCACAATCACACCTGTCTCATCGACTCTGCTATTTCCATTATTTAACTCAAATCTAATTATAGAATTCTTCAATATGAAGCACTCGTGATTGAATGGTGTCGACATCATTCTAATCTTAAAATTATTAACGCCAAACTCCCCTTCAACCTTTCACCAGCTTGGAACCTTTCGCAGTTAATTTTCCCATGTATCAAAAAATGCTTCACGAGAGTATAAACTTAAACCTTTAAAACAACATGCGTTCTATGCCCATTCAATTGCCAACTGAAGACGTTATTATTTAATGAAAGTCCTTCGTAATGACTATTGGCTTCATCGTATTATTTTATTCAAGCTTTCAAATGACTTCTTCCCTCTTCAATGACAACCAAGGATCGGATGTGTACACTTCTACCTCCTTGTGCTTATTTTAAATTCTGTTTTTCTTCATTTCCCCCCTTAGTTTCTTAGCTAACAATTCAACCTAAATACTAACCACCTCTTCTCAATATACCACTGCAGATTTATTCAAGGTGAGTACTGTTTTTTAAGCAATTGCTATTCTATTATTAAAATAAAATAAATAAATTTTTCATATTTGTAGCGTACACCACTTTTGTATCATTATAATTTTTAACATTTTTTTTTTTTTTTTTGTGGTTATTAATATACTGTCATAGACTAATAATCAAATAGACCATGAAACACTTTATTTTGGTGGACTTTTGCATAGAGAAGTATGCATAGAGCTAATGACATCTCCGAAAAAGTAGCAATGTAGTGATCTAATATGCCATTCGTATGTGATTTAGCCTGGAGTACACAGGTTTAAGGAGAGGGGGAAGCGAACCGATATTATAACTAAACTTGCTTCCTTGTATAATTTTTTTTTGATAATTATCAGTATTTCGAAATATTATTATTAAAATAAATGACCATGGATTTGTGGTTGAAAAAAGGAACTTTAAAACGAGAAGCAAATACTTCTAGTAGGGTTTATAAAAGTGAACACAATATTGTCATACTTCAAAGTGAGGATGAACAATTGCAGCCTTTTGTTCCCCAAAAATCCAAAGTGAAAAAACAGGAACCAACTAATAAAAGACCAAAACGAAAGTATAATGACAGTTATTTGAATTTTGGCTTTCCATGTGTTAGAAATAAAGATGCTCTTGATGCACAGTGCGTCATATGTAATAAAATATTAGCAAACAGTTCTTTGGCTCCTGCTAAACTTGCGTTCCGTATATATATTGTGAGATGAAAAGTGTTCCGTGACTAAAAAAGTTGGGGTGTTCTAGACGATAAGACATAGACATGTTTAGAAAGCACATTTTGAGAAAAAATATTTATTGTCTTTATTTGGAACAAATTCACAGTTTCTTACTAAATGTCAGCATAAAATGGAGCTTTTATTTGTCATATGATGCCAATAATGTATTGTTGTTATTGCCACACTCATCATTACTGATGTTATGGTCTGAACTTTCATTTTCTTCAAAGTGTAAATCATTTTCAGGCCATCAAGAACAGTGTTAATTCCATATTTCTTGAAAGACATGGCAACTGTCGTGTGTTTCACTAATGCCCACTGATTTTAAATCCATTGCACACCTGGGCAGGGTTGGTTGCTTCTTCTGTCCTATTGTTGTAATATTATGATTTGGTGCCTCTATCCATTTAGTCCCCTACTAATGCATGAATACTTTAAAGGGTTTGTTAATTGAGATGTCCAATGGCCGAAACTGACTAAGCACTCTTGTAATTGCAGCTTACTCTTTGTTTAACAGAGTTAGCTGTTTATTACTGTTAACTGTAAAACACAGAGTCAGCTGTTTAACAACTAACTCTGTGTCTCAGAATCCATGCTTTTTGTTGTCTCTATTACATGCAATCTGAAATAGTTATAAAATAATAAACCTGCTTTTTAGAATGACACTTGGACATTTTGACTGTATTGTGTCTAGTCACACCTGAAGATAAAAATGTCAGCCTAATATTCAAAAATATGTTAGTCATATGTCTAATATACTTTTGGATCATGAGATGCAGGGATATTTTAGGTACATTTTTCAGGAAAAGTGTGTCCTGCAGAAAATTGGTAAATATGTTTGTTGAAAGCAAAATTAAACAAAAAATTCTACCTTAATGCAGTGTATACACATTGAAAGGATAAAATATATGTTCAAATATATTTAGTACATATAACCATTTTATTCATATGCTATCCTTATTTAACTCTCCGTCCATTACATCCCTAAATAGAATCTAAAAAATATTGTCTGGCATCTTTCAGACAGCATTTTTTTCTTTTTTATTATAAAAATTTAATTTTAGCTTTTTGTTGAATTGTGAAAACTATGGAATTTAAATGATTTACCCCAATTTGTTATTTAAAATTGCTTGTGCTCTGTGCATTTTTTCTCTTATCTGTTATTAAACCACCCCTCCCAAATTCTGACTTTTCATATAACAAACATTCAGTCAGTCACTCACTCCCTCCCTCCCTCATAGAGCTAAATTATCATGTGTAGTTGATGCAGATATGTTACCTATTATTCATATCAAATTGCAGGTAATATATCTGAATGAATGAGTGAGGGTGATATATTATGAGCAGTGGAATTAACTAGAGTGTTGTATATTCTAGCTAATTCCAAAATAATAAACAGTTGTCCTCTTGTAACTGTAGCAAATTGAAGCAAAAACAAAAATACTGCATTGCCATGTAGAGAAAAAAATTGGTGGGAAAAGATACATGGAAAGTTTTATTTATTCAGAAAAGCAAACAAAAAAGTGCCATTTATCAGATGCCATGGAACAGATGAAGAATTAAGGCAAGATTTTTTTTTTTTTTTTTTTTTGTCTCCCCTTTTGTTGTACCATAATAAATTTATTGAGCTGGAAAATTTCACTATGACACTGGTCGAATTACTAGACACATGTAATCTGTGATGTATTAGAAAAAAGTGTGTTTTACATTGTGATTTGGAAAACCATAGGTTGATTTTACACCCTCATCGAGTTAAGTCCTAGTATGTTGAGATGACACTGTTAGGGTTTCTGCAGTGAAACTGTAAGGGCTTCTGCAGCAGAAATTCAGCAACAATATCCATAGTTGAGAATTCTATATTACAATATTCATATTTCAGAATGGACATAGAACTTTAAGGATGACTCCTTTTCACAAACAAACAGAACATTAGAATTTCCACGAATGCTGGTATGGCACCAACACAAGATGTAAGCTGTTGCACAATGATGGATTTTATCTATATCACCTCTAAAAGAGTACAGAGTGATAGAGATAAAAACCATGGGCTAAATTGCATCCATTCACAGTTTTGTGATTGTCTATAAGCACATTTAAAAAATTTTGCCTGACACTGTTTATGGATGAACTCAGTTTACCCTGTATTGTCAACAACACAAGGCATCTTACCCTTGAATGCAAAATAATGTGTACCATCTGCTTAAAGTAGGAGGATGTAATTTTCAACACCAATTTTAGATAAATATGTTACCACATTTACCATATTTGAAGTAGACAGCTGCCCGCTTGCACTACATTTTATCAATAGATTTTAAAAGCTGCATATTGCATGAGTTTTCTGAATAATGAACTGCTGTTGTTAGAGAACATGCCTCTTGTGACTCGAGACAAATGGGGATGCGACATGGTGGCACATTCTACATTTTAGCAGAGTGGTTTCGGAGTTCCTAAATAAAAATTATCAAGAAAGATGTGTACCAGTGACATGGCCAGCTCAGTCACCCAAATTACACACATTAGATTTCCTACGGTATTATATGAAGTCTAGAACATACTTCCCAGATGTTAAGCCAGAAAAAAGACAACAGTTGGTAGAGGCATATGATGCAAGAAAGCAAGCTTATGCAGCATCAGCCAAAAAAAAAAAACAAAAAAAATCCACTTCCACTTCACCCCTTTGTTCGTTCGAAATACCTGTCCAGATGAGCCTTAAATTTATTTAGGCTATCAACTTCGATGACAAGGGATGGAAGTCTGTTCCACCAACCAACTACCCGCTGGCTAAAGGCAAATTTCCGCACATCTATCCTGCATCTGTCTTTCCTCAATTTCAATTTATGCTCTCTCAGGTGATTATTCTGAGCAAGAGGAAGAATCCCATCAGCATCGAGCATGCTCAAACCATTCAAGGCTTTATACACCTCTATCAGATCACGTCGCTGGTGCCTAGTCTCCAGACACTGTAATTTGCAAAACTTAAGCCTTTCTTCGTAAGAGTACCCCTTTGTTCCATTCACTAATCTTGTTGCCCTTCTCTGTACTCGTTCCAGCAGCTCTACATCCTTCTTGAAGTGAGGCCTCCAGACCTGTATACAGTACTCAAGGTGTGGCCTGACCATTGCCTTATACAAGGGAATAATCACCTCCTTATCCCTGCTATAAAAATTCCTGTATATCATTGACAAGACACCAAGAGCTACTCTTGCAGCACGTCTGCACTGCTCAGAGAATTTCATATCTGCCTGCACAATTACCCCCAGATCCTGTTCATTCTCTACCACTGTCAGTGTAGTACCACAGAGTTGATACATTGCTCTGGGATTGCTGTTTCCCATATGTAGTACTTTACATTTGTCAATGTTAAATTTCATTTGCCACCTCTCAGCCCATCTGCTCAACCTTTCCAGATTCTGTTGCAGCAGCATACTGTCAGTAGTGTCCTTAACAACCCTGCCAACCTTTGTGTCGTCTGCAAACTTAGACATTAAACTTGATATACCATCATCAATATCATTTATAAATACCGAAAACAATAATGGACCCAACACTGAACTCTGAGGGACTCCACTAATAACATCAATGGACACTGCTCCACGATGAGCAGTGTCCATTGATTACCTCTTCTCCCCCTTAGCCACCCCTTTATCCATAGCAGCAATTTGCCTCCAATGCCACACTGCTCCAATTTGTGCAACAGTATCAAAAGCCTTTCTAAGATCCAAATATATGATATCAAAGTCATTCCCTGCATCCAGTTGCTTTGTGACCACATCATAGTATCCAATCAAATTGGTCAGGCCAAGGCTTCCCCTTAACAAAACCATGTTGTGTCCGAGCTATAACTGAAGTCTTGTCTAGATGATCCTGCAGTGCTTCTTTAACCAGTGCCTCCATTAATTTTCCTGGAACAGAAGTTAAACTCACAGGTCTATAATTATTTGTGTCAGCCTTTGATCTTCCTTTGTGAATTCGTGTCACATTTGCACATCTCCAGTCTGTGGGTACCTCCCCTGAGTCCAAGAAAGCTCTCATAATTATGGCTAAGGGTTTGCTTACTTCCTTTCCTTTGCTGCCTCTTTTAATATAACTGGATAGATCCCATCCACCTCAGGTGCCTTTCTTGTGTTTATCTTCAACAATTTCTCCTCCACTTTACTCTCAGTTATTACAAGATTCTCTAGCTTACTGCCAGAGTTGAATACACCTCTGGCATTCCCCTCGCTGAATAACTCCTCATGTGCGAATGTCGATGCAAAATATTCATTTAGTTTGGTAGCTACCTGAGCAGGATCATGAACAGTTGATCCATCGATATCAAGTGGACCTATCTGATTCATCCCCTTCCTTCTAGGGTTTACATAAATAAGAAAAGAACTCTTTGCTGTTTTTCTTTGCATCCCTTGCCAAAGATTTCTCGTAATCTGCCTTCGCCTGCCTAACTTCCTTTGTAACTTAGTTACAGATCAAATTGTATATATCATAGGCTTCTGTGTCATATGTTAATTTATATGTATCCCATGCATTTTTCTTCTCTGCCATATGTCTCATTAGTTCATCTGACATCCATTTAGGCCTAAACCTTGAACAATATTTCTTAGTTGGTATGTAAAGCCTAGTAGCTTCCAAGATAAGTTCTTTGAATGCTTCCCATTTTCAATTTGCTGTTGGTAACATCTTCAGTTGGTCCCAGTGTATAGAATTTAAATACTGTCTCAGACCATCATAGTCGCCTTTATGAAAGCAATAACCCTTCCCTTTACCCCTGATGGTAGTTACCTCTTTGAGTAAATCCCACTTCAGCACACTGTGATCACTGCCACCTAGTGGTTCCTTTATCTGCAGATTCTTAATGCATGAAGAATCACTACTGATAATCAAATCAAGAGTATTACTCCCTCTAGTTGCCTCCCGAACATGCTGATGTAGAAAACAATCATCCAATAAATCCACAAAAGCCTTGCTAGTGTGTGAGTGACCAACCCACAAATTCCAGTCAATATCTGGTAAATTAAAATCCCCCATTATAAGACTCTCTGATGTACTGGCCCACTCTATTTCCCTGTACAGTTTTTTATTATACTCATCAGAGTCATTAGGCCTATAGCACACTCCTACTCTCAATTTTGATTTCCCAATGCTTATGTCACACCAAACTGACTCGACACTGCACTGTCCAGCTATGTCAACTGGCTTCACTTCCTTGGATTTTATGTGTTTCTTAACTAATAGCATATCCCCTCCTCCCTTCCTATGCTGTCTATCTTTTCTGTAGATGTTGTACTCCCCAAATTCCAGTTCTGCATTCCTTATATCTGTGTGATACCACGTCTCTGATATCTGAACAATATCAACCTTTGATGCTTTGAGCAATACCTCAAATTCATCACATCTATTTACCAAACTCTTAGCATTGGTGTACACGCAAGTATACATGCACCTGTTTCTATTGTTAGCTACCCTAACACAACCCATGTGTTTACTTGTACCGCAACGACTCCCAGCAGTCTCTGAAATATCCTGCATCTTGTTTTTCAGGCTTCTGCTCATTCCAATAGAAGCAGTGCAAGAATTACTTTCACCTCTGCCAGTGGCTACTATTAATCTATTAGTCTTTGTATCCTCCCAAGCTAGCAGTTTTCTGACCCACCTAACACTGCCTCGATAGCATCAGCAAATATTCTTGCACCCTTTCTATTTAAGTGTATCCCATCCCTGTAGAAGTAGTCTCTCCTGTTAACCATCTCCTGTAAATGAAGCTACTTTTGAAATCAGAAACAAACTGATCATACAGTGAGGATGATGTTCAGTGGAAAAATGCCTGGAAACCATGCATGCAGACACAAGATGGTAATTTTGAAGATTGGATTTAGTTTTATATATACTTGTAATCTAATAGTACCACTACTCTGCATTTAAAAAAAAAATTCACACTGAGGTTTTCTCAGAAAAGGGTTTCTGAATCATTTTCTAATATTGATTTCAAAAATGACTTCCATTTGTTTCCATCACATCAGGTTTCTTCAAAAATTGCAAAAGAAAATTTGATTTTTCACAAATTTTTATTAATTGTTACAGAATTTGTCATTTTAAATTGTAATAAAATGCTACTTTTACCAGACTTTTATATTTAAGTACATGTTCAAAACACTATTAAAAAGGGCTGTGTGATGAAAAGTTCACTGAACACGCACTTCTCATTTTAAAAAACGATTTACGATGGGCCAAATTTTTGTTTCTTGATTGGGTCCTTCAACTTTACAGTTCCTCTTTAGTATCCAACATAGTCAGCCATCACATTGATAATCCACCCAGGTACCCATCTCCATGTCGTTAATGTCTTCATGAAACCTCTCACCCTGTTCTTCACTAACACTTCCTAGATTTTCTGGGAAGTAATTGATGTGGTAGTATAAAAAATGTACCTTGACACTCACGTTGCAGCCCAATTGGATGCGAAACTTGTGCCGTGCATAGGAGAACGCTGGGCGCCTCTGTAGCCAGGTGGGCAGGAGCAGCAATGCGTAGCACACACTTCTTGATTAGACTGGTGTTCGAGCCCATGACCATCAGATACGGAGGATGGGGAAAGGTCAGAGAATGACCACCGCATATCTCCAGAGCAATATGGCCTTAGTTGCTAATGCTCCTAAAAAAAAAAAAAAAAACCAACAAAAAAATAACAAGCAGCCAGCTTCTTGAAGTTTGCCAACTATATTCTTGTATTCTTTGGATCATTGTTGTTGTTGTTCCCTAAGAAGTTCTCAACCCATGCCTGTTTTTCTCTTTTATTCATAGTTCCCTCAAAATCTTGGTCCTTCATCAGTTTGCAAATTGGAGGTTCAACAAAAATACCTTTGCTTTAGCTTTTCTTGGGTGACTGATGAGAATTTAGTACCAAGATAGTTGAAGCAGGGACCTTCTTGAGTAAAGCTTTCACAAACTGTTTCATCAAACCCAATTTGATGTGCAAGCGTGGAAGGAGAACAGTTTTGGGGTCTACCAGTGGTTTGTGAACTATGTTCTTTGATCCAGGCAAGAAACTGCCCCTCTTTGGCCAGACCCTTGAGATACCACTACTTACTCCTTGCCTGACTGTCCCACTCACACAAAAAACAAGGCATTTTTGTGTGGCCAGCTTGCTATCCAAGTAACATGCCTATCACTTTAAAGTCAGTGCTGACCAACAAACTGTGTTCTTCATACTTAATATTTGTCAACAACTTCTTCAAGTTCTCATATGTTTCTTTCAAATGCACAGAGTGAGCTACTGGAATCGACCCGTATTTATTTCCATTGTGGAGCAACACACCTTTGAGACTCCTCTTTGATGAGACAATAAAAAGCACCCTCTGCTGCTACATTCTCCAGTATAAGTGGAGAGCACAGAATTAGCAGGTTATCTTCATGTGGGATTGATCTAATGGCAGATGGAATATTAGATACACAATGCCCTTCTTACTCTTTGCATTGTATCCCTCTACATTAACTAAGCAAAAGTAATAGTCATCACAGTGGTTGCAGGCTCCCGCCAAATCATGGAAATTGCAAATGGCATGCCTTCTTTTTACCATTTTTCCATAATTTTGCTGCATCAGCGCAGGTTCAGCAGGCACCTTTGTAACCAGGTGGGCAGGAGCAGCAGTGCATAGCACATACTTCTTGATTAGACCGGGGTTCGAGCCCATGACCACCAAATATGGAGGATGTGGAAAGGTCAGGGAATGACCACCACATATCCCCGGAGCAATATGGCTTTAGTTGCTAATGCTCCTAAAAACCAAAATAACAAGAACATAACAGCAGGTTCGGCAAATTTTATGTGGACCCCATTGTTTTTCTTGGTCACACAGTTTCACTCCAAAATAAGCAGAATACACATTTTTTACAAAATCTGTAATATCTTGTCTTTGCTTGAGGACTACATAACTTCCATAAATATAACAAAATAAGTTTGGATTGTTCAAACATTTGCACAAAGACATTTTACTCATGTTTCAGCACAAGTTTGACATGATAACCTCAAAAATAACTGAGTTCATGCTGATAAAACACTGGTGCATGGAGCTCTGAAGGGCAAGAAACAAATGACTGAAGGCAGTGTTGCCAAAGTGTGAAGATTTAGTTTTCAAATTCTCAGCATTTACTCCTAACTTAATACATTCAATAATACAGCTCATGACATCAACTTAAGTGATTTGTGAAAAAATGTTACGTGATAGGAAAAAATGAATAACCTTTCTGAAATCAGTGTAAAAAACTGAATTAAAAACATCTATTAGTTTACAAACATTGAAAACTATGCAGAGTGGTGTAATTGATAATAATAAACTGAAGGTTGAGTGGAACTTAAATGTGCTTGTAAATGTTAAGGTGATAATAAAGATGACTTGAAAATTGATTCATTGCTGGTTTAAATTAGACATTAACTTAATAATGGTGTCAAATCAACTTATGGTTTATAGGAAAAGTTTTTTCTCCAAATTACTTCTAGAAAATTCTCCTGAAGCTTGGCTAGAATTATTGTTATTATTATTATCATTAGCCATATGGTGCAAGGAAGCCTGAGGCTTATGCTACACCAGCTGAAAAAAAAATTTCTAATTACCCTGAGAGAGAGAGAGAGTTCGTTCGTTCGTTATTTGGTTTTTAGGAGCATTAGCAACTAAGGCCATATTGCTCCGGGATATGCGGTGGTCATTCCTTGACCTTTCCGCATACTCCGTATTTGGTGGTGACGGGCTCGAACCCCGGTCTAATCAAGAAGCATGTGCTACGCACTGCTGCTCCTTCCCACCTGGCTACGGAGGCGCCCTGAGAGAGAGAGAGAGAGAGAGAGAGAGAGAGAGAGAGAGAGAGAGAGAGAGAGAGAGAGAGAACAAGAGTCAGAAGTAGAAGGGTCACCAAGAAAGAGAAGAATGATGATATCCAGCTCAGGACCCTGGGTGTGCCAAGTCCATACACACCAGATGTGAGCTTCTGGGATAAAAATTATTGCAGAACACTCTCTATATGTACGTATATAACTTTTTTTATGAAACTCAAATCATGAAAGTTATTTGAACCTGTAATACTTAGTACGGTGTATGGTTTGTAGATGGAGAAGGCAGATGATATTTGTTTGCATTGTAATTGATTTCTGTAGATTGTAATTTTGGGAAAGTGCATGTGAAGAAAGGTTTCTCAGAAAACAAGTAGAAAGGAAAAATAAGGAAGAGGGAAAAGTTGTTTTTGTGAATTTGGAGTTGAACAGTGAACAAATGCTGACTGGTTTCTGTGCTTGTTTGGAAGAATTATGGATGCCAATTCAGAAGGACAATGCCTATAGAGGTATCTAGGGAAAATGCATGCAGCAGAAACTAAATGTCTATATGACAGAGAGTGGAGAGATTTTGTAAGGGACAGGTAATTAATTACCTTATAGCACTCTTTTGAATGGTTTCAAAACCTCTCTCAGTCTCTAGAAGACTGAGAGAGGTTTTGGAAACACCACCCCAGATGTGGGAATAATATTTGAAAGTTGGGCAGATTTGAGATTTGTACAGAGTGAGTAGCTGTTTAGAAGAAAGGTAATGCCAAGAGCAAAAAAGAAACCCAGGTTTTTGGGTGCAGAGGAAGCAATATTTGTGATGTATATTTGATGTATACATGAGAGATTAGAATTTTTCAGATATTTTTAGAGATTATAATTCATAGTAGAGAGTCATGATCTTGTCTAGAAATCTTAGTGTCAACTAAGCTGAGCAAAGCAGCAATAGGGTTTTCTTGCAAGAAATAAGACAGGAATGAGTTTAAGAGGGATTAAAATTAAATTTTCTTTGCCCCACTGAAGAATTGCCTGGAGATTGGCATTTAAGGACTTGGTAGGGATATTTGAGAAGCTGAAGCTGTTTGTTCAGGACAGGGTTTCTAAAAATGGAAGGTGGAATGCAACATGGTACCATCTGCAAAACTATGGATAAGATTTCAGTGAAGAAGGTCATTAATATATTAGAGGAAAAGAGTGTGAGAAAGAACTGAACCCTGAGGAAACACACAGCATGAGCACTAGCATTAGTGGAGAAGTTAGAAGACAAAGCATCTACTGTAGTTGGCAGTGAATGGTCAGAGAGGAAACTGGATACCCAATTGCAAAGAACAGTCAGCAATCTATAAGATGGATTTTTTTTTAGAAGACCTTTATGCCAAACATATCGAAAACCTTAGAAATGTCAGGAACAAACTTTTCTATTGAATTTATCCAAAAATGGGTAGCATAAGCCAATATATCACCAGTTGATCAATACTGATATAATCCATACTGGTGATCACTAATCACTTAGAAGGTTTCGATATATGACCCTAAACTGAACAGTTGATCCAAGCTTTTCGCATTTCATATGTCATGCTTTTACTCTTCAGCATTACTGCAATTAGTCAATGTTCTAAATTAAAATTGTTAGAGAAATTCACAAAATATGCATCATTGTCAGACTTTATAGCTTGTATGGGTGTGTATATGTGTGTGTTTGAGTTTGTTTTAACTTGTAATGCCCTGAATAACTGTAATAATATCAGTGACTAATAAACTAGTAAAGCATGATATCTGAAACAACAAAACATCAGAATAATTGCTCAGTTAGTGTTATCTATATTTAGCATTAGCATTAGTAGAGGCATATGATGCAAGAAAGCAAACTTATATAGTATCAACCAAAAAAAACCCTTCCCATTTCACCCATCCATTCACTCCAAATGCTTGTCCAGTTCTGCCTTGAACTTAAGTTTTTGACCTCCACTACGACAGATGGAAGTTTGTTCCAACTATTAACCACCCCCTGCTAGGCAGTGGTTAACAGTTGATAGGAAAGACAATTCTACAATTGTCTTTCCTCAATTTGGATTTATGTCCCCTCAGGTGAGTAATCTGCGCAAGAGGAAGAATTGCATCATCATTGAGCATGCTCAAACCATTCAAGACCTTATACACCTCAATTAAATCACCTCACAAGTGCCTATTCCCCTGATGCTGCAATTTGCAGTACTTGGTATGAGCAACCCTTTGTTCCACTCACCAATCTCATTGCCCTTCTCTGTACTCATTCTAGCAGCTCTGCATCCTTCCTAAAATGAGGCCTCCAGACTTGTATGCAGTAATCAAGGTGTAGTCTGACCATTGCCTTATATGAGGGGACAATCACCTCCAAAATTTCTGTATATCACCCCCTGCTAGAAAAATTTCTGTATATCATTGACAAGACACCTTGAGTAATTGTGCATTCAGATATGACAAAAACTTCATATCTAACTGCACATTTACCCCTAGGTTCTTTTCATTCTCTACTACTCTGAGTGTAATACCACACCGCTGGCACGTTACTCTGGGGTTACTGCTACCCATATGCAGTACTTTACATTTGTCAACGTTAAACTTTAGTTGCCACCTCTCAGCCCATCCTGCTCAACTTTTCTAGATCCTGTTGCAGTTGTATATTATCATTACTGTGATTAACAACCCTGCCAGTCTTCGTATCGTCTGCAAACTGATTTCTGTTATTGAAATGAATTCCTCCCACATCCAAGCTTAGTAGCAGGAAGGAACTTTCTTGCTCAATTAGAAATTGCATATATTACATCTTTTAAAATGAATAGCTCGCGATTGACTTACTTTTCTCCAACATAATGAATATGCTGTTTTCTACATATCTGATTCCCCTCCTCCAGATAGAAGAACTGAAAGAATTTTGGGATCATTATAAAAGAAAACCTCTTGAAGGGAGAAATGTTATCCTTTCCAGCTTGTGCCCACAAGTGTATGGCTTGTATGTTGTAAAATTGGCTGTTTCACTAATTCTAGCTGGAGGAGTTCAAGTGAGTTCCTTTCTTTTTTTTTTCTTCCTTTATTTTGTATGAGTTTCTAATATTTAGAGGATTTGCAAGAGAAAATTATTTCAGGATAAAGAAACACTCCTCTACCACACACTGATATTAAGTAATTTTATTGTAAATGGTTAGGGAATATGAAGGAACTATACTGCAACACTGATGTTTAGCTTAAAATATAAGGTGATATTTCTAGTTTCTGTTGAATCTTGTCATATAGCCTTCAAGAAGAGAAGGTTTTGACTGGTCACAGGATGAAGAAAACTCAAATGAATTTGTCCAATGAGAGCTTATTTAATACATTCTAAGTTACCAATAAATGCCAGGTGAGAGGGAAACTGGATTTTAAAAGCCTAGATATCCTCTCACCTGTAATCCCCCCCCCTCGACGTGGGCACTTGTATGTGGTGAGGGGACCTCCTGGTGATGCTGCTGGACCTCCAGATTAGTATCACTGGGATTCAATGCCCACAGCCAGTTAGGTCTTAAAGCATAACACTGAAAAACAGGCCCTTAAGTTCACATCGAAGGGTTCCCAACCATATAATGGGCCATTTACTATCCATGAGCTAAAAACAGCACTTGCCCGCACAAAGGCTACCGCTGTTGGACCAGACAACATCCATTATGAAATGATCAAACATCTTTCACCAGAATCCATGGACCTTCTGCTCTTCCTGTACAACAGAATCTTTCTTGAAGAGCATTTTCCGGATACCTGGCACAAGGCAACTATTCTTGCTTTTGCCAAGCCAGGAAAGGATCCTAAATCTCCAAAAAACTATCATCCAATTGCTCTGACTAGCTGTCTGTGCAAAATATTGGAGAGAATGGTCAATGCTGTTCTCTTATGGTATTTAGAATCGAATGACCTTCTCTCCCGCTTTCAGTGAAGCTTCCAAAGAAACAGGTCCACACTGGACCACTTAATTAGACTGGAAACATCTATCCGAGATGCTTTCCTAAAAAGAGAACACTTGGTGTCCATCTTCTTTGACATGGAAAAAGCGTACGACACAACTTGGAGATTTGGTATTTTAAAAGACCTTTACAACCTCGGTCTAAGTGGTCACCTTCCAGTTTTTATTAAAAAATTTTTATCCTGCTGTTATTTCCAAGTTTATGTAGAATCCACCCTTTCCTGTCCCTTTTGCCAAGAGGGGGGGATACCACAAGGATCTGTCTTAAGTATCACACTTTTTGCCATTAAAATAAACTCTATTTCTGAACAACTTCCTCCAACTATAAATAGTGCACTCTATGTCGATGACTTCAGCATATTTTCTCAATCATGCAATATGTGGATTATTAAGAGACAACTGCAACAAGCTAATGACTATCTTAACTTCTGGGCCACAGCTAATGGTTTCAGGTTCTCACTGGAGAAGACTGTTTGCGTCCATTTTTGTCGCAAACGTAATCGCCATCCTGAGCCTGAATTATGACTTGGACAAAGCACCATTCCAGTTGTATCAGAGATGAAATTCTTGGGATTCGTTTTTGACAAAAAGCTGACATTTGTCCAACACATTCGTTAGCTACACACAAAGTGCACGAGAGGACTTAACATTCTTTGCTCTCTCTCTTCTACCTCCTGGGGTGCAGACAGATGCACTCTACTCCGTTTGTACCGTGCACTTGTACGCTCAAAATTAGATTATGGGTCTCAGGTTTATTCAATCTGCCAGAAGTAGCTGTGTTCATTGGCTTGACCCCATCCATCATCAAGCCATTCGTATTGCTACTGGGGCATTCAGAACATTGCCTGTCCAAGGTCTGTATGTCGAAGCAAATGAACCACCCTTGTCGCTTCGACGAACGCAGTTGTCTCTACACTATACCTTCAAGCTTAAGTCCCTGCCAGACCACCCCACGTGGACATCTGTTTTTGAGCCACGATGGGAAAATCTTTATAACACATGACGGACTACTAATCGCCCATTCGGCATTCGTGTTCAAGAGCTACTCAATGAGCTTAACATTTCAGTAGTAAAGGTTGCTTGATCACCAACACAGCCCCCTCCACACTGGCATGCGCAAATACCAGCATGTGAGTTTTGGCTGGAGATTGCGACGTCTAATACTCCGTCTTCTGTCTACCTTCAGCTCTATTCACAACACCGTGCAGAACATTCTGACTTCTTGCCAGTTTTTACAGATGGCTTGAAATCAGAATTGTATGTGGGATCTGCTGCTGTTTTTCCAGATCATACTATATCAGACCAGATACCCCTTGACTGCAGCATTTACACTGCAGAGCTGCATGCTATAGAGTTAGCTCTAGATCACATAAGAAAACATAGATACCAACAGTGTATTATATATGCCGATTCAATGAGTGCACTACAGGCTTTATCAGCTGTGTCACACACTAATCATCCACCCCTGTCCCGAATTCAGCAGATAATATATACCCTCTATGCAGGTGGATTCGATATCCGCTTCTGCTGGATTCCCAGTCACATTGGGATTAGAGGAAATGATTTGGCTGACACTGCAACCAAATTGGCAGCCCTGTCGGATAATCTTGACCTGTTAGTCCCCTATACAGACTACAGGCAAGTGATCCGTAGTATCTTACAATCTCAATGGCAAGATTTGTGGCATCGCCTGATTACTACAAACAAACTGTGTCGGATTAAGCCTGTGATCCATCCTTGGTGGTCCAGCTTACGCAGGGATCGCAGAGAGGAAGTTGTTCTTGCTCGGCTCCGCATAGGGCACTTTCATCTGACACTTCTTTTTGCTGAGGGCTGATTGACCCTCCTATGTGCGAGCAATGTGACACCATTTTATCCGTTCAACATATTTTATGTGATTGTACCAGTTTTAGAAATGCTCATTTTACTGCTTTTAACCATCTGACAGCCATATACAGTCAGTCAGATTTTAAATTTTTAAAAGCGATTAATATCTATACACTCATATGAAATATACAATTTGCTTTTATCGTTGTACTGATTTTATTTATTGATATGCCTTTATATATATATATACATGTATACACTTTCGACGAAGTAACCTTTTTAAAAGGTTACCAGTCTCGTCTTTCTTGAATTTTATCCTTTTCATGGCTCACTATAACCTTGCTGTTTTTGCGCCACAAAAAATCAAATCAAATCAAATCAAATCAACCTGTAATCCCCATTCAGCACAATCTTAGAATATCACCTTATGTTTTATATACTAAAATCATGAGGGTTAATTCATATTCTCTCATAACTGCTTACAATGAAATTAATTTTAATACACAATAGAATAGTGTTCCTTCGTCTTCATTTATTCACAATGAACAACAAAGTAACATCACCTTTTTGAACAGTTGTGATTTTATTTGAAAATAATTCATTTTAAGTTCTATATGAATGTGACCTTTTACATTAGTTTTCATATTGAATTTGAGGTGGATTGCATTTAACCTTTATATCCATCTAAGGAGAATGATATTAATTAGGGGTCATGAATTCAAATTATGGGGGAGGAAGTTTAGACTGGATTGTGGGAAGTTTTCTTTCAGCCAGCGAGTTGCTGTTTACTGGAACAAGTTGTCTCTGCATCTAGTTGAAGCTGACAGTTTGAAGAAATTTAGTGGTCAACTGGATAGTTACCTGCGTCAGGAGGGAAGCACATAGTTTATTTTCTTATCTGATTTTTATGCCTTCTTTTATTTTTATTTACATATTTTATTTTTTTTTATTTACTTCTTTTATTTACAGCAAACAGCGTGCCGACCGGGCTAGCGGAGTGGGTAAAGTGCCTGCCTAGCAACCCAAAGGTCGCGGGTTCGAATACCGCCTCGGGCTTGGATCAAAGTACTGCAAAAACCTTGGTTGGCGCATCAGCTTCTGGCCACAGAAGCTGATGCGCCAACAACTACCAAAAAAAAAAGAAAAAAAAAAGCAAACAGCGTACAGAGAAATAGGGTGGGCCAGTAAATCAGAATGTCTTTATAATGGGAGATTTTAACTTTCCAGATATTGACCGGAACTTGTGGGTTGGTCACTCACAGACTAGCAAGACTGTGAAATTATTGAACGACTTGTCCACAGCAGCATGTTAATGTTAGAGGCAACAAGAGAGAGTAATACTCTTGATCTTATTATCAGCAGTGATTATTCAGGCATTAAGAGATAAAAGAACTACTAGGTGACTCTGTTAACAATCTATTGATTTGAAATTTCCTTAATGATGCAGCTACCATCAAGATAAAGGGAGGAGGTTTTGCTTTCATAAAGGTGACTATGGTGGTCTCAGATAGTTTTTAAATTCTATACAGTGGGACCAACTGATGATGTTACCATCAGCAAATTCTAAATGAATTTTCATTCAAGGAATTAATCATAGAAGCTACTAGGCTTTTCAAACCAACTAAGAAATACTCTACAAGGTATAGGCCTAAATGGATGTCATATGAACTAATGAGACCCATGGCAGAGAAGAAAAATGCATGGGATGCATATAAATTTTCAGGTGACACAGAAGCCTATGGTAGATATAAACTAGTCTGTAATCAAGGCATAAAAGAGGTTTGCAAGCAAAGGTAGGTTGCAAGAAATCTTTGGCAAAGGATGCAAAAAAAAAACAGCAACAATGTCTTTACTTATGAAGTCTCTAGAAGGAAGAGGATGAATCAAATTGATCCATTGATTGTGATGGTTTGATTGTTGATTATCCTGCTCAGGTTGCTGACAAACTGAGGCGCCTCGAGCCCGTCACCACCAAATACGGAGGATGCGGAAAGGTCAGGGAATGACCACTGCATATCCAGGAGCAATATGGCCTTAGTTGCTAATGCTCCTAAAAACCAAATAACAAACAACTTTCAAACTGAATGAGTATTTTGCACTTATATTCACATATTAGGAATTATTTAGGGAGGGGGATGTCAGAAGTTTAGCAAGTGCTGACAGGGAGTTGAATACATTTGCAATAACTGAGAGGAAAATGGAAGAGAAATTGTTGAAGTTAAACATAAGAAAGGCACCTGGGGTAGATGGGATCTATCCAGTTATATTAACAGAGGCAGCAAAGGAAGTAAACAAACCTTAGCCATAATTATGAGGGCATCCTTGGATTTAGGGGAGTTTGCCACAGTCATTAGCCTTTGTCTGTTATCAACAATGGTCTTTGTTCTTGTTCTGATTTCTTTGTTCATTTTATTTTCTTTATTCATTTTTGTTTTAGCTGTAGTTTCATTGATCATATAATTATTTTCGGGTCCTCTGTTGTGTGAACTTTAAATTACATGTCAGCTGTCTATATATCATCCTTATAGCTTTAAGTATACTTTATTTCATATATATAGAAAATTATTTTAATGTTATGTGCAAATCTTTAATTTAACTTATGCTAATAATGAAAATACCGTGTACCCTGGGAGCGATGTATGTTGAATAAAGGGGGGAAGAACGGAAAAGAGTAACGTTATAAACAAAGTGCGAATTTTGAAAAAATGCAAAATTTGAAAAGAACGACCAAGGTAGAAATAGCAGATTTTTGAAAAGAACGACCAAAGTAGAAATAGCATTGCAGTATCTTTCATAATTTCTGTGTCTTCTTCAGAGGTCATCCACCTAAATTATGAAAAGACAGCAATACTCTTACTTCTGTATGAAGTAAGAGTAAGTAAGAGTATTGCTGTTCTTTTCATAATTTAGGTGGATGACCTCTGAAGAAGACACAGAAATTATGAAAGATACTGCAATGCTATTTCTACCTTGGTCGTTCTTTTCAAATTTTGCATTTTTTCAAAATTCGCACTTTGTTTATAACGTTACTCTTTTCCGTTCTTCCCCCCTTTATTCAACATACATCGCTCCCAGGGTACACGGTATTTTCATTATTAGCATAAGTTAAATTAAAGATTTGCACATAACATTAAAATAATTTTCTATATATACATTATGGTTGTAGGGTACCTTTGCTCTTGCAGTGTCCCTGATCCATAATTCATATTATTGATATTTCATTTTATCTCTATTCAAATTCAAATCCATTTTCTTTCTTTACTTAATTTTAATTTTTATTCATAATTATTTCATATATATATATATTTTTTTTTTTTTCCCCCCAATACTACATTTTGATGTAATTATATACAGTAAACCCCCGCGTTTCGCGTATTCGCGATCGCTGATTTAATATAAAATGAAACCTAAAAAAATGTGAATTTTAAAGCGCTGTGAATATTTTCCACCATATTTATCTTTCCCGGTCAAAACGGTGCTCAGTGGGTGGGGGGGGTGACAAAATCGCGAGCGTGGATGTCTCTCGCTAATCCTTGTTCAGTATGTGTTATGCGCTTGTCATGGAAGGTTTCGTCGTTTGCTTTTAATTTATATTCTTATAAATTTATCAATTTATAAATTGATATGCGCTTACAAAAGTGATAAATCTACCGTTTTGCAGTGTGTAAAACAAACTTTTTCGAGCGTGTTAACGGAAGAAAATGACTCTATTGTGGACAAGTTCTTTCTAACCCGTACAAAAATATGGCTACGAATAACTAGGGAAATGTGAAAATATCAAAGAAGGTGATGACATTACTTTAGCGAATAAAATTGAGTTATTAGACAAAATTTCTAATTGTGAAAGTGTCTCCTCAGTGGCAAAACATTATAAAATCAATGAGTCAACGGTACGATCAATCAAAAAATCCGCCATAGTGTCCGTGAAAACGCGTTAATTGCTTAAGCAACTCGTGATGTTAAATTAGAAAAAATGGAAAAAGCTTTAAATCTGTGGATAGAAGACCGAACTCAAAATAAAATTCCGTTAAGTTCACTCATCATTCGTGAAAAAACAAAACTCCTTTATCAACACTTTAGCGAAACTGGTGATAGCACTGGCGGGATAAGTTTTTTTGCTAGCAAAGGCGCTGGTTTGAAAGATTTGTTTGAAATTTCTAATAAATATTACATTTAATATTAAATTGTTTCTTATTTTCATTTCGATGCCATATGCTTGCATTTCTAATGGTCATATTATGAAGGTACATATAATACATACATAGACAAAATTTTAGACTAGTTTTTCTAATATATTTCATACTTTGGAACGGAACCCCTTTATTACTATGGGAGCCATAACTCAGTATTCGCGTTTTCGGTATTTGCGACATTTCTCAGGAACGTAACCCCCGCGAATAGCGGGGGGGTTTACTGTATTGCCATGGCATGTACTTGATGTTAGAAACAGAGGACACTGTATTGTTATCTTGTCAGGCAATTTTGATCGTTGTCACTTGAAAACGATACCAGAATTGTGCGATATATGATAATGTAATTATGTATATATTTATAATGTAATGTAACTGACTTATTTCCTTATATATATATATATTATTATTATTTATTATAATTTATCTGTTATTTTTTTCCCTCTGCATTTCTCTTTTCTTTCTTCTTTCTCACTCTCTTCTTAGTTCTGTTATCTCCAAAACCCTTATTTACTTACTTCTCTTATCTTTACAACTTTATTACTTACTTATTATATATATATTTATGGTAAAATTTTTATAAATAATTTCCTAACACATATCTTCATTTTTCTCTTCTGTCCATGTTATTTATCTGTTTTTTTTTTTTTTTTTTTTGCTCTTCCAGCTTTTTTTTTTTTTTTGTCTAATTTACATTTATTTTATATATGATGTATATATATATATGATGTATATATATATATATATATGATGTATATATATATAGTTGGATATTTTGTGGGGGTTTAGCCCTCGAAAAAAGTCCCTTGCAAAATACCTTTTCCCACGTAAGGCTTATTATATTATATTAACCTATTATATATGTTTTTTCAATTTTACCGGGAGTACGGTTGGCTGGGGTCTGCCTCTATTTTCAAACTATGGAGGGTTCCTGCACTATAACTACTTATCTAATTATGGCATATCTAACGTCCGATGTAATGTTCTATCTCACGATGGCATTAATCGATTCGTTCTATATTTAACATGTAATATTTTATATTATTTTATTTTATTTTAACATTTTAAATGCCGTAATATTACGTTTCTATATATATATATATATATATATATATATATATATATATATATATATAAAATATTGAAGATAATAATAGAACAGATAAATCAAATAATACCATTCAGGAATTTTAAGAAAACGCAAAGGATTTTAAAAAAAAAAAAAAATTGTTATCGTTGTTTACCCACAATCCAGATGACTTCAACTGGGACCAACCACCCAAACTGAAGTCAAAAAACGACAAGAAGTTCTCTGTTTCTGTAATGATCAATATATGCTAAGTAATTTGAATTTAAACCAAATATAGGTAATTAAAAATAGCATCAAAAGTAAGAAATTATAAATGTAAGCATATATTAATCATCATTGACCCGACAGAGAACGTAATTTAATGATTAAAATAAGATTAAATATATAGTATAATGCATATCTACCGTATCCAGGACATAATGTAGTAACAACGATATACTATATATTTAATCTTATTTTAATCATTAAATTACGTTCTCTGTCGGGTCAACGATGATTAATATATGGTTACATTTATAATTTCTTACTTTTGATGCTAAATTTTCTTAACTATTTTTAATTACCTATATTTGGTTTAAACTGAAATTACGTAGCATATATTGATCATTACAGAAACAGAGAACTTCTTGTCGTTTTTTTCCTTCAGTCTGGGTGGTTGGCCCCAGTTGAAGTCCTCTGGATTGTGGGTAAACAACAATAACAATATATATATATATATATTTCTATTTTTTTATTTATTTTTTTTAAATCCTTTGCGTTTTCTTAAAATTCCTGAATGGTATTATTTGATTTATCTGTTCTATTATTATCTTCAATATTTTATAGATATTTTATACACATTATGGTTGTAATGCATAATTGCTCTGCAACTGCATTGACCCATAAATATTAGTTACAGTTGTTATAATTATTAACTTCCTTTCCTTATTACTGATATAAATATATATATATATTGGAATTATGTCAAATGATGTTTAGGTTTAAATAATTATTGGCTTCAGCGTAAGAAAATTAAATTAAAAATGGACAACACGCTATATCCATACATTTACTGGATTTCCAAATTCCACAAAGACTCTACAGGGGAAAGGTTCATTACCACATGCAGAAACAGCTACAACAATATGTCTAGCAAAATAATGGAATCCAAATTTAATATTATAACCAGCAATCTCACAAACACAAAATTCATTTCCAACAACAGGCAGTGCATTGAATATATATTAGAAACCACCATATTAACAAAGTATACACGTATGACTTCAAAAACTTGTTCACTAGTATATCTCATGACAATTTGATAAAAGTACTATCTGAATATTACATAGAATATCAAGATAAACTAGGATGTAAAAAACAGTACTGGATATACCTCATCAACCTTAATGCGAAAAACAACTACATACAGATGGGTAATAGCATCTATATGCAAATTAGAGGTGTGGCTATGGGTTCAAGTAGTTCATGCTCCATAGCCAACCTCTATTTGCACTTTTATGAAAATAAGTTTAAAGACGACATCACATACTACAGGTACATAGACGATGTACTAGTCATCAACCATACAGACTTCGACAACATGGCTAAAAAAATCAATCCCGAAGATTTGACTATAGAAAGAACCAACACAGAAAGCAACCTGTAAGTCACCTACCTAGATAGTCAAATCACAATAACAAACGATTTTGTATACACCAAACACTACGATAAAAGAGACCTGTTCGGCTTCCCAGCAATTAAACTAACTAACTGAGAAACTAAATTAGCCAAAAATATACACGGAAACGTTATCAGAAACCAAACAAACAGAATTATACACATATGCAATAGCCCAGAAAGCATTATAGCAGCTTTAATAAAACTGAAAAATACTCTTATCAAAAACAAAATGCCTGACAATTACATCAGACGCCATATAAATGCAGCCACAGAAGCTAAACTCATACAGCAACCAACTAACATTAGTCCTAATAGTATCATAGAAAAAAATTTTTCCGCAGAACATAGAAGCTCTAAATAGAGCTATAATTTGGCCCCCATTTGCATGGTACCTGGATGTTCAAAATCAAAATTCCCCACTAGCAGAGCTATTAACACCAGGAATGTAAATACACAGGTCATCATCACCATACAGGTATAATGCATTTCCACTAAATCGAGATTTAATTACAAGCACCGAAACAAAGGGTTAATATTCACAATGAAAGAAGCTGTATATATTTGTAAATAGTTATCCCCATGGGCACATACAGGGCTGTCATGCCCTAGAAAAGCGTTGCCAGTCCACACCCTACAGATAACACATTTAATTTTAATTCAATTTTAATAACTATCATCCCATCTTTTCCAATTTTATTTTAATAACCACCATGTCAATTGTTACCATTTATTTCTATCATTTTAAGCCTGATCATATTGTGTCTGCTTCCCACAATTATACACCAAGCTCTAAATTACAATCAACACCAGCCCACGCTCAGAAATGCAAAGCATTAGACTTTGCCTACTGCAAGGTTAACCATCATGCCACGGATAAAACCTGGTACATCTGCACAATAAACTGTACCTCACACACATAAAACTAAACTTTGGCGGGAAATTGAATATTTTCAGACTGACCACCACAGGACATGGAGGTGAGATACTACGATATTTCAATCTGTTACATACCCGTAGGCAGGCCCGGCCTTAGAGGCGCCTCCGTAGCCAGGTGGGAAGGAGCAGCAGTGCGTAACGCGCGCTTCTTGATTAGACCGGGGTTCGAGCCCATCACCACCAAATACGGAGGATGCGGAAAGGTACGGGAATGACCACCGCATATCCCCTGAGCAATATGGCCTTAGTTGCTAATGCTCCTAAAAACCAAAATAACAACAACAAGAAGCCCCGGCCTTAGGCATAGGCCAGCTAGGCAGCTGCCTAGGGCCTTCAATTCAAGGGGGCCCCCAGTCACAGAGGCAAATGCAAGTTCTTGGGTTAAATAATGATGACTGAGTAATAACAGTGTTCGGATGAATAGAATTACTGTTAACTCTGCCACACTTTCTTTTCACAAAAATCCTAATGTTTCTTTTCTCTCATGTTCCCTTGTTTGTTTTACTGCCTCCTTTCCAAATTCACAAAAATGGTGACCGTAGGTATAGAGAGAGGATCTCGAGTTGCTTTAAGGGCTCTTTAGAACCTTTCCCTTTTCGCCGCATGAAGGGTAAGAGGATAGGTCTGTTTAATAGTTTCCAGATGTCACAGATTGTTTCACACTTTTCAGATGTGTGAAACAATGTATCAAAAGGCTTGTGTAAGAGTTTCTCAGAAATACATTTCTAAGAATATTTCCCAAACCCTTCTTGAAAAAGGAGGTTGTTACAGATAATCAGTCTCATTTTACTGTTCTTTGTGGTAACATCAACAGTTCTATTTCTTGTATTTTGTGTACATCAGTCTTTGGATAACTGGTTTAAGAAGACGTAAAGAAATTCAAATTCTTCTGAAATAACTGAATTTCGAGCTTTTACCTCAACATTTTGCATTTATTGTAAGAGATTTTCTCCAGACAAAGGCAACAGTTTTAAGAGTTCTTCGTCATCGATAAATTTCTCTTCCCGGCAACTTTTCTAAAAAGACTGCTTTCTATGCCACCCTATTAGCAGTATTTGGTAAGTGAATCTAATTTTTATGTTACAAAATTTTGTTTAATTTTCTTACTTTGGTAATCAGGGCTGCATTTATACTTTTGGAGTCCTTAAGCGCAACATCAGTATGAGTACCCAAAAGGTCAGTTTAAAACAGTACGATGTGAAACAGTTGGTTCAGACATTTATTTCAGTTAAAAAAATTATAGGTATTTTTTAATTTATTGAAAGTAAAAGTCGACATTTATATAAAAATTCGTAGTAAATTAATTCATTAAATATCTATGAATAAGTATCTTAACCGAAACTGTAATTAGCAGTGGCGTAACTACTCTTTCATGGGCCCGGGTACATTGCACCCCCTGCACAACGATAGTTACGCCACTGGTAACTAGACTGTTTTTCATAAAGATGTTATTGAGCATTTAAAGCGAGGCCCCGTCGAGGGTGAGGACTCCAGCTTGTGCCTTACGGTAAATGTGGCTCTGTTGGTAATTCGAGATGATACAATCATCTAGGAATGACGAGCTATTCGTATGGTTAAAATAAAATTAATGATTCGGTCTTCTTTTTGAGACACAATTTTTTAAATAAATCGAATTACATTTCAATCGCAAATCCGCATTCATTAGTGGTGAGATACTCCTCAAAAGATCCAGAAAGATCAATTTGTAGTTTAAGGGAAGGTCTGAATATCAATTTAATTTCCTTATTAATAAAGTCCTTCAGGAGAAAGGAACACCTACCTAGGTGTCAATGAACAGTTTGAAGAAACTAAACTTATAAAATATTTATAAAATTCCTCGTAATGTTATTTTAAATAAAAATAACTTCTAATTAATAATGAAATTTCTCCTAAGTTTATTATTACCTAGAAATCACTCATTTCTTTAAAAAAAATTGTAATAGAATTTTTTGGACGTGAATATTTACTATTTATATTCTTATAAAATCAATAACTACGGAAAAGGTTAGGAATTCAACATATTCGTATAATATCCTGTTTTAAAACAATTTTACTGGATTTTGAAATTAATTAAGGTTTATTAGCAAGGAAAAGTAAAGAAATATTTCAATAATATTTAATAAAAAATGGGGATAAAATAATTATAAACAAGACTTCTTGCAAGTAAACATTGGTATTTGATGAAATGTTTTTATTATATAAATTTTAACAAGAGTATATTTTAATTTTAATTTTATTAGATTAAACATGCTTTCTTTGCAGGATTCCTTTAATTGATTTGATTTAACACACCCTTAAATGTCTTACATCGGAGGAAGAAAGTTTGAATCGGGTGCACAGAAACAAAAGAGAAAAATGTTGCAAGAAGCACTGATTTCAAGACAAAAAGGCGCTATTTTGAAGTATTTGCCCGCAACAACAGAAGATATTGGATCCGAAAAAAACACCATTGAAGCTTCACAATTTGAAGAACGCTTGAAAACAACTCCACTTACAAAACCACCAGTAATGACATTAGTTCAATCTACATCCTTAACAGAAACTCAGTTTGAAAAATCAGAATCATGTGCACTTGACTGGAGTGATATTGGTATGTGGCCAGTACCTCTGAATAATAGTCAACTAGTCTTTGTGATTGATAAGGGTCCAAATAGGGTTATTAACTTTGATTTTCCTCTGGATGAGAATAATAGGCACTTTTCTGTGTCATACTACACTTGGAAACTTTTAAATGGTGAATTAAACGACTGTCGTTGGCTGGTTTATTCTAAAAATCTTGACTGTGTTTTTTGCTTCTATTGCAAGTTGTTTTCTGATTCAAAAAAAAAATTTTCAAGTATTGGATTTAAAGACTGGAAGAACCTTTCTACACTGATAAGAGAACATGAATTTTCAACGAAACACATAGGGTCACAAAGGAAATGGATTGAGTTTGAAAATCGTTTAAACAAAAATCAAACACTTGATAAGGAATTGCAAAAATCGATTGCGAAAGAAAAATTACATTGCCTCGGTGTACTAGAACATATTTTAGCTATCGTACAGTTTCTGGCACAGAAAAACATGGCTTTCCGTGGTAGCAAGGAAAAGCTGCATGCTCGTAACAACGGGAATTTTTTGGGACTGGTGGAATTAGTTGCAAAGTTTGATCCTGTTTTAGGTGAACACATTCGGAGAATCAACAATTCTGAAATTCATGATCATTACTTAGGTAAAAGAATGCAAAATGAATTTATTCATCTAATTAGCAAGAACGTCTTAGAAAAAATAACAGCTAGTATAAATAAATCAAAATATTACTCCGTGATTTTAGACTGCACTCCGGATGTTAGCCATCAAGAGCAGATGACTGTAGTAATACGTTTCGCTGAAATAATTGGGAAATCTGTAGAAATCGTTGAATGGTTTGTAGAATTTTTACCTGTTAATGAGACAATGGGATCTGTCTTAACAGAAGTTTTCTTGGAAAAGTTGAAAAAACTAGGTTTACCAATTTCCGATTGTTGTGATCAAGCTTATGATAATGGTTCTAATATGAAAGGTTGTAACAAAGGGGTACAAGCAAGAGTGAGAAAAGTCAATCGGAGGGCATTTTATGTTTCTTGTGGATGCCACAATTTGAATTTGATTTTATGTGACAAGGCTGGGTCATCAAATTCTGCGAAGTCATTATTTGGTGTTATACAACAAATCTATGTATTATTTTCAGCATCTACACAAAGATGGAATCTTTTAAAGGTACATGTAAAACATCTTACAATCAAGGAACTATCGGAAACAAGATGGGAATGCAGGATTGAAAGTGTCAAAGCTCTTAGATTCCAAATAGGTGACATTTATGACGCACTAATTGATGTTTCTGAAACAACCGTCAATTTCAAATGCCGAACAGAAGCTCTTTCCCTGGCAAGAAAACTTAAAAGTTTTAAATTTCTCGTGATGCTATGCATTTGGTATGATATTCTAACTCAAGTGAATCTTGTAAGCAAAGTTTTTCAAGGGGAGCACATGCAATTAGAGACAGTGTTGGTACTTTTGGAAAGGACAAAGAAATTTTTAATATGTTATAAAGAAAATGGGTTTCAAACTTCACAGAGAATAGCCAACGAATTAGCTAATGAATTAGAAATGTCTCCTGAAGAAGCTGTTTTCCCTTCTGCCGAGTCAGTCCGATGTAGACGTATCAAAAAGCAATTCTCTTTTGAGGCAGAAGATGAAATAATCTGTGATCCTAAAAAACAGTTTCAGGTAGAATTCTTTAATGTACTGTTAGATCAAGCAATAATGTCAATTACTGAATGATTTCAAGAGCTGGAAAATTTAAAGAATAATTCGGATTTTTATTTGATATTCATAGTTTAAAAGTTTTAAGCAACAAAGAACTGCTAAAGTTTTGTAATCATTTGCAATTGTTTCTATCTGATCCAGAAAATGGAGCTGAGAGTGACTTGGATGGCCAAAATCTTCTTACTGAGCTTAGGACCCTGTCAAACTGTTTTACCTTCACAATTATCACCTTTAGAGGTACTGAAATACATACATAACAATAGATTGAATGAGGTATTGCCAAATACCTCTATCGCTCTACGAATTCTATTGACCATTCCTATGACAATAGCTTCTGGTGAGCGTAGTTTTTCTAAGTTAAAATTAATAAAATCAGTTCTGAGGTCTACAATGACTCAAGAAAGATTAGTACACCTATCAGTCATTTCAATTGAAAGTGAAATTTGTCAATCTTTAGACTATAGTGAAATAATATCAGAATTTGCAAACAAAAAAGCAAGAAAGCTGTCTATTTAAAATTAATTATATTGACATTTACATTATAGAATTGTTTTTTATAAAACTTTTCAATAAATTTTTAATAAATTCAATCCTAACTATTATTTATTTTATACAATGAGTGAAAATATAAAAAATGTTACAACTCATAGATCTCATAGAAAAATATTTTGTCTAGGGCCCAAAAATAACTTTTGCCTAGGGTCTCCAAAACTGTAAGGCCAGCCCTGCCCGTAGGGCTTTGAATCTCATATCACAGTTTGCTGTAATATACGTAAACTACCCTGTTTACTTAAAATTTAGTACTTATATAAAATTAAGTACATATATTCAATAAGATTACTCTTATAATTCCAATTATCCACCAAGTAATTAACCTAGCAAAACTGATATAGAGATTACAGAAACAGGTATGTATAATACATTCCTCCAGTATGGCTATATGTCTGCTCAAAGTCCCTGAGGAGTAGCAGAGGTATGACCATGAGGAAGAATGTTAATTTTCACTAACTTTTGCCAGTTTCTCCAGCTTTCTTTAAAATTTCATTAATTTTGTTGCTTTTATATGTATCTTATATTTTTATATGTAAGGCTATCTATATCAGGACTAGTTTTAAATATAACTAGCAGGTTGGTTGGGGTCACTACAAACCTGACACTCCCAAGTAGTACCACAATTTAAAAATAATAATGTATAAATAAGTTAAGTATATATATATATATATATATATATATATATATATATATATATATATATATATATATATGTGTGTGTGTACAGTGCTTTTTTTGTAAAAAAATAGGTGTGCCTGTACTCATTCTTTGCTATCAGGAAAAATTGAAAATTATTAAAAGGACATGAAAAGTACAGTACTCTAAAAAAATTATTTCCAGATATTGTTACTTAGTAGTAATGTTTTTGGAATAAGAACAATAAATTAAGTATATTAACACATAGTTTATTAAGCATAAATTTATTATTCAAGTATATAAAAAATAAGTAAATGTTTAAAAAATGAGAAATAAGTAAAAATAATTTCATAATAAAGTTTTTATAGAATATTCCAAATTTTTATTGAGTTCTCATCCAACACACTATGCCAACTTCTTACTGTTTGTGTCTGTTGCTGAATGACGTTTTCGAAGCAGCCACGAATCGACATATTTTGCTGATCGATGTGGGTCAGCGGTGGGCCACAATTTTAAGAAACTGTTTTTGTCATCAACAAAGCTCTGGTTGGGCTGATGATCAGATTCATTTGTGAAAATCCTCATTCACATTTGCTCGATGAAATTGGTATCGTACTCAGAGCGTTCATCAGATGCTTTTCAATTTTTCCAAAAACTGTCTTTTTGATTTAGGTATTCCTGAAATGGGCGAATTGTATCTCTTTCATTTAACTTAAGCCTAATTGACAATTTTCTTAATTCATTCTCACCAAATTTCATGTTTAGAAGGTTTAATACTTTTGTTGTCCTCATTTTCCTTCTCTCGTCATTGATATTGTCACTAGTTCTTAAGTTTGAATCTTTTTTTTTTTTTTTTTTTGAAACTGTCCAAAATGTTGGTGTCATTTGGATATTCAGCTACTGTGGAATATGTAAACAGAGATAGGGAAAATTTACGGAAAAATGTGGATAACAACTTACGCAATACAACAGATGATTATTTGTCGAGGTAAAAGAAAATCACTCCCTCCTAATTCTCGAATGGAGGCGCTTACAGTTGATTCCCAGCAGTGTCCAATCTATGGCCCGTGCGGAAAGTGAATTAAAACAGCGTTTTAAATTTTGCTAATTATCAAAAAATTCTCATTGAGTGACATTTAAAGGCAAAAGTAAGGTATTTTTTTGAAAAACAAAAGAAAGTCATATTTTTATAATTTTAATAAGATCTAAAAAATAAATTAATGACATAAATTTGTTACACATAACTGTATTGGGAATTTGCATTTTTTTTAGCCTGAAAATAAGAAACGGTAACATGAAAACAGAAACTTCCTTTTACATGTAACAAGATATGTTAAAAAATGTAACACTAATTTCACTCAGTGTGGTCCCCGAAAGAATTCAAATTTTGAATATGCCCCTTGTACAAGAAATGGTTGGACACCACGGCAGTAGAAGGTGAACCAGAGCTCATTGGGAATACCCCTTGATCTGCTCACTGTTGACCAGCGCCACTTCTATCCGACCACCTGTATGCTGCTGTATGATGTAGGTGGTCGGATAGGTTTTACTATAAGTTACCAGGTACCACTAAGTTGTTGAATGGTAATCCCTTTAGCTCTCTCAATTCTTGCTTAGCAGCAGGACTAATTTCCTAAATTTCCTGAAGGCCAAAAGTGCAAACAGTATGTATGCAGTTAAGTCTCTCCTAAGCCGTTCGTTATATGAAAATTTTCTTTGCTCAACTGAAACTATTTTAAATGTAATTTCCAAGGGGATTAAAAAAAAAATCGCTCTAAAAGGAGTTCATTAAACAGAGGTTTGACTGAGTAATTTAGAATTCTAAAAATGGTTATAAAGTTTTATATAGTAGATATCTTAACAATAGACAGTGAGATGCAAATTTAGTTAAATAACTTTAAGCTTATTTGAAAAGTAGGTAAACATGCAAGAAAATTTACGGAATGTTACAAATTTTGAAGTGTACAGCATCAAAATAGCACTGTGCTTGCGTGTGTGTCTGTGTGCGCGCGCGCACACACACACACACACACACACACACACACACACACACACACAGATATGATATGTTGATTATTATATATATATTTTTTCGTTTTCAATTTCAAGCAGCGAGTAGATGAAAGTGGTACCAGAGTTAGAGGAGAATCTCATCTTTTACTTGTTGGTGATCCAGGTAACTAATTAGAGTTGTTCTTCTTGTTTAGAACTGTTTCCGTGAATTTTCTCATGTGTTTGGATATAACACATGCTGATTTTTCATTAACACAAAATTGCTTTCAAAAAATGCATGGTTTGGTGCTGTCAAAATGACATTTGTTAACTGCTCTGGTCACTGATTGCACCAAGTAGAATGAAAATATGTTTATAAATTAATTCCCTCCCCTCCTATTTGCTTTCAGTTAGTGGTATTTTAAATGCTGTTAATGCTGCTGTATGCTGTAGATTTATGCAATAGTTGCCAACTCTCTGGATTTATGACAGACTGTTTTTTTTTTTTTTTTTTAATCCATTCTCCTGCTTGCACATCCTAATGTGCATATTCATCCATCCTAGTAGGATACTAAGATGGATGAATATGTCTATAACAGCTACACATTGATCTGTAATAATACTACTGATAAGGTTAAGGAGGCCAAGGCTGAGTGTGATAAAGCACTGACTAAGAGAGCCAAAAATGGGGACGAGTAATTTTTTGTGTGTGAATAAAAAGAAGAAGAAAATGAATCATATTGGATACTTGTGCACTAGGTGTGAAAAAGCTCTTAGATGACCCAGCTAATGTTCCTGATGAAATGAATAATGTACTTTGCATCATTCTTTACCGATGAGAGACCTTTTATGCTGAGGAGAGGCTGTGTGAGTGAGGATAAGCCATATGAAATTAGTGATTTTGAAATTACAGATGACTGTTTATTATAAATACTTTTGAGCCAAAAGGCATAAGGCTTCTGGAGTTGATGGGATATACCCAGTAATTTCGAGGGAGGCAGTTGGAGAGTGCACTGAACCACTGAGTTAATTATGAAGGCATCAGTGGACTCGGGAGAGATTCCTTTGGATTGGAGAAATGCCAATGTATTGTTAATACATAAAAGCAGTTCTAAGAGTGAAGTTGGTAACTGCAGACCAATTAGTCAGACTTCAATGGTAGGTAAAATCTTAGAGGCAGTGATCAATTCTCACTGCCATTTCTTAGCCTATTGACCCAATTTTCCTAGACTTTGTTGCAGTAGCTCACCTGATTACTTTCACTAACCACCATGCCAATCTTTGTATCATGTGCAAACTTAAACACTAAGCCTGACTTTCATCAATATCATTAATAAATATTGAAAACAACAATGAGCCCAGCACTGAATCCTGTTCCCAGCGCTGTTCTTTGTCTTGCCTGGGGAACTCCACTGATAACATTAGTCCATGACAAGCAGTGCCTATTGATAACCACTCTCTGTCTTCTTCCACTTAACCATCCCTTTATCCATAGCAGTAACTTGCCCTGCCACATTGCTCCAGTTTATACAGAAGTATTTTATGTGTGTGCAACAGTTTCAGAAGCCTTCCTCAAATCTAGGTATATCAAAATTAATTTTTGCATCAATTTTTTTGGTCAGTGTGTCATAGTAACCACTCAGATTGGTTAGACAAGGCCACCGCTTAATAATTCCATTCTGTGACTGCAGTATAATTGTATTTCTGTCCAGATGGCCCTGGATTACTTCTTTAACCAGTGACTTCATTATTTTCCCCAGAATAAATGTTAAGCTAACAGGTCTGTAGGTATTCATATCATCTTTTGATCCCCCCCCCCTGTATGAATTGGGGATACATTCACACATCTCCAAGGTGCCTCCGTAGCCAGGTGGGAAGGAGCAGCAGTACATAGCACACACTTCTTGGTTAGACCGGGGTTCGAGCCCACCACCAAATATGGAGGATGCGGAAAGGTCAAGGGAATGACCACCGCATATCCCGGAGCAATATGGCCTTAGTTGCTAATGCGCCTAAAAACCAAATAACAAACAAACAAACACACACATCTCCAGTCCATAAGGACCTGCACTAAATCCAATAATACTCTCATAATTATGTCTAAGGGTTTGCTTACCTCCTTTGCTGCCTCCTTCAATATAATTCAATAGATTCCATTGACCCTGGGTGCCTTTTTTATGTTCAGCTTCAACAATTCCTCTTCCACTTTCCTTTCAGTTATCACAAAGTGATTTAGTGTTAGAGTTTGATAAACATCTGGTAAACTTGTAATGGTAAACTTCTTGTAAGAGTTTGATAAACTTTTGGCATCCCCTTCCCTAAAGAATTCCTCATGTGTGAATGTATATGAACTACCTATTCAATTTGTCAGAACCTGAGCAGGGTCATCAACAGTTAACCCCTTGGCATATCAAGTGGCCCAGTGTGAGTCAATTCCTTCCTCCTACTGTTAATATAACATAGAAGTCTTTGCTGCTTTCATTTGCATTCTTTGCCAGAGACCTTTCATAATCTGCCTTAGCTTGCCTCTCATAATCTGGCCTTTGTGACTTGATTACAAAGTAATATTTTTTTACCATAGGCTGTATCAGCGATCACATTAGTACACTGTGTTCACTGCCATCCAGTGGGTCTTTTAGCTGCATTTTCTTAATGCATGTAGAATCACTGCTGATGACCATACAAGAGTATTGCTTACCAAGAAATCTACAAGTCTTGCTTTGTGTGAGTGACCAACCCACAAATTCCAGCGAACATCTGGAAAGTTAAAATCCCCCATTATAGGACATTCTGAATTAGTAGCCCACTTTTTTTTTCTGTATAGCTGTTTGGTATACAGTAAGACCCCATATCTGCTGGGGATACGTATCAAGACCTACTTGGATGGCTGAAACCTCGGATATAAGCGAACACCTGCTGACCCCATATATAACGTGATTTTCTTGTACATACATATGTATAATAAAGTTTAAACACACAATAAGACATTACCAACATTAAATATGGTAATAATAAAGTACAGCAAACTCTTGATTTATTTACCAGGATTGAATTAACCAGGACACTTCAAAACCAAATGTTTGATTTAGTGCATCGTGTCGATTGTTGTGTTCCGTCGCACTGCAAAAGGACAAATTTTGTTTCGTTATTATTATTATTGTTAGCTATATGGTGCAAGGAAGCCTGAGGCTTATACTGCACCAGCCAAAAAAAAAAAAAAAAAATTCCCGAGTTACCCTGAGAGAGAGAGAGAGAGAGACATTTTTTATAGTAATTATACAGTATATTTTTTTTGTTTAGAAATCATAAAAATTATAGAGTTGTGCTTTCAAATTAAACAAAAACTTCAAATTATTCAAAAGTTTGAAAATGGTGCATACTTTAAATCTCTAAAGAACCATTATAATGTTGGTGATCAAACCATACACAACATCATAAAAAATAAAGGGAAGCTGTTCGATTTAAAATTGACATCATAAAAAATAAAGGGAAGCATCGTATTGGACACACATGAGTAGTACATGTTAAGTTTTTTCATTTTTTTTCCATGGTTAACCATGGGTAACTGAATCAGCAGATACCGAATAAATGGATACGGGGGCACAACTGTACTCACTGTAGTCATTAGGCCTATAACACATGCTTATTTTCAATTTGGTTTTCCCAGTACTTATATCTCCAAACTAACTTAACGTTTTACTGGCTACCCATTTTTGACTGGATGCACTGCCTTAGATTTAATATGCTTTTTAACTAAGAGCATAACCTCTCCACCCCTCCATCCTGTCTGTCCTTCCTTATATACATTGTACTCCCTATATTCACATTCAGCATCACTTATGTGTGAGTGACACCATATCTCTGCTATCCCTGAAATGTCTGCATTTAATCAGTACTCCAAATTCATCAAGTTTATTTACAAACTCTCAACAGAGTGCAGACACGAAAAATGTAAATCAGTATTTCGCTCCTGAAAGATTTGTAGGGTATGTGTGGTGGGGGAGCTGCTCAGAATTCTTGCAGGGCTGGGAGCCTAGAGTTTGTAATTAATACCACTGCTTGTTATTGTAGCAATCTATCATAAAAGTCTGTTATTTAGTTAGTATTGTAATCGTTTTTACTTATAGATTTAAATTTTATTTACTGTCATATATGAATATGAATTGCATAAAATAATGGCATTTGATGATTAATGCGCATTTCAGGCACAGGTAAATCTCAGTTTTTGAAGTATGCTGCTAAAATGAGTCCTCGCTCAGTCCTTACAACTGGAACTGGTAGCACAAGTGCTGGACTAACAGTGACAGCAGTTAAGGTGATTTGATTGATTAATATAACTTATAAATTTTAAATTAAGAGATTTATAAGAAAAATCTGAATTTCGTTTTTTATAAATATTTTTTCTCTTATTAATATACATGTATAAATATGTAACACTTCAATAAATAGTGTTAAGTAAACACATATATGCAAGTGTATGTGGAAAATTGTTTTTCCCTCTCCAGAATATTTTTAACTCATTATCTAGCATAATATGAAGTACTTTTCTGGTTATCATAATGTCCTTCTCCACTTTTTGTGGGATGTTTGCTATGCTGCTATTACGGACTTCACTATTAGAGGCCTAATGACTCGAATGAGTACAACGAACAATTGTACAGAGAAATAGTGGTCTAGTAAATCAGAATGTCTTATAATGGGAGATTTTAACTTCCCAGATATTGACTGGAACTTGTGGGTTGGTCACTCGCACACTAGCAAGACTTTTGTGGATTTATTGGATGATTGTTTTCTGCAGCAGCATGTTTGAGAGGCATCCAGAGAGGGTAATACTCTTGATCTGGAGTGATCATATCAGCAGTGATCATTCGTGTATTAAGAATTTGCAGATAAAGGAACCACTAGGTGGCAGTGATCACAGTGTACTGTAGGATTTAATTACAGTTATAATTACCATCAGGGGTAAAGGAAAGGGTTTTTGCTTCCGTAAAGGTGACTACAATGGTCTTAGGCAGTTTTTAAATTCTGTATAATGGGACCAACTGATGAGTTACCAACAGCAAATTCTAAGTGGGAAGCATTCGTGGAAGCTACTAGACTTTTCATACTGATTAAGAAATATTGTTCAAGATTTAGGCCTAAATGGTTGTCAAATGAACTCATGGCAGAGAAGAAAAATGCATGGAATGCATAACACAGAACCCTATGGCAGATATAAGCTAGTCTGTAATAAAGTCACAAAGAAGATTAGGCAAGCGAAGGCAGATTACGAGAAATCTTTGGCAAAGGATGCCAAGAAAAACAACAAGGATTTCTTTTCTTACATAAACTCTAAAAGGAAGGGGATGAGTCAGATTGGTCCACTTGATATTGAAGGTTTCACTGTTGATGATCTTGCTCAGATAGCAAATGAACTGAATGAGTATTTTCCATCTACATTCACACAGAGGAGTTATTAAGGAAGGAAAATGCCAGAAGTTTATCGAATTGTAACAGGGGGCTTAATGATTTTGTAATAACTGAGAACAAAGTGGAGGAGAAATTGTTGAAGTAAAACATAAGAAAGGCACCTGGATTGGAGAATCTATCCAGTTATATTAAAGAAGGCAGCAAAGGAACTAAGCAAAAAATAATTCAGATATCATATACTTGGATTTTAGGAAAGACTGCTGTACAATTTGTGGATGGAAGACTGCTGTACAATTTGTACAGCAGTCTTCCATGTTATGCATGGAAGACTGCTGTACAAATTGTACAGCAGTCTTCCATGCATAAGGATGGTTGGGTGGGAGAAGACAGAGAGTAGTAATCAATGGATGCTGTTTGTTATTTGGAGCATTAGCAACTAAGGCCATATTGCTCCGGGATATGCGGTGGTCATTCCCTGACCTTTCCACATCCTCCGTATTTGGTGGTGACGGGCTCGAACCCCGGTCTAATCAAGAAGCATGTGCTAACCACTGCTGCTCCTTCCCAACTGGCTACGGAGGCGCCTATGGATGCTGTTCTTCGTGGACTAATGTTATTAGTGGAGTCCCACAGGGGTTGATGTGGGGCTCCACTAATAACATTGATGTGTTTTGTATATTTATCAATGATATTGATGAAGGTATATCAGGCTTAGTGTCGAAGTTTGCAGATGATACAAAGGTTGGCAGGATTGTTAATGACAATAATGGCAGTGTGCTACTGCAACAGGGTCTAGAAAATTTGGGCAGATGCGCTGAGAAGTGGCAGCTGAAGTTTAACATTGACAAATGCAAAGTACTCCATATGGGTAGAAGTAACCCTAGAGTAATCTACCAACTGTGTAGTACTATGCTGAGTGTGGTATAAAATGAAAAAGAATTGTGCATTCAGAGATGAAGTTTTCTGAGCAGTGCAGACAGGCTGCAAGAGCAGGTCATGCGGTTTTGTCAATGATATACAGGAATTTTGCTAGCAGGGAATAGGAGGTGATTATCCCTTTATATAAGGCAATGGTCAGGCCCTGTCTTGAGTACTGCATACAGGTCTGGAGGCCTCATTTTAGGAAGGATGTAGATTTGCTTGAGCGTGTACAGAGAAGAGCAACAAGATTGGTGAGGGGGAACGAAGGGGCCCTCTTACCAAGAGAGAATTAAGTTCTGCTATTTATTATTATTTTTTTATTATAAAGCATTATCATCTAAGCCCATATTGCACTTAGTATTATATCTATAGAAATGAGTTCACAGGCCGATTTGTATGTTGTGCAGGCCGAAAAACTGAAATAACTCATGGGAAAAGAAGTCTACTCCTCCACCTGAGTCCAGCTAACTATAGTCTCGAATGAAGTGTCATAAAAATTAATATCAGATAGTGGCAAATGATGCAAGAATGAAAGCTTATAAAGCACCAGCCAAAAAAAAAAAAAAAAAAAAACCCCACATCACCTGTCCAACCCCCCCCTCCAATAGTTTGTCTAGTTCTTCCTTGAATTTGTTCAAACTACCCACTTCTACAACAACAGATGGAAGTTTGTTCCCAACAATTTTATTGTTTCTCCAGTCTTCCAAAAGATCAGTCTTTTGGAAGCAATAAATAAGCAATAAATGGCAAAAAACCACTAATGGCTAAAAATCCAAATAAGCAATAAATGGCAAAAACTACTAATTGTCATGAAGTGCCATTTATTTCCATCTTTTGCAGCATTGGCATCAATGGCAGTTTGCGCAGTTACTCAATAGACAGTGATTACTTCAATTAACGATGCTTGTTTGTATCATTTCGGTGATGTGATTAGAGATCAAATACTGTTATCAGTCTTAAAGAGGATCAACATCTTAAGCTGTATTGTTCCATTGAAGTGTGTGTGAATAGCCTAGTTTGTAGTTTGTGCAGGCTGAAAAACCAGAAATAACTCATGAGAGAAACCTTATTCCCACCACCTAAAATTGACTAACTACAGCTATGAGTGAAGAGGCCTTTAAGAATTCCTCCAGTCTCCGACAGGAATCAAATCTAGACCTCTCCAAACATACCTTATTTTAGGATGTAAATTTTCTTGAGTGTGTACAGAGAATAGCAATAAGATTGGTGAGGAGAACGAAGGGGTCCTCTTAATAAGAGAGGCTTAAGTTCTGCAAATTGCAGTGGCTGGAGACTAGGCATCTGCGAGGTGATCTGATTGAGGTGTATAAGGCCTTGATTGGGTTGAGCATGCTGAATTCTGATGGGATTCTTCCGCTTGCTCAGTTAGCATTAGCATTAGTAGAGGCATATGATGCAAGAAAGCAAGCTTATGCAGCATCAGCCAAAAAATAAATGCTCCCATTTCACCCCTCCGTTCTTTCCAAATACCTGTCCAGTCCAGCCTTAAATTTATTTAGGCTATCAACTTCGACAACAAAGGATGGAAGTCTGTTCCACCAGCCAACTACATGCTGGCTAAAGGCAAACTTCCGCACATCTATCCTACATCTGTCTTTCCTCAATTTGAATTTATTCCCTTCAGGTGATTATTCTGAGCAAGAGGAAGAATCCCATCAGCATTGAGCATGCTCAAACCATTCAAGGCTTTATACACCTCAATCAAATCACCTCACAGGTGCCTAGTCTCCAGACACTGTAATTTGCAAAACTTAAGCCTTTCTTCGTAAGAGCACCCCTTTGTTCCATTCACTAATCTTGTTGCCCTTCTCTATACTCGTTCCAACAGCTCTACATCCTTCTTGAATTGAGGCCTCCAGACCTGTATATAGTACTCAAGGTGTGGCCTGACCATTGCCTTATACAAGGGAATAATCACCTCCTTATCCCTGCTAGAAAAATTCCTATATATCATCGACAATACACCATGAGCTACTCTTGCAGCCCGTCTGCACTGCTCAGAAAACTTCATATCTGCCTGCACAACCACCCCCAGGTCCCTTTCATTCTCTACTACTACTGTCAGTGTAGTACCACAGAGTTGATACGTTGCTCTGGGGTTACTGCTTCCCATATGTAGTGCTTTACATTTGTCAATGTTAAACTTCATTTGCCACCTCTCAGCCCATCTGCTCAACTTTTCTAGATCCTGTTGCAGCAGCGTACTGTCATTAGTGTCCTTAACAATCCTGCCGACCTTTGTGTCGTCTGCAAACTTGGACATTAAGCTGTAGAACAGATGTGCAGAAGTTTGCTTTTAGCCAGTGGATAGTTAATTGCTGGGATAAACTTCTATCTGTCATTGATAGCTTAAATAAATTAAAGGAGGAACTGGACAAACTTTTTTAGGGAATGGTTATGTGAATTTTTTTTGGCTGATGCTACATAAGCTCATATGCTTCCTTTTTTGCATCACATGCCTCTATTGCTACTAAAAATTTGGTACTGGGAATTAGCTCAAACCTACTTTTATCATGACAATTAGATGTGTGTGTGTTAGTGTTTTTTTTGTTTATTTAGATCTCACATCTGTGTTTGAATATTTGCTAATGCTATCGAGCCAGTGGTAGGTGGTTTGGAAAACTCTAGCTTTGGGAAGGGGGGGGATACACAGACTAATAGTTTAACTAGAGTCACAGGAGAGGTGATAGTGATTCTTGAATTGCTACTATTGGTTCATTCAGCAGCCTGGAAAGCAAGGTTCTGGGATTTCAGGCCCTTCTGTGGGTCATCGCGGAACAAATGGATATATGGACTGTGTTAGTGTAACTAAGAGTAATATAATGTGCGTGCATGTACACTAATGCTAGGAGCATCGTAAATAAATTTGATGAATTTGAAGTACTAATTAATTCATTGGATGCAACAATTGTAGGAACAGCATAGAGGTGGTGTCACTCAGACATAAGTGATGCTGAATTTGAATATTGGGAGTACAGTGTATACAGGAAGGACAGACAAGAGAGGTGGAGCAATTATGCTCCTAGTTAGGAAGAATATTAAATCTAAAGCAGTGCATCCGGTTGACGAGTGCAATGTTGAGTCAGTTTGGTGTGATATAAGCACTGGGAAAACAAAATTGAGAGTAGAAGTGTGTTATAGGCCTAATGACTGTCATAAGTATACCAAACAGCTATACAGGGAAATAGTATGGGCTAGCAAATCAGAAAGTCTTATAATGGGGGATTTTAACTTTCCAGATATTGACTGGAATTTGTGGTTTGGTCACTAACACACTATCAAGACTTTTGTGGATTTATTAGATGACTGTTTTCTACAGCAACATGTTAGAGAGGCAACAAGAGGAAGCAATACTCTTGATCTGGTTATCGCAGTGATTCTTCATGCATTGAGAATCTGCAAGTAAAAATCTGCAGACCCACTGGGTGGCAGCAGTCACAGTGTACTAATGTGGAATTTAATTAAAGACAACTACAGCTAGGCCTCGCATAACGCGAGTTCGATTAACACGATATTCAGTTAACGCTATTTGAAAAATGATACCACTTTTCACTTTACACGATGCAAATTTCCAGTTAACGCGATCTTTTTTTTTTTTTTTTTTTTTTTATGCGATAGTTGAAAAGGATTTGAATCGCGCGTTAAGCTTACCGCGAGTCGTACAGTCAATAAACAAACGTTTGCCTGCTGCCCGCCTCGGTGTGTTCCATCAACCATCGGAAGAAGATGTGTTTGTCTCCTGCTAATAAAATCGATGCAGACTTGCATTTAAAAATTCAAATTTTTAAATGAGCCAGATGAAAATGTTACGCGAAGGAGATAACGGTAAAAGAATTAGATGAAATCTTTCGTATCGCATAGAACCTCAAACAAAAGGTTTGATGTTCTCTGTGATATTTATTTCACCAGGGCCCAGAGAAGATTGTTGTCGGCTATCAGAAATTGATTGATGAAAAGAGAAAGTCAACACTGTTCAAATATTTCCGTAACAGTAATTTCTTCATTGTGTATTTTATGTCAGAGGTTCCCAAAGTTTCTCGGTTCACGGCGCCTTTAATGTCTCAGTAATTTTTTCAAGGCGCACCCAGACCAAAAGAAATACCTAACAGTTTCGTTTAGTAGTTAGGTCCAAACAACTTAATAAGAAATGCTGAAACTGTGAACTACCTCGAGCTAGTAGTTCGCGCGGTGTCGAGTATCACTGTGTTTCCCTCGAAAATTTAAAATATTACGTGGTGCACAGTTTAAGAACCGCTGTTTTATGCAATAAACATTTAATTCCATGATTATTTTCATTATCTTTTACATTATATACAGTTAAAAAGTTATTTAAAAGGTAATTTTAAAATTCTTTATGGACATTCCAGAAGGTCAAGGACCAATTATAATTTTTACTATTGGTTATGATATTCGATTAACGCGTCTCCGTTTTGCGCGATGCACTCGCGGGATGAATTAATCGCGTTAATTGAGGCCTGCCTGTACTTTCCAGGATAAAGGGAAAGGCTTTTGCTTTTGTAAAGGTAACAACAGAGGTCTCAGACATTTTTTAAATTCTGTGCAGTGGGACGAACTGATGATGTTACCAACAGCAAATTCTAAATGGGAAGTAATCAAAGAAGCTGCTAGGCTTTTTATACCAACAGAGAAATACCGTTCAAGGCTAAGACTTAAATGGATGTCAGATGAATTTTTGAGATGTGGTAGTTAGAAAAGTGCATATAAATTATCAGGTGATACAGATGCCTATGGTAGATATGAATTAGTCTATAATCAAGTCACAAAGGAGGTTAGGCAAGCTGAGGCTGATTATGAGAAGTCTCTTGCTGCAAAGAAAAACAGCAAAGACTTCTTTGCTTATGTTATCAGTAGAGAAAAGGAATTGAATCACATTGGGCAACTAGACGTCTATGGATTAACTGCTGATAACCCTGCCAAAGTTGTGGACTAATTGATTAGATATTTTGAACCTACATTCACACATGAGAAATTCTTCAGAGAAGGAGATGTCAGAAGTTTATCAAACTCTAACGAGGAGCTAAATGACTGTGATAACTGAAAGAAAATTGGAGGAAAAATTGTTAAAGATGGACATAAAAAAGGCACCTGGGACAGATAGAATCTGTACAGTTATATTAAGGGAGGCAGCAAACTCTTAGCCATAATTATGAGAGCATCATTGGACTCAGGGGAGGACCGTATGGATTGGAGAAGTGCAATTATATCCCCAATTCATAAAGGGGAATCAGAAGGCGAAATGAATAATTGCAGACCTATTAGGTTAACATATGTTCTAGAGAAAATAATGGAATCGCTAGTTAAAGAAGTAATGCAGGACCATTTGGACAGGCATGCAATTATACTGCAATCACAGCATGGATTTGTCAAGGGCGATTTTGTCTAACCAGTCAGATAGGTTAATATGTTGCAGCAACCATGGAACTGGATGCAAAAAATAATTTTGACATCATATACTTGGATTTTAGTAAGGCTTTTGATACCATTGCACATAAGAGACTGCTGTACAAATTGGAGCATGTAGCATTAAGGGCAAGTTGCAGCTATGAATAAAGAGATGGTTGTGTGGGAGAAAGCAGTGTGGTAATCAAGGGACACTGCTCTACGTGGAGTAATGTTATTAGTGGAGTCCACCAGGGTTCGGTGTTAGTCCTATTGTTGTTTTCTATATTTATCAATGATACTGATGAAGGTATATCAGGCTTAATGTCAAAGTTTGCAGATGATACAAAGGTTGGCAGGGTTTTTGTTAATGACAGTAATAACAGTATGTTACCGAAACAGGATCTAGAAAAGTTGGGCAGATGTGCTGAGAAGTGGCAATTGAAGTTTAGCATTGACAAATGCAAGGTATTGCATGTGGCTAGCAGCAACCCCAGAGTAACTTATCAACTGTGTGGTACTACATCCAGAATAGTGGGGAATGAAAAATACATGGGGCTAATCGGGCAGTTAGATATGAAGTTTGCTGAGCAGTGCAGGCAGGCTTCCAGAGCCGCTCATGGGATCTTGTCAGTGATATACAGGAATTTTGCGAGCAGGGATAAAGAGGTAATTATCCCTTTGTATAAGGCAATGGTCGGGCCGCATATTGACTACTGCATTCAGGTCTGAAGGCCTTATTTTAGGAAGGATGTAGAGCTGCTGAAGTATATGAAGTATATATTTAACCTCTGATTTAAGGTCAAAGAATTCTATCATTCTTTTGTCCTGTTACAAGGTTTGTCTATCTAGGTCTTCCAATACTATTTCCATCTATTCTATTTATACCTCTGATAAACTGAAAAAAAAACCTTTAAAATATTAGGTGAGAGAATTCCTGATTTAAACTTTATAAAATATCTGTAATTCTAATATTACTAAAAAAAATTCTGCTTGAAATTTCTGTTTGAGATCTTACCTTTAAAACTTTTAAAAATTTAATTCAAAATGAGGACACATATCTTGTTCAACAGAAAATCACAATAAGTTAGCATTTGTCTGATTTTTACTAATATTAGCGGGTCTTGATTGCACAAGTTGTCTGGCCAACTTCATTAAAAGGATCTCTTCTGGATCTGCCAAATGCTATCACTCCTTTTTGCTACTCACTAATACATGGCCAATTTGCTATTATGGAAGAGAGAACTACATAATATTTCACCCAGTTTATAATTAGTATTAGAAAGAATTAAGTTGAAAGAATTCTTTGAAAGATCTATTAAGTTAGCAAGTTTGTGTTTTTAGACTTTGTTTTTATATTTTGTCCTTAGCAGAAATAGATGGAGGTTAATTTGTTGATGTGAATGGGGATGCATGCATGGACTATAGCGATCATGCTGCAAATGTGCTGGTAATGAGAGTTGGAATATATCTCAGTTTCTGCTGGGTTTATGGAAGGCGTTAGAGAATTCACATAACCATGTTAATGATTGTGAATAGCTTTAGTGATTGTACTGGGTAGCTAACAAAGGAATATAGCTGAACTTGGTCTTTCAACGGAGGCAATATTATGTGAAATGGCACAATAAAATAAGGTATATAATCATAAATAGACAAAAAATCCATGAACTGAAGTAGCCTTACATTGAAATACATTTTAAACACAAAAAAAGTAGAAATTTCATAACCTTTTCATTTGTGAGTCTGCTGAATGTGTATAGGTTTATGGCAGTAAGGTTGTAAATTTATTCCACTGATTCTATGAAAAGATTCTTTTGTGGAAGTTTTAAAAAATTGTAAAATTGAAAACGGTAGATCTCAAAGATTTTAAAATTTAATTTGTTCTTATTTTGAACTTATTGCTCAACATTTGACTGAAATTTGCTGCAAAAAATTACATCAGAAATTTTTTTAAAGAATTTTAAAGAATATTCAGAAAAAATCGCACTTCCATAGCCAGGTGGGAAGGAGCAGCAGTGTGTAGCACACGCTTCTTGATTAGATCGGGGTTCGAGCCCGTCACCACCAAATACGGAGATGCAGAAAGGTCAGGGAATGACCACCGCATATCCTGGAGCAATATGGCCTTAGTTGCTAATGCTCCTAAAAAAAACCAAACAACAAACAGAAAAAATCCTTAAAAATCATTTAAAATTTGTAAAAAAAATTATTTCTCAATGCACTAATATTCTCTATATTTGTTTATCATTTAATTCAATTTCATCAGTTTTTAGAAACAAATTCCAGAGAATTTCAGGTTTTTTTTAACCAAATTGGACAACAGTGAATAGCAATTGGGGTTTCTTTTGGTTTTGAAAACTGTTTTTGTGCTGCTGTCTTTTAAAACTGTCTGCTATTAGTATAAAAAAACAAATAAGAGATGGCAGCACATACTGGAAGTTATTAAAATAATATGCTCTTTTAATGGATGGTTTATGTGAATTGTAAATGAAAAGACCAATAAAAACATAAAATAATATGTAACAGATAAATTTACATATGTACTCACCAGAACCCACACATGCAAAATGTAAATTTTTTGAGGTTTTCATCACATTTCAAGATGTGCATGTGCCCATGCAGATAAGAAAATATGAAACTAAGCATTGGCTTTGAATACACTTCATAACATATTTGTTGTTTTAGGATGGTGGAGAATGGCAGTTAGAAGCTGGAGCTTTGGTTCTTGCCGATGGTGGTATTTGTTGCATTGATGAGTTCAATAGCATCAGGGAACAGGATCGTTCAAGTATTCATGAAGCCATGGAACAACAGACAATCAGTGTTGCTAAGGTACTAAATAGAATTTAAATTAAAACTAATGTAATAATCATTCTGTTTATTTTTGCATTTATTTATTTTTGTTTCATTTTTAATATCAGACCATATAAACAAAAATAGGAATATGACATTTGTAGGATTATTACATAAAATATGACATAAAAGTAATATTATAAAGTAGATTTAAATCCGTTCTATACATGATAAAATCAGTCATTAAAAACGTTAGATATGTAATTTAGTGAAGTTTAGTGTGTACTAAGAGTGATTCATTTATTTTGTAGTTTAGTAAAAATTTTATTATTATTTTTTTTTGCAGAATTAGGCTTGACCAAATGGTTTCAATAGAAAAGAAAGTAAATTGTGTGCTGTGGTTGGCGCTGAGTTAGTCTGTATATCTTTGAGAGAAGTCCCCCCCTCAAAGATATTCCAAGTTTTTCAGCCAGCACAACATGCAAATCAGCCCATGAACACACTTGTATACATAACGGCGCAATATAGTAGTAGTAGTGGCATGTGATGCAAGAAAGCAAATATGAGCTTATGCAGCATCAGCCAAAAAAAAAAAAAATCACACCATTCCCTCCAAATGCCTGTCCAGTTCCTCCTTAAATTTATTCACCCTATCAACTTCCACAACGACAGATGGAAGTTTGTTCCAGCAATTAACCACCCGCTGGCTAAAGGCAAATTTCCGCACATCTAATCTACATCTGTCTTTTCTTAATTTGAATTTATGCCCCCTTAGGTTCGTAATCTGAACAAGTGGAAGGATCCCATCAGAATTCAGCGTGCTGAACCCATTCAAGGCCTTATACACCTCAATCAGATCACCGCGCAGGTGCCTAGTCTCCAGCCACTGCAATTTGCAGAACTTAAGCCTCTCTTGATAAGAGGATCCCTTCATTCCCCTCACCAATCTTGTTGCCCTTCTCTGTACACGCTCAAGTAAATCTACATCCTTCCTAAAATGAGGCCTCCAGACCTGTACGCAGTACTCAAGGCGTGGCCTGACCATTGCCTTATACAGAGGGATAATCACCTCCTTTTCCCTGCTAGCAAAATTCCTATATATCATTGACAAAACCCCATGACCTGCCCTGGCAGCCTGTCTGCATTGCTCAGAAAACTTCATATCTGCCTGCACAATTACTCCCAGGTCTTTTTCATTTTCTACCACCTTAAGTGTAGTACCACACAGTTAGTACGTTTCTCTGGGGTTACTTCTACCCATATGCAGTACTTTGCATTTCAGTGACTTTGCATATAATCAAAGTCACTGATGTACCTAAAATCCCCAACAACAACAACAACCATTCAAATGAGATAAAAGCAATAGAAATACTGCTGATAGGAATCAGCAGTATTATAAATGTTATATAAGTACCATGTTGTGCGAGGATTGCCACAATTTATCAATCATGTTAGAGCGAAACCGTGTTGTAGAAGTACCGTGTCAATACAGGTTGCTTGTATTGATAAAATCATTTCAAATTTGCTAATGATACAAAGGTTAACAGTGGTTAATGACTGGAATTGATATTTTACTGCAACAAGACCTAGAGAAATTAGGCTGATGAGCTAAGAAGTGCCAACTTAAGTTTTAACATTGACAATTGCGAGATACTGCATATGGGTAACAGTAATTTTCAAGCAACATACCAACTGCATAGTACCACGCTGAAGGTAATAGAAAATGATAAAGGATCTGGGGATTATTGATGAAGTTCTGAGCAGTGCAGACAGATTACTAATACAGCCCATGGGGTTTTGCAAATGATATACAAGAATTTGGCCAGCAAGGATAAGAAGGTGATTATATCATTGTATAAGGCAATGGTTAGGCCACATCTTGAATACTGCATAAAAGTCGGAAGCCTCATTTTAGAAAGGATGTGGATCTATTGGAATGAGTGTAAAGAACTGCAACAAGGCTAGCTGGGGATACAAAAAGATATTCCTATGAAGAAAGACTTCAGTTCTGTAAATTGTAGTGTCTGGAAAATAGGAATATGCAAGGAGACCTAATTGAAGTGTTTAAGGCTTTAAATGGATTGGGTAAACTAAATGCTGATAGCATCCTTATTCTTTTAGAAAGAGGATAACACACATAAGGGCACATAAATTTTAATTGATAAAGGATGATTGCAAAGTTTGCTTTCATACGCTTCCTTCATTTGCCACTGCTAATATTAATACTAATGTCCTAACCATATATAATCTTCTGTTATAGGCAGATATAATGTTCAATCAAATTGTGATGGCATTGGTCCTGTCTAGTACTCTATTTGCTTTATTACTACATTATTGTATGGCATGTTCTGTCCATATACATAGTCAAAGCTCTGTATAGTGACCTACCAGGCCAATGAGACAAACAATGATTACATTTAAATAATGTTGTATTAATATTTCATAAAATCGGCAACGTTACAAAGAAAAGTTTGAACATTTAATGTAATTCTACTAATACATTATAGTGTAATCAAATTCAGAATATGTACTGTAGTATTAAACAAGGAAATGAAGATTGTATATTTTCGATTTATTGTACAGTGTGGTAGGAATAATTTGTAAATTATATATTTACAGTAATTAATGTACATGTATGCTACATATGTACGGTATCTATATGTGTGATATATAACTTAGATATATATCGAGGCATAACAGTAGACAGGAGAATTGTTTTCAAACTTTAAAATAATCTAATATCAAAATTATATTTAATATTAAAATATAATGTTAATGTGCTATTTCAGTGACAGAACATATGTTAATTGAAAATTATGATGGCACTCCATAGTGGTTTATTCACTTTAATAGTTAGACTGCACTTACAAAATATGATGTACAAGTTTTAATCCTTGATGAGCGTCCTTTAACGAAACTTATTCCTCGGCCATGCTAAGTTTCTCTTCATCACTACATATTTCAGGTGCCATCATGTCTGCAATGAGTTGCTCTTCATTTGTTCATATCCTGAAATGTAATGTATGTATCAACTTCAGTATAGTCTTCAAGGTATGTGTTTTCCTGCAGAGTTAGACACTGATTCACATCGTCAAAAATTTCTTTACTATTTTTGGATTTCCTGTGCAATTAACAGAGGAAGAAGTATACAAAGCTTCATTTGTTGTTTCATTCAAGGCAACAAATTCAGCATGTTTGAAGCAGTTATGTGTTTGCTTGTAGTAGAATGATAATGTTTTTTTGCCTTTTTTCATTCACTTCATTTCTCAACCTTAAATGTCTCAGTAGCTAATATGCCAATAAAACCCAACCCAAACCAAATCACCTTTAAATGTAAGTAATTTATCCAATAGCAACATAAAAATAAAAAAAATAAAAAGTTCAGTTTTTTTCAGAATTGGAGATGCCGTGCTGGTCATATGTCAACAAAACAATGGACTACTAGACATTTGTTTGTAGGGTCAATGCTGTGCTTTCACGCACGATTTTGAAAGGCAGCCCATGATGAGCAAATTTTTGGAATCATGCTTCAGAACAATTCAAATTTTCAGTATTCATCCATTGCATAAACAAGTCAGCTTTAATTTTTAAAAGATTTCCATCTGCAGGAATGTTTTTTTGCACACATCATCATTAGCCATCTCAAGAGTACCTTTTCAGTATATGGATACTTCGCCTTTCATTTTTCATTCTTTCAGAATGCTGAAAAGAGTAATCTTAGAAATGTCAAACTTGTTTAGCAGTGTTAGTTTTAGAATGCATACCATTACTCGCAGCTTGTAAAATCTTAATTTTGTCTGCAATTGGCAAAGCTATTTACTTTGTAAATCTTGTAGCCATATCGATAAGCATACAGTCTATACATATTGTGTAATGAAATGGGCTTCTAATTGAAGTTAGTTTCATCATGACAACGAGCATGAAAAATTGCTAAGCAATCTCTCATGTTCGTCTGCAATCTCATCATTATTCAATAAATTAGCATTCTTTCATTTTGAATGCAAATATTGTAATAAAAAAAACCGGAAAAAAAAAAAAAAAATGGAAATTTTTGGATAATGAGTAATGTAAAATTATAGTTTTATCTGGCCATTTTTTTTTTTTTAAATCACAAAAATATAAAACTTGTTCAAAAAAAAAAAAAAGGTTGAACTTCTTGTTTGGCACTACAAAATTTGCCCGATCACATATTCATTTAAATGAATTTTTAACAGTTTACTTTTCCCCAAAAATTCCTGGCACCTTTAATATCAACGAAAAGAATGTATCCTTGTATGGCCAAGTCTTAGTTACCTTTGATATATGCACAAGTCAAGGAACTTTAATGTCCTTTAGAAGATCTGTTTTCATTAATTGTGTAATGCCCTTTTTCTTAATACACAAAGAAAGCCTTCTCTAAGAAAATAGAATATATTTTGATATGTATTATTATACAGGATTTAGCATATAAATGAATAGATACAAAGATGTAGATGTTTCTTTTCTTAAAAAACCATATCTTTTATATTTGGTGGCCACTTTATTGTAAAAGCCAAATATATTTTCATTAAAAAGAAACATTCTTAATCTTTCAAGCTCCACAACTTGCATAAATAGAGTAACTAAAGAATGGCATTAACATTCTTCTTTGTTAAAATGTTTTAGAGAGGCCACTGTTCTTTGTCTTTGATTCTAATCTGTTTTGGCAGTTTCTTTTAGATTGAATAGAATTAACATCCTCTCTTATCTGTGAATACTTACATAAATGCCTGGTAACTAGTTTCCAGTTGAGAAGATAATTTTTCAGAGAATTGATTTATCTCTGGCCCATTTCAAATATCATCTGATGAAGAAAAATAAATGGAAATTTATTTCGAATACATTACAATTTCTCCCACGAATAAACGATGAATAACTGACAAGCCTGAAAGGTATCCATGTCTGAACCAAGTAATTTCTTTGTTCCTGCATATGTTAACAGTGGTTGCAGGTATAGTAAATATAATGAAAGAGTTCCATGCCATTTTTCCTTTTCGTTAATGATAAAGTCATGAAATTAAAATCTTGTTTCAGAAACCTTTTTTTTTTTTCCCTCTCTAAAAACAAATTCTAGCACCCCAAACATTAGCAGGTACATCACAGTGTTACACACATGAAACATCGATAAAATAGCAAATTTTAGCAAATAAATAGCAAAATTGATAAAAAGTTTAGCAAATAAATAGCAAAATTGATAAAAATAAGACACAAATAGTATATTTCAGAATTAATGCTATTACTAACAAATGTAATTAATGTGGTTAATGTAATTCACAAATAATATATTTCAGAATTAACGATAATGCCAACAAATGTATTAATGTGGAGTTTAAATACCCATATAGTATATACCCATAGTAAATTTATAGTTCCCTCTCTCTCTGAAAGAGTTCTTTCACATATAAGATGGAAACTTCAAATGAAAAACAGTTCAAAAGTTCTGATAAATCTACTCATTTTACAAATAACATTACTTTTATGGGATATTGTCTAGTACCTACTAGATAGATCATTGAAATGTGCCGGAATGCTGAAAAGAGGATTACTATAAATAGCTTTGACTGTAGATATAATTTTTAGTAAAATTTTTGAAAAAAGTGTTAGATTTCAGAGATTTCCAAATTTTCCTATGCCACATTTAAGGGAATTTAATTGTTGGGAAGAGTTTTAAGTGTTTTTTTTTTTTTTTTTTTTTGTATCTGTCAGTTTTTAAGTCTTGTGTTAGCTTCCTACAGCAATAACTTAATTGAAATGAGCAGCACACAGAGTCAACAACAGAATTAATTTCTTCTGGTAGTAGAAGTTAGCTCTTCATTTCCACAAGCATAGTTAAAATTGTAAATTTTAACTATGCTTGTGGAAGTATTGTATTAATACTTCCTGAAAATTTTATTAATCTCTTTATTTAATTTTTTTTAATGTGTGCATTGAAATAATACCCTGTGACATTTACTCTAGTTAAGGTTAATATTACTGCCTGACTTATAAGCTCACTCACAAAAAGCTTTGGATAGTGAATTCCCATCAGGGCATTTAATTATGACTGTCCATTGTCAGTGTAATAATTAAATGAAGTTTACTGCTGATTCAGAATGTTATTGGAAAGTACCAAAGAATACAGCAGGTGTGGTTTTTTTTTTTTTTTTTTGAATGAAAGGTTATTACTGCTGCATTAAGATGTAATTGTCAAATAGAAGGAAGATATATATGTGCAACTATCCTCTGTGCAGACATTAACCAACTTTATAATAAACATAATGTATGACATGCTATTTTACCAAAACTAATACATCAGATTACCATTAATTATCTTGTTTAAATCCTCTAGGCAGGACTGGTCTGCAAACTTAGTAGTCAGTGTTCTGTTTTTGCAGCAACAAATCCAAAAGGACATTATGATGCTAGTCAGGTAATAATAATAAATTATTATAGCTATTTAAACCAGTATATTATATACAAGGTTATTACAAAAGAATTGAACACTTTAAAAAATGTATTATTAGTAAACTACAAGAGATACAAATACTAAAGTTATATTTCTTGTGAGGATAACTGAAGTTTTTTCCTAACCTTATAAGTGTCATCAGGGTTACTTGTGGTGTAACTGTGACCACACCAAAATAATATATGTGCAGTTTCCGTTTCCACAATGTGGCAATGGAGTGGTGTCCATCAAAGAATTGTAAATCTTTTTGTACAGTAATTTTTTTTAAAGAGTGCAATTCTTTTATAATAACCCTGTTTACTATTCACCAAAAATTATCTAGACACTCATGTTTTCATAGTCCGTTGATTCTTCCTAGATTAACAGAATTCTCAGACTACTATACAGGCAACCCCTGTATAACACGGTACTTCTACAACATGTTTTTTTTGCTGACCGGGCTAGCCGGGTGGGTAAAGTGCCTGCTAGCAACCCAAAGGTTGCGGGTTCGAATCCCGGCTCGGGCTTGGATCAAAGTACTGCAAAACCTTGGGAGGTGCATTATGGCCACAGAAGCTGATGCGCCAACAACTACCAGAAAAAAAAAAAAAAACCCAAAAAAAAACACGGTTTCACTCTATATACTACATTGGTGTGCAAAACTTAAGGACCAGTCAGGTTTTCACCTGTAGCTTCTCATAGGAGTGGCCTGGATATGGGAAAAGCATACCAAACGAACCTCGTGAGATACAAAAATGATGAAGGAAACAACACCGACACAACAACGTAAACAAAATGGTACAGATGGACAAAACAGCACAGCCAGTGCTATGTTGCCATTTTTATTCAAAATAGCAACATAGCACTGGATGCCATGATACAGATGCATCACTGCCAAAGATGGAACAAAGGGAAGAGGTGGTCCTCAGTAGGAGATATGGCCACCCTAATGTCAATGCAGGCTTTGCACCACCTGTCCACACTTAGAACAATGTTGTTGATAAGTTCTTGCAGTAACATCGTCCATTCCTCTGTCAGTGCCATCTTCAGCTGGTGAACGTTTTTTGGTGGGTGTGGATGTGCTGGTAGTCGTCTCCCCAGAGCGTCCCACATGTGTTCGATGGGATTTAGATCAGAGGAAACGAGCAGGCCAATCCATATGAACAATGTCCTCACTTTCCGAAAACATACATTTGTATCAACAGCTGCAGTGCGATTGGGTGTGGTGTTACCATCCGTAAACACTAACTCTGGGCCATTGGCCCAGAGTTAGTGTTTACCTCTGAACAGATGCACATGGGGAAGGATTACCTCAGTACAGTAGTGTGCACCGGTTACAGAACCGCTATTCAATATATGTAGTTGTGTACGTCCATCCAAGATAACGCCTCCCCAGATGAGAACACCTCGACCGCCATATCAATCCTTTTCATTGATGTTTGTGGGGTGATACCGTGTGCCAAGGCGTCTCCGTGGCCAGGTGGGAAGGAGCAACAGTGCGTAGCACACGCTTCTTGATTAGACCGGGGTTCGAGCCCGTCACCACCAAATACGGAGGATGCGGGAAGGTCAGGGAATGACCACCGCATATCCCGGAGCAATATGGCCTTAGTTGCTAATGCTCCTAAAAAAACCAAATAACAAACAACCGTGTGCCAACCTCTCTCCAGATTAGCTGACGTCCAGAATTCCTGCTGAGACCGAATCTTCTCTCATCAGTAAAGAGTACCTTACCCCATTGCGCTGCTGTCCAGTCCTTGTGTTCGATGCACCGCTGTAAACGGTGTCTCCAATGGGCAGGTGTTAAAGGGACACAGCGTACTGGCTGTTGGGTAAACAATCCTCCTTTATGGAGTCGCCTGGCCACAGTAAACCGCGATATCCTGCATCCTGTGCAGCTGGTTCACAATGGATCCCGTTGTCTGGTGTCGGTCCCTCTTGGCCTGTAGTAATATATAGCTATCATCATTGGGCATTGTTTTTCATGGATGACCACCACTGGTCCTTCAAACAGCTGTAACTGTTGTTCTGAAGGCCGACCACACATGTGAGACGATGCTATTGGCGAAACTGAACTCTGCAGTCAAACTCCTCACACTTTGACCTTCCTCAAGCTTCCCAATTATTCGACCCCAGGTAAAGTCACCCAGATGTTGTCTACTGGCCATTTCGTTGTCTGTATCACTCTATGAAACCAATCGAACGTCTGTAACAATCGTGCTCACCATTCAGTAATTTGCACATAACTGTTGAACTGCTGCTTTTATCTGCTTATGTGAGTCCTCTCATCACAATTCAAATTTTTGCATGTGCACTAGCTTTCTGCTGAACGGCCACAGTTATGCAAATCGCCACAGGCTGTTTTATTTGATTTTGTGGTTGTAACCTTTAGAAATAGAGTTGGTTCTTAGGTTTTGCACACCAGTGTAGATTGGCATTCATTGTTGTTACATGGACGTGTGTGAGTTTGCTGCCAGTGTTTATCGAGCTTCAAGACAGTTGATTCCAAGATAGGGTGTAGTGTCATGCCCTTGCAGTGATTCAAGGTTCTTGAATTGCATGATATGTTTTATGATTCTAGCCAAAGGCAGTGGCAGAAGTGTTAACTAATAAATTAGGCAACTACCTTCATGGTGTCAGGTAATTGAATTACCTTCACGGTGTCAGGTAATTGAATTACCTGACACCGTGAAGAATTACCCCCACTGTAACTTCAGCTTAGTGTAGCATTCCCACATGGTAAGAGGATTAGTGAGTCAGTATTTTAATGCCTCTTAGCTCTGACTCTGACTATCCTCTGTGCAGACATTAACCAACTTTATAATAGCAGCCAATTATTTGTACTCTTGGCTGCCTAAAGGCATTGCACAGAAAATAATACAAGAAATATATTTACCTGGTGGTAAGCCAGTTATGAAATTTGCATCAGTCAGTAGCTAACAAATAATTAGGCATATAACCAGTAAAATAAAATATCTTTAATCACAAATAGATACTTGTAGCTTTCGAGGCTGAACGTGCCTCTTTGTCAACAGAAATGGAAACTTCAGAGATAAAATTATTCTAAAGGACACAGTTGTGCGAATAGTGAGGCGTGCAAGGGCACGAGGTAGGCCAATCAATCATTAAACTGGTGTTCATTGTTCCTGCATGGACGTGCGTAGTTTTTTCTCATCTAGACTTTTATTTAGACACATTGCACACCAAGTAGTGCAATATCATGGCAACTCGTCGTGAAGGCAGAGCACAATATGAGAAAGAGCAAATGATGCCTACAACAACTACTTTGTAGTTTATTAAGAGTTATCTATGGTGTATCTAAACACCGATATTATATAGATACCAAACTCTTAAAGTATTATGCCTTGTGCATTTATTTATTTTAAATATTGACATCTACACCTCTTGGCATCTCTCATATTGTGTGATTAACTTCACAACTGGGTCGTCATGTCTGCAATACCAGGGTACCTGCCCACCCACTGATGATCGGCCAATAGCCGTGAAACAGTGCTGTCTGGGTGGTGGTACTCAACTGAGAATAAGTAACAATAGTCTTCTCTATTAGTGAAGCGTTACTTATTCGAAGTAGTGCAATATCATGGCAACTCGTCGTGAAGGCAGAGCACAATATGAGAAAGAGCAAATGATGCCTACAACAACTACTTTGTAGTTTATTAAGAGTTATCTATGGTGTATCTAAACACCGATATTATATAGATACCAAACTCTTAAAGTATTATGCCTTGTGCATTTATTTATTTTAAGTATATATAAAGTAATGTAAGTTATTTTTAACTTTGTATTCTTTTGGCCAATTACATTTGCTCTTTCACTCATTTCCATTCACTCTCTCTTTCCCTATGCTAGGTCACTCTTTCTTTCACCAAAACTGCCATTTATTGCCCTTTACCATAATTCTTAGTTCACTCAATGCCCAGCCTATTCATTCTATCTTTCATTTTCATTCATTCATTCTTCTTTCATTCTACATTGCATCCCCTTGCTACTAGCTTGCTGATATTTTTCAGTTAATCTGCTTCCCTGGCTGCCCTTACATCTCCCTCCTCTGCTGCCCTTACATCTCCCAGGACTACCCTGCGGAGTTTTGTTATATCAGGTTTCTGTCAGGGTGCAGAATACTGCTGTCCTAACAGTTTTTAAATCATCGTGTGGGCGTGGTGGGAAACTTGGGCAATTTTACTATTGATTATTGTCTAATTTCTGGGGGCTGAATTGCCATTCTTTGGATTGCTCTGTTCATTTCGAATACTTTCTGTGTGAAAGATGTAAAAGCTTTATAATTTTGCTCTTCTATGATGAACAGATGTTCTTTCCTGGGAAGGGGACCAGTTTGTGCTATTAGCTCTGTTCTGGGGATGTCATATATTATACATTCATATAGAACGTGTGCCCAGTTTTCACTTTTGCCACAGATGCAGTTTGGGTCATCGGTCAGGCCTAAGGAGGTTAGTTTCGCCTTTAGGGAGCCGTGACCTGTCAATATAAACGTTGTAAAAAGTCCAGGAGCATACCACTTAGGTGGCTCTGGGCTAACATTGACACCCGTGGCAAAAACTGTTTGGTAACCAGACCTCTGGTTTCCTGCTCCCACTTTGTTTGCCATAGCTCATGGAGCTTTGTGGCTATTCTTTTTCTTTCATCATTGAAGGTGTTGGTTGTGTCAAGGGCTATCCCCAGAAATTCTGTGGGTATGCCCTTTTTAAATCTATAATATAAGCCTCTTTTGGCTACTTCCAGGTAAAGTGGGAACTTTACCCAAGCGTGATTGCGAAGTAATTGACCACTCCCGACACTTTTGCCACTGCCTCTGGTTACAGTTACTCAATATATTGTGTAATTCAAGAGCCGTGAACCGCTGCAAAGGCATGAGACTACACCCCATTTTAGAGGCAACCGTTTTAAGTCTAGATGAGCACTGGAGAAAAAACTACGCACGTTCATGCAGCAATAATGAACACCAATTTAATGATTGATTGGCCTACCTCGTGCCCTTGCAAGCCTCACTGCTCACACAACTGTGTCCGTTAGAATAATTTTATCTCTAAAGTTTCCATTTCTGTTGACAAAGAGCCTCGAAAGCTACAAGTATCTATTTGTGATTAAAGATATTTTATTTTACTGGTTAAATGCCTAATTATTTGTTATCCTATGGATTCCAGTACAACAGGCCCATTTATCCTCAGTCAGTAGCTCTTGGTCTGAAGAGTTCCCAGTATTATCTAGTCTTTATGATTTACATTTTAAAGATTGAATTTATAGTTACATACAAAAAAGTACATGGAGCACTTTTACACACAGACACCTGTTATGCCTCCATCATCGTTAATTATTTTAATAGTATAACCAAACAATAGGGCGGTTATCATTAAAAATAAAATCAGAATTTTATAAACAGCTAAAAAATCATAAAAGAAAAACTTATCATTATTTATTATTTTTTTACTGTAATATCCTGTGTTTATATATGTATTTGATTCAGTCTCATCAAATTTCAGAGAATTTCTTTGATTTTAGTTTGTGTAAACCCACATCATCTCATATCTTGTTAATAGGGTCTCCCATGTCAAATTTTGAAACTACCATAAATATAAATTGGATATTATTATTTATAACTGTAATTGATAGATGACTGCCTATCTCTATAAGGTGTGAAGAGATTTTATCTTTATATACAGATGTAATTTGTTTATACTGTAGTGAATGAATGTTCAAAATGTATATATATGTGGTGTGATCAAAACATTTGGGGTTAACTTGATATTTGTGAATCATACTGCTGTCTGGATGGACCGCCTTTAAAATAGTTTCCTTGTCACAGTATACACCAATTTCATTAGGCTTCTTTTGGAATAGCTAATAATTCTGTGTTAGCCTTGAAGAGTTTCCTCAGTTGTTGGCCTTTCAAGGGGTTTTGTTTGGGAAGCAAAAAAAAAAAAAAATCATAGGGAGATAAATTTAGTGTGTATGGGAGACTACAGAGATTGACTGCTTTACAAGAAATTATTGAATGAAAAGCACTGGGTGTGCAGTGGCACCTATTGTCACGTCACGCTGCAAATGCTAATTCCCTGAAGTCCACTTTGGAACTGTTTTGTAGTATTCCTGTGTTTTATCATGAAGAACAAATTCATAATGAAATATCCCCTGTGAGTCAAAAAATATGATAAGTATTATCTTCGAATTTAATTGAGATTGTTTTGCTTTTTTTGGACCTTGGAGAAGATGGAGTGTTCTGTTGACAGGACAGGGCCTTTTTTTTCTAAGTCTCAGCCGTACAACCACAGCTTGCTACCAGGGACAGTGGAAGAAACAGAGTGTGGTGCAACAGCAGCATGTTTCTTCCCTCTCCCCTCTGATCATTAGTGAGGATATGAGATACAAACTTGGCTGAAACACATTGCATTCCCAAATCTTTTATTAAAATTATTTGACATATCCCATAAGAAAAACCAATTTCACTAGAAACTTTGCAGATAGTTGAACGTTGATCACTTCTGACCAAATCCAACAATTCAAGCTATTGAATTGTTGGTTTTTGAATTTGAAGGTAGCCAGAACGAGGATCATCTTTGACAGACAGACAGGCAGCCTTCTTTTAACTTTGTAAATCACTGAAAAGTCTTCAAATAATGCAAATCATCATGAAAAGCTTTTAATAACATTTCTTGTGGTTCTGTTGACTTTTCACTAATTTGAAACAAAATTTGATGCAAATTTACTGTTCAGTAAAGCAATTTGTTTTAAAATGTGATGAAATGCATAAAACACTATCTATTCAACATGCTAACTCAGTGTAATTCCAGATGAATGGGTGATTCATGTATTATGTCTAGATCAGTCACTAAATATGATACAAGTTGCAACTCTCTCTTGAAGCCACAATTTCCATATACAAAGACAGTCCCCAACCTTATTGATCACACATTATAAGTTATAAGTTCTTACTTCTTAGGTCCTTCATATGAAAAAATCAATATATACTTATATACTCTGAAAAAGGTTAATATTTATTTAATGTATAAGCAGAAATATGTGCACTCAACAGTTTTATGAACTTGAAAATTCAAGAGCCAATAGTATTTAAAAATATTTCTATATTACACACACACATTCTGTATTTCTAGAAGTATCTGGACATGCTTGGGATTTAATAAAAAAATTTAAAGCGTTAAATTAATATAAAAAAAAAAAAAACAACAAAAAACTGTGTCTCATTAAAGCCACTGTGTTCTAATTAAATTAGAACATAGTGGTTTACGAGCAATTAGATTGCATGCATTGTGCCAATAATGCATTGTGTACGTTATTGGCATAATGCCAAAAATAGGTTCCACCCCATTGTCAAAAGAGGAATCTTCATAATTTATTCTACAACTTCACTACTAGTAGAAAGAAATGGAGTGATCTGGTTTTGAATCCTGTCAGTCATGGTGGGTGGGTGGGTCAAAATATCCCCCATGCAAGCATTAGAAATGGGTATAAAAGTAACTGTTTTCACTCTAAAAGTAAACAGATTTCAAAATGCAGTAGATTGGTTGGGATGTTGAGATGAGCAAGTTCCAACTGGGAATAATCAGATGCCATATTAGTAATCAGTCTCCTTCTGCTAAGGCATCAAAGCTGTAACAGCCTGAATCAACAGTGCTTGAATTAAACAGAAGTTCAAGGGGACCACGGCAGTTTGTTGGAACAAGTGCAGAGAAAAGCAACTAGGCTCCTGCAAAGAGACTGAGTAAACTAAATGCTGATAGCATCCTTACTCTTTCTCATATAATGTAATAAGGGAAAATAAATTTAAAAAGGGTGGTTTCAGGATACAGGAGAGTACGAAAATTTCTTTTCTTCCAGAGAGTAATTGATTGTTGGAATAAATTGCCATCTGGTGTTGTAGAAGGGGATAGAATAAATTTCAGGAAGGATTACATAAACCATTAGAAGAAATGTACAAAGGGTACAGTCGGTCCTCGTATAACACGTGTTTGCATTACATGAATTCGATCATACACGATTTATAAATAGGGGAACGTTATCTTATATAACATGAACCGAATTCGCTTATGCACGATTCGCCTTTGTGTTTACAAGAAATGGCAGTCGAACGCGGAATCACCCCAACCGAACGCAACACGATAGGAATGAAGAAGATTCTGAAAATGTATTTATGTGTTTTATATCAGTGAAGGGGAAACACATTTCACCATAATAATGTAAAAACCAACACAATTCCAGCTATCGATATAATCGCAAATGCAATTAGATGGAGTTTACTACCAGTTTATAACAGATTCCACTAGCAGAAACGCAACTGGAAATTGTTTTTATTGTTTTATGGTAGTAACCTCCAAAAATGTGCTTTAGTAAAATGCGAGGTGTTAATTAATAGTGTATCTCGGCCTTTACGGTGTTCTTTATTCAGTTGCTACACGCGCGCAGCTTTGTTTATGTGTATCAAGCGTGCCTCCTCGTTTTGTAATTGCGCTTTATTCCCTAAAAATTAGTAAAATACTTAAAAGGTGTGAAAAGGAAGCGTCCTGGTGAAGACACTGCAGATTCAGAGAGAAAAAAGAAAAGCAACAACGATAAACAGAGGCGGACTGGGTCAAAAATTCTTACCCGGGAAAATTTATAGTGGCCTCATACTACGGTTTATGGCCAGTCCGCTTCTGTCAATAGAGAAAAAATATGAAATTGTGAAACGCTTTGAGCGAAATGAAAGACCATGTGATATTGCACGTGCTACAGGCCTAAATGAGGCAACGCCGAGAATTACAAAGAATGCGGAGAAAATAAAAACAACTTTCATAGCGGGAACAACTCAAAGTGTAATTAAAATCCATTAGATTAAGACCCAAGAATTGGAAGAGATGGAACGGCTGTCATCTGTTTGGATAGAAAATCAAACAAAAAGCAAGTCTGCTTACGATAGAAGAAAAAGCATTAGCAATATTTTATTACGACTTACGTATTATAATTTATACTTACGTATTATAAAATACGTAAGTATTTTATTACGACTATTTTATTTAATATAATAAATTTTTTACGAATAAAATACGTATTTTATTCGTAAAAAATACTTTTTTAGTATTAAAAAATACTAAAAATACTTTATTATAATATAATATTATTTTTATTACGTATTTTAATCGTTATAAAATACGTAAGTATTTTATAACGATTAAAATTACCCGATTATTTATTGTGTTTGGTAATGTTTTGGTTCCAAATGTGTGTTCAATCTTGGGTGGTCGGCACCTAACCCCACTTTTCCCATAGGGCCTGTTGTTTATATTGCACGATTTTGCATTGCACGAGGATTTCTAGGAACGCAACTATCGTGCTATACGAGGACAGACTGTACTAGGAAAGTTTTGCAATATGACGCAACAATGAATCACAGGAAGCTGCTTGTTGCTGCATGTTGAGACATGTTCATACGTGCATAGTAGCCGCCGCGCCAAGTCAATGGGCTCAGTTATTCATTAGTAGTGAGAGTGTAAAGTGCTTGCGATGGCATCGTGGTCACGAAATGAGATAAGGACAGTTTTGCGGTATAATTTCGTGCGTGGTTTAACCATAGACCAGTGCTTAGAAGAAATGACTCTTGCACTAGATGATGATTGTCCACATCGTACAATGATATTCAGGTGGTATAGAGAATTCCAAAGGGGAAATTTCACTCTGGAGGATTCTGAGAGGCCGGGAAGGCCACGAACGTCAGTTACGGAGGAAAGCGTTACTGCTGTGAGGAAAATGCTTGACGAAAACAGGCGAGTGACCTACCAACAGATAGAGGATACTTTGGGCCTAAATGCACCAGCAATTCGTTCGATTCTGCAAGATCATTTGCACGTGAAGAAACTTTGTTCTCTCTGGGTGCCGCATCAACTGACTTGGTGCCGGGAGATGTTAAAAAAGTTTGATAAGGGACAATCTCGGTATGTGAACAACATCGTGACAGGTGACGAGACTTGGCTGTACTATTACGATCTGCCGACCAAGGCTCAAAACAAAGTTTGGGTCTTTGATGATGACGACACACCCGTAATTGTCAGAAAATCCCGATCTGTAAAGAAGAAAATGATAGCTGTATTTTTCAAATCGAGTGGAATTGTGGAACGTGTCGTTTTGGACACGCAGAAGACAGTCACAGCTAAGTGGTATACTGAACAATGCCTGCCTAAAGTCATTGGATCTATGAAGAACCTGCGGCCAAAGTCAAGAATGGACACCTGGTACCTCCATCACGATAATGCTCCAGCTCACCGCGCCAAAGCCTGCACCGAATATTTGACCACGACAGGACTGAAACTTCTCGAGCACCCTCCCTACAGTCCAGACCTTGCTCCCTGCGACTTTGCACTGTTCCCGCATGTGAAAATGAAGCTAAAAGGGAGGCGGTTTTCCAGTGATGAGGACCTTCTACGGGCTTGGGACAACGAGTGTGCTTTACTCCCTAGTGAAACTTGGCAGAACTGGTTTAAAGATTGGTTTCGGAGGATGGAGAGGTGTATTGAATGTAGAGGAAATTACTTTGAAAAAATTAAATAAACAAAGCTGTATTGCAAAACTTTCCTAGTACCCTTTGTACAAGTGAGGTGTTTTTTTTCCTACCTGATGCTGTATAATATCACTTTATTTTTTTTTATTCTCATTATCATATTATTTTTGCTTTTATTAATTGCTGGACTGTTTTTGATATAATATTCTTAAAATATGCTTCTTGTATGTGTTGTTGATTTTAAATTAGAAATTTTTCATTGCAGTCTCTCTCAATCAATGTGGCTATAGCTAGTCCATTGCTGAGTCGCTTTGATTTGGTAATAGTACTCTTAGACTCAAGAAATGAAGAATGGGATAGAATGGTATCATCATATATTCTGGATGGACAAGAACCTCTTTGTAATTATGTAGTTAATTAGTTATTATCATTAATGCTTTTACAGAATTGAAATACAGTAAACTCTTGAAAATCTTGCATTTAACAATCTGATATTTTTTAAAATATGTTTTTTTTTTTTTTTTTTTTTATTAAAAAAAATTTACAATTTGGAAATGTTAAGAAAGCAGTTCAGCACTCATATCAATGAATATATATTCATAATAATACATAAGTCTTAATAGTCACACCAGAACAAACTTGCCTTTGCAACAAGTTACCATGCTATTGCACTACTTTTAGCATTAGTAAAGGCATATGGTGCAAGAAAGCAAATTTACAGCATCAGCCAAAAAAAAAAAAAAAAAACATTTCACCCATCCATTCACTCCAAAAGTTTCTTTGAATTTATTTAAACTATCAACTTCCAAAATGACGGATGGAAGTTTGTTCCAGCAATCAACCACCCGCTAGCTAAGGGAAATTTTCCCCACGTCTATTTTACAACTGTCTTTCCTCAATTTGGATTTACACCTCAGGTCCGTAATTTGAGCAAGAGGAAGAATCCTATCAGCATTGAGCTTGATCAAACCATTCAAAACCTTATACACCTCAATTAGACCACTCCACATTTGCCTAGTCTCCAGACTGCAATTTTCAGAACTTAGCCTTTTTTGGTAAGAGAAACCCTTTGTTCCCTTAACCAATCTTATTCCAGCAGCTCTACATCCTTCCTAAAATGAGGCTTCCAGACCTGTATGCAGTACTCAAGGTGTGGTCTGACCATTGCATTATACAAAAAGGATAATCACCTCCTTATCCCTGTTAGCAAAATTCCTATATATCATTGACAAGACATTTGGCAACCTGTCTGCACTGCTCAGAAAACTTCATATCTCTCTGCACAGTTATCCCCAGGTCTTTTTCACCCTCTACTACCCTGAGTGTAGTACTTCACAGTTGGTACGTTACTCTGGGGTTAGTTCTATATGCAGTACTTTGCATTTCTCAATGTTAAACTTAAGTTGCCACCTCTCAGCCCATCTGCCCAACTTTTCTAGATCCTGTTTCAGTAGTATACTGTCATTACTGTCATTAACAACCCTGCCAACCAACCTTCATATTGTCTGCAATGTTGGACATTAGGTCTGATATATCTTCATCAATATCATTGAAAAATTTTGAAAACAGCAATGGACCCAACACCAAACTCAAGGGGACTGCATGAAGAGAAGCATCCATTGATTACCACTCTCTGTTTTTTAAAATAGATAGATGCCAAAAGATTGTCTAATTCAGGACTAATTAGACCATCATTAGATGTGCAGTATATGAAATCAGTTTTCTAAGAATATTATCTAAAGCTATCTGATGAAAATAGCACAATAACCAGGACAACTTTTTAAAAAGGCAAGTTTATTCTGCTGTGAGAATTAAGACCATTGCATTATCCATTCTGTTTAAATACTGCAGCCTTCAGAAATAGGTGGTCATTATGAATATGTACAGATGTAACTTTAGTTGTTTGTGTTTAATATTTATTGAAATATGCTTCTCCAAAACTGTGCTACCATGAGGTATAACTCTTGAAAATCCAGAAAATTGTAAAATCCAGGGTCTTTCAATCTCCAAGGTGCTGGATTTTAAAGAGTTTACTGTATTGTACATAATCTATTTTTACTAATTCATAGAAAAAATCTTTAATCCTTGACTGGGCATGCTATTTCACTTCTAATTGCGGCGCCTCCGTAGCCAGGTGGGAAGGAGCAGCAGTGCGTAGCACATGCTTCTTGATTAGACCGGGGTTCGAGCCCGTCACCACCAAATACGGAGGATGCGGAAAGGTCAGGGAATGACCACCGCATATCATGGAGCAATATGGCCTTAGTTGCTAATGCTCCTAAAAACCAAATAACAATATCACTTCTAATTGCAGACATTTCCTTGCATAAATCGTTACATTCCAATAGCATTGGTAGAGGCACATATATATGATGCAAGAAAGCAAGCTTATACAGCATCAGCCAAAAAAAAAAAAAAAAAAAAACCCTTCCCATTTCACCCATCCATTCGCTCCAAATGTTTGTCTAGTTCTGCCTTGAATTTATTTAAGCTGTTAACTTCTACAATGACAGATGGAAGTTTGTTCCAACAATCAACCACATGCTGGCTAAATCAAACCTTCGCACATCTATTCTACAACTGTCTTTCCTCCATTTGAATTTATGTTCCCTCAGGTGATTAATCTGGGCAAGAGGAAGAATCGCATCAGCATTGAGCTTGCTCAAACCATTCAAAGCCTTATACACCTCAGTCAGATCACCTCACCTCACAGGCACCTAGTCACCAGACACTGTAATTTGCAAATCTTAAGCCTTTCTTCATAAGAGCAACCACTTCTTCCATTCACTAATCTTGTTGCCCTTCCCTGTACTCGTTCTAGAAGCTCTACATCTTTCCTACAATGAGGTCTCCAGACCTGTATGCAATATTCAAGGTGTGGCCTGACCACTGCTTTATACAAGGTGATAATCACCTCCTTATCCCTGCTATCAAAATTCATATATATTTCATTGACAAGACACCATGAGCTACTCTTGCACACTGTCTGCACTGCTCAGAAAACTTAATATCTGCCTGCACAATTACCCCCAGGTCCTTTTCATTCTCTACCACTGTCAGTGTAGTACCACACAGTTCATACTCTGGGGTTACTGCTTTCCACATGCAGTACTTTACCTTTGTCAATGTTAAATTTCAGTTGCCACCTCTCAGCCCATCCGCTCAAATTTTCTAGATCCTGTTGCAGCAGTGTACTGTCATTAACAACCTTCTGACCTTTGTATTGTCTACAAATTTGGACATTAAGCCTGATATACCATCATCAATATCATTAACAAATACAGAAAATAACAATGGACCCAACACTGAACCCTGGGGGACTCCACTAATAACATTATTTCATGAAGATCAGTGGCCATTGATTAACAGTCTTCTCCCACTCAACCATCCCTTTATCAGTAACAGCAATTTGCCTCCAATGCCACACTGCCACACTGCTCTAATTTGAGCAGCAGCAGTCTTCCATGTGCAACAGTATCTAAAGCCTTTCTAAGATCAAAATTATTCTTTGTATCCAATCAAATTGGTCAGACAAGGCTTCCCCTTAACAAACCCCTGCTGTGTCCGAGCTATAACAGAAGTCTTGTCTAGATGATCCTGCAGTGCTTCTTTAACTAGTGCCTCCATTAATTTCCCTGGAACAGAAGTTAAACTAACAGGTCTGTAATTACTTGTGCCGCCCTTTGATCCTCCTTTGTGAATTGGGGTCACATTTGCACATCTCCAGTCCATGGGTACCTCCCCTGAGTCCAAGGAAGCTCTCATAATTATGGCCAAGGGTTTTCTTACTTCCTTTTCTGCTTTCTTTAATATAACTGGATAGATCCCATCCACCCCAGGTGCCTTTCTTATGTTTATCTTCAACAATTTCTCCTCCACTTTGCTCTCAGTTGTTAAAAAATCATTTAACTCTCTACCATAGTTTAATACACCTCTGCTATTCCCCTTCCTGAATAACTCCAAATGTGTAAATGCAGGGCCAAAGTACTCATTTAGTTTGTTAGCTACCTGAGCAGAATCATCAACAGTAGAACCATCGATATCAGTTGGACCAATCTGATTCATCCCCTTCCTTCTAGAGTTTACATATAAGTAAAGAACTCTGCGTTTTTCTTTGCATCCTTTGCCAATGATTTCTTGTAATCTGCCTTTGCCTGCCTGACCTCCTTTGTGACTTGATTACAGGCCAGCTTATATCTTCCATGGGCTTCTGTGTCAACTGTTAATTTATATGTGTCCCATGCATTTTTCTTCTCTGCCACGTCTCTATAGTTCATCTGACATCCATTTAGGCCTAAACCTTGAACAATATTTCTTAGTTGGTATGAAAAGCCTAGAAGCTTCCAGGATTAATTTTTTGAATGCTTACCATTTAAAATTTGCTGTTGGTAACATCTTGCCACTTAGTGGTTCCTTTATCTTCAGATTCGTAATACATGAAGATAATCAAATCAAGAGTACTACTCTCTCTGGTTGCCTCCCAAACATACTGCTGTAGAAAACAATCATCCAATAAATCAACAAAAGCCTTGCTAGTGCACAAATGACCATCCCACAAGTTTCAGTCAATATCTGGGAAATTAAAATTCCCTATTATAAGACAATCAGATTTACTAGCCCACTCTATTTCTCTGTACAGCTGTTCACTATCCTCATCAGAGTCAAAGCCTATAGCACACTCCTAATCTCAATTTTGCTTTCCAAGTGCTTATGTCACACCCACTGACTCAACACTGCACTGTTCGTCCTTGTCAACTGGATACACTTCCTTAGATTTTGTTTCTTAACTAATAGCATAACCCCTTCTCCCTTCCTGTCTTGTCTATAACTCCTGTACACATTGTACTCTCCAAATTCCAATTCTGCATTCCTTATATCTGTGTGACACCACATCTCTGATATCCCACCTATGTCTGCCTTTGAAGTTTTGACCAGCACCTCAAATTCATCAAATTTATTCACTACACTGCTAGCATTGGTGTACACACAAGTATACGTGCAGCTGTTCTTATTCTTAGTTACAGGGAGAATTGAATCTCTGCGGAACAAGTAAATACATTAGCTACTCATGTATTTACTTGTTCTGCAATGACTCCTAGCAGTCTCTGAATAACTATGAAATAGGCAAGAATTTCTTAAAATTATTCATTTTGTAATTAATCATCCTCTGTTTTACCTTATAGTGGAAAAAACTATAAATAATCAATTTTTCAATGCAAATGTATATTTTTAAATATTTTTTAAAATGAAAATATGCTTTATATAAAGCACATCTAGTCACTGAGAACACAGCAGCTCATATGCAATTGAATGGCTTGCATTATGCCATCCAATTGCATATTATTCACATAATGCCAAAAATAGGATCCACCCCATAACTTAATCTAAAATATCACAAAAAGTAGAAAGAAAGAAATGAAGTGATCTAGTTTTGAATCCTATCAGTGATGGTTGATGGAAATCTTTCCAATATGGAACTTTTAGGACCTCTTCAAAGGGCATAGCATGATTAGGCAAGGGCACGAAAGGGTAATTTTGCCAAGAATGACTTGCTTTCTGTAAATAGCAGTATCTGGGAACTAGACACCTGTTTTGTTTATTTATTGCCTTTAAGGCTTTCAATGCATTGTATAAAATAAAAGCTGAAGGAATTTGTTTATGCATGGGTAATGCATTTAGCCAAGAAGTATCATTTAAATTAAATGCTGATGGCATCCTATCGATTTATCAAAACATTTTGTTTGCAGAGATAGTTAAGTCATAATCCCACTCTAAGGCAAATGTAAAACTGCACTTACAAGAAGACATTGAGCTTCTTGAAAGGATTCAGAGGCTGGCAACTTGCATTTTGAGATATTCAATCACAGTACTTCAGATATCTAGGTCACAGAACTTGGCAGTCGGACACCTTAGAGAGTTTTTTTGTTGTTTTTGTTTTGTTATTTGTTTTTTAGGAGCATTAGCAACTAAGGCCATATTGCTCCGGGTATATGCGGTGGTCATTCCCTGACCTTTCCGCATTCTCCGTATTTGGTGGGCACGGGCTCGAACCCCGGTCTAATCAAGAAGCGTGTGCTCCTGCCCACCTGGCTACGGAGGCGCCACCTTAAAGAGAACACATTTGATGTCTATAATGTCCTGAGAGGAGACAATAAAATATATGCAGGTAAAATTTTTGCTGTTATAAATGATTCCACAACTAGGAGCAAAAAATTCAAATTACAGGAAAAAAAAGTTTAGAGATTGGATTTTGGGAACTTTTCTTTTAGCCCACATGTTATTAGTTACTATAATATAATTACCTCTATGGGTAACGAGGTTGACAGCTTGGGTAAATTCAGAAGTCAGCTGGATATGTAAAGAGGGAAATCCATAGGTAGTTTTTTGTTTTTATTTTTAATATTATTATTATATATTTTATTTATTAATTTATTGGTTTTTGGTTGGTGCAGATAGAATAATTGCACTGACACTAGCTTGTAGGAGGAAAACTTTAATTAGAAGGATTCGTTTAATATATAATATTTTAATATTGTGTTATTTGTTGTTTTGCAAGATCATGATTTAAATTGTAGAATTATTCAGAAAGAACTAAGCACTTTGAGATCTGCAACAACCAGATCCTCAGCTTGCACTTTCACTTTGCTGGCACTATTAGTAATTCTAAAATAGAAGAGGCCTTTGGCACTGGGTTCCATGGATAAGAAATACAACTATACCTCTATTGCAGTTTAAAACTTTGTGACAACCAGATATGTTTAGTGATTCTAACTGCAGTTGTTGATAGTAGTGGCCGGATTGGTCAACCACCTCAGTATCGTGACTGAGATCGAGGTTGTGTTGCATCAACCAAAAATGTTTTGCGACTGCAGAGTGTGTAGAGACACCTAGTCTAATGGCTCTTTCATGTTATGTGATGCAGTCCTGGAACCTTCTGGCAGTTTCCTCCACATAGCAGCTGTCACAATCATAGTATGTGGTGTAGTATATAGCACCGCTGCATAAAAGAGAGGGGGGGGCAGGTGTCTTCACCCCCAAGACAAGAGATCGGAAACGTCTACCAGGAAGTTGCAGGCACTTTATGTGGTACCTGCGTAAGATCTTAGAAATGCAATCTGAAATGCCTAGGTAATATGGGATGTAAATGGTAGATGTTATCTCGTTGCTATGGAGCGGATCTTGGACGTGTGGCAAGCTCACAGGCTTGTAGGTCGCATCTGTCCAAGATGTGGGTAGTGTAGCCACAGTTGGTGAGGTCAGCTCTTGGAAACTTCATTGCACCTGGCTTCCATGGAGCTGGAATGGCTCCAGAGAGTAGTGCGTGTACAGTACTGAACAGGTGGCAGGGGGCATGTGCTGACCTGTAGTTTGTAAATTGGCCAGAGCACATGGGCTTTCGGTATACCGAAGTTTCCAGATGTGAGCCCACGTGCTTCACCAAGACATCCAGGAAGGAAAGGGTGTTGTTCGACTCTAATTCTAATGTGAACTGGATGAAGGAGGATAGGGAGTTGAGATTAGTAATCCTGAATATGTCTTCCATATGAAACATCTGAAAATACTATGCCATTTTTTGCTGGAGCTAAACACAAATATGAACTAATGTAAAGGGTAGAGGCGTGTGCATTCACACTGCAAAAAGGAAATTACTGACCCCTGAGACACGAGGCAGTACAAGATGGTATATGACTCACCACTTGCTGCAATATGAGAACTTTGTTTAAATGGAAGGTTGAAGCAAAGGAAACATTGGTTTATCTCCAGAAAAGCCCTGGCATCTCCATTTCTTTTCTCTCATGAAGCATGAGTTTTGTCTTGTGGTTTTATGGGCACCATGGTGAGATCCAGTATTCCTTACATTTCAACAGCAGCTTTAAAACAATTCTCACAGTCTTCATAAATTATTTCAGTTTTTTTTTTTTTTTTTTTTTTTAAGTCTATTCCAGTGTTATTCTTTCCCAGTGCATGAGGGTAGCTTCCATTTGTAACAGTACTGAAATCAGAATATGCAATATCAAAGGGCTATACCATAAGCTCATAAATAATAAATTTTCAAAGGCATATCTAAAATATCTTTTCAGTAAGTCATTAAATATTATTAATCATAAAAAATTAAAGGAAAAACCATTAAAAAGTATTTAAAAGAATTAGAGAAGAATTAAAAATTAAATTTTTTTCTTGGGACCATTTATGCCTTACCTCAAAAATTGGTTTCGATTAAACAACATTATTTAGTTCCTATATTGATTATTTTGGGTGTCAGTATTAGCATAGGGGCAGATTTATAGACCAATAGATATACAGTAGAATCTCTGTTAACCAGAATTCAAGCAACCGGCAAAAAAATCTTGGAAATAGTAGGCAGTTAAAAAATTAAAATGATACATTAATTTCTAGATAAAATGATTCAAACTTGGCACGCCCCTTTGCACTATGAGTATGCACACGCGCGTCCCTTATCACACGTTTGTATCTCACTCCGCCGACCGGGCTAGCCGGGTGGGTAAAGCGCCTGCCTGGCAACCCAAAGGTCGTGGGTTTGAATCCCGCCTCGGGCTTGGATCAAAGTACTGCAAAAAACCTTGGGAGGTGCACTATGGCCACAGAAGCCGATGCGCCAATAACTACCAAACAAAACAACGTATCTCACTCCCGACAAATCACTGTGTAAATATACTGGTTGATTTATTGTTATTCAAATTCAACCCCTAGTATGCCGTTCTCTTTCAACCCCTAGTATGCCGAAACAGGTAGCAAGTAAGCATAAACGTGTAGTCCTTACCCTCAAGCAGAAGATGGAAATATGCAAGAGGCTTGAGAAAGGTGAAAGTCGTGCAATGCTCATGGAAGAATTTGCCACTACTAATATTATTAATACTAAAAGAATGTCAGAAGAATTTTGAACAATCTTGATACCAAGAAAGTTATTTCCTGATGGTAATTCTACACTTGTAAGCTCAGGAGCAAAACATATGCTCTGAGCTTATTCCCATTTGTATTGCATTTTTAAAATTTCTTATTCCACTGGTGTTTTTCCTTCTGCCTGGAAATTTTCTGATATCCAGCCAGTCCCTGAAAAAGGGCGACAAATCTCTCCCATGCAATTATCATCCCATTGCACTTAACTCTTATTTTTAAAGTAATGGAAAAATTTGTTAATTATCAACTCCTAAACTATTTTGAAACTTTCCATGTGGTCAGTGATCGCCAGTATAAATTGCATTAGTGTCAGTCCACTGGTTATATATTGTCTTATGTTACTCATTTATGGATACATTCAGTGGTAAAGTTTGGTGAAACTCAAGAAGTTTCTCTTGACATTCCATGTTTAACATAAAGGTCTTCTAAAAAAGAAGTAACCCATCTTATGGATTACTGACTGTTTTTTGTAATTGGGTATTCACCTTTCTTTCCAACTGCTCACTGCAGGTGATGGTAGATATCTCTCTATCTTATAACTTCTCCACTAATGATAGTGTTCCCCAAGGTTCAGTTCTTTCTCCCACTCTTGTTGTAAGGTTCTTTCGTAAGGTTGAACGGCTGACCACTTCTAAATATCCACAGCCCTCAACCTTCGCAGCGATGTACTTATCAGCTGAAGACATCGATCCTGGCAACGGTGCTCGAGAGGTAAAACTTACTGAAGTTATGCCTCTCTTTTTTTGAAATTTTATAATTTTGAAATTTTTTTTAAAATTGCACACTTTTGTAATTTTTCCTGTGCATGAGATAAAAAATTGAATAAATATAATAAATAATTCTATTTACATGTCTGTTGAACATTTCTTTTTTTGATTCAATCAATTCAGCGAGCACAAGCATGGGGGAAATTCCGACTTATGTAGCGTTCCGTGGAACGCAACCCTTACGTAAGTCAGGGAGTTCCTGTATTAATGAACTACTTCCATTGACTGTAAATCCTATCAATTTTTCTGCTGATTATTGTTCATTGCATTCCACCTTCCAGTTTCAGAAACTTTTGCCCTGCACAAACAGCTTTGTCTTCTAAGATATCCACTAATTCCTTAAATGCTGATCTCTAGGTATTTCTTCAGTGAGGCAAAGATAACTTAGTTAATTTCAATCCTTCTAAAACTCAACCCTGACTTATATCTTGCAAAAAGGGTCTTCTGTACCTATGCTTAATCGTTTGCTTTTGGTGTTACTTTTTTTCTGAACAACCACTCACTCTGTACAAATCTGAAATCTGCCCTACCATGGTATATTGTTCCCACATCTAGAGGGTGCACCCAAAACCTCTCTCAGCCTTGTAGACTCCATTCAAAAGAGTGCAGTGAGGTTAATTAATAAGTCATCTCTTACAAATTCTCTGCACTCTGTCTCATAAACATTCTATTTCTGCTGCACACCTTTTCTATAGATACTTCCATGTACACTGTTCTTCTGAAATGGCATCTATAACTCTCTCTCTTCATCTTTCCTGAAAATTAAAATCTGCAGATATTCAAGTCTTATATCAACATGTATATCTTCTGTCTTCTCAGCCTTCAATTCATGCACACCCCAAGGACTACAGGTTCTAATACTTTCGTGTTTAGTTTTCATTTAAAAATAAAAAAATAAAAACACACACACACACACACACACACGCACGCACGTGTTCAAAGAAGGTGCATCACCTAAGAATTTCACATTTCTAACCCTTTTTTGCAATGGTATGTTACATTAATGACTAACATCGCAAACAGAAATATAAACAAAAGATATTCATTAATAGTTAAGGCAAAGTTAAGTAATATTTGACAGGTGCTCTCAAAATATTCCAAAATGAGCATTTGCAACCTTTATACAACAGTTTTGGTAAACACAATTATGGCTGAAATGTTATCAGAAGGCCTCAATTTGCTTCAGTTTATCATTTTAAATGGAAAACAAAACGAAAAGTTCACTAGGTGCAAACTAATATTTAGTTGAATCGCCTCTGGCCCCGGTGACAGCAGTAGCACCATCGAGGCATTGACAAGATCAATTTCTGAAGAAAATCAACTGATAGTTTGTGGTTCCAAACACGAATTATGGCTTCCTCAAGTTCATGAAGGGTTTTTGGTTTCTTTCTGGCAACTGCAGATTCCACACGGTACCAACAGTTCTCTATAGGATTCAGGCCGGGCTGTTTCCTGGCCAGCTAACAGTTGTAATGGACTGTTCTTCCAACCATTTTTTTGCCTGTAACAAATGTAAACACATTACTGTGGAACCTCTAATGCAGAATGAAGCTAAAGTAACTACAGAAGTGCCTACTTACACTTTTTGCCCAATGACAAGGAGCAGAGTTGTCCTGAAAGATGCAGTTACTTGGCAGGTTGAAATGGTCTCTAATGGTTGGCAGCAATTTGCCTTCCAATATAGCTAGGTAGCCATTGGCATTTACGGAACCTTTTATAAACTGCAGGTGACCTACTCCATGATATGAAATGCACCCCCATATTATTTGGCTGGTAGGGAATTTCACTGTAGACACATACAGTGTGGATGGTATTCTTTACTACGTCTACGGCGAATCATTTGTCTCCCATCAGAGCCATGCAGGTTGAATTTTTTTCTCATCTGAGAAAATAACTGACTTCCGCTGCTCGGGGGTCCATTTGACATACTCCTTACACCAAATTAATCGGGCCTCTTTCATTTTTTGTGTGATTCTTAGGACAACAGGCTACAAGTCCATTTTTGAAGAGGCATCTTCTAACTGTTACTGCACTTGCTACAACTCCTGTATGTTCTTCCCATTCTCTTTTAAACTCAGATGAAGAAGCTTTATGGTTTTTAAGGCACAAGCGCTTCAAAATGCAGTCCTGCTTTGGCGTAGAGACTTGTTTGATTCCGGTTCCTTTTTTCCTATCAGTAGAACCAGTATTCTTGAGTTTGGAAAGAAATCTACTCACTGTTGACTAATTACAAGACACTCTATAAGCAATATGATGGGAAGAACATCCTTCCTCACGTAAAGCAACAATAGCACTCTTTCTTTGTGGCATCAACTGCACATAACTTGCTATCCTGACACAAACAAGGAATGACTGCAACTCTTGCAGAGCGTGCTTATATAGCTGAAAGTAACAGCTGATGCAATATTACGTCATCACCTACGCACGTCAAGCTTATTTGATGCAATCTGTAAGAAATATTGCCATATACTTACGTTATTTGGACTACAATTACAATTTTAAGGGGGTGATGCACTTTCTTTGAATACCAGTGTGTGTGTGTGTGTGTGTGTGTGTGTGTGTGTGTGTGTGTGTGTGTGTGTGTGTGTGTATATATATATATATATATATGTATGCCGACCGGGCCAGCTGGGTGGGTAAAGTGCCTGCCTGACAACCCAAAGGTCGTGGGTTCGATTCCCGCCTCGGGTTTGGATCAAAGTACTGCAAAAACCTTGGGAGGTGCATTATGGCCACAGAAGCCTATGCGCCAACAACAACCAAAAAAAATATATATATATATATATATTTTTTTTTTTTTTTCTTCTTCTTTTTTTTTTTTGTCCAAAGATTAAGTCTATCCAAATTAGCACAGAAGTGTTTTGTGTACAGACAGACCTATAAATAAAAAAATAAATAAAAAAAACACTTATGGTATGACAAGATATATAAATAAAAAAAAAAAAAAAATGCTGGATAAACACTGGAGTAAAACAGCGCACATCCGTGCAACAACAATAGAAAATGAATAACGTGCCTCAATCTTAGCTCATTGCACTTATCCGTTGTATTTAAATCAGTTGAAAAAGAGACTCGTTAGTCTTGAAAGCTACTGCTACTTATTATATATTTTATTATATTATATTAAACTGAGTTATCATTGTATATATATTTTTTCTTAACCATGGACCCCAGTACACCAGGCCCATTCGTTACAAGATATATAAATCTTAAAGTACTGTTAGTTATGAATATTTAATGTGAAATTAATTTAGCAGCCCTTTACTTTGGTTTTATCTATAAGAAAAGTCAGTTTACAACATAGTTATGATTAGTTAATAACATTATTGTTGCATTTATTTATTTCTGTATAATGAACTATATTGTAATTTTTATAATTCCTTAGTGAATAATGATCATCATCCAGTTTGGAGCATGGATAAGATGCGTTCTTATTTTTCTGTAATAAAAAACCTACGACCAAAACTGACAAAAAATACCAACAGGTATGAAGTGTGTTAATTATATCAGTGATAAATAATGTGTACTGTTGATTTATCAGTTCAGTTGTGAAAATAAATGCAATCAATAATTTTGAAGAAATAAGGTATTTCTTTTATATGAATAATTCTTTCAGCAAATAAAAATAATCTGAGAAAATGTGGTGAAATTATCATAACAATGCTAGTTTACGTTTTGTGAACTACAAATTTGACATAATACATAGACAAATTAAACACTTGAGTGTGGTCTGTAATTTGGCAGGACCTATGACATCCATGGCTCAGGTTCTGTTTCATAAGTTAAATTTTCTTTTGAAATTAGTTGCTTTTAAGTGTTACTTTAAAACATGGTACATGCCACAGTCATTATACCATTTTTAAAATAGAAAAACAAGCCTCATAAGTTTCATGCATCATTATTTGAAAACTTTCTTCCAGGCTCCTTCTAGGATCCACATACTGATATTTTATTTAGAACTGGAAAATTTATAAATGTATCCCTCATGAGATACAAGTAAATTTATAAACCACTTCAAATATTCTTTTTCCTCACTCTTAGTTAATTTTGAATTTTATTCCAATGTATCATTTCTGAAAGGGAGGAAAAAATTTAGAAAATAATACTGAGCACAGTATTCCTACATATCTTTTCTATTATAAGATTCCATAACAGTTATTGATATTTGGTATGTTTTTTATTTTTTTTAATATAACCTTGTTACTTGTTAGAAGTAACAAGGTTATATTAAATGACAAGAACATGCTTGTCATTTTATAACATAGTCTAAATGACAAGAACATGCTTGATTCAGAACTAATGCTCAATTCTATATAGTATGAGGTAGTAGGAAGCAAAGGGAAAATGACAAAATACTGCTAAAAGTTATCCATAGTTAAAACTGTCTTTTTATAAATCAACATAAAATCATTCTATGTAAAATCTCCAACCACAAACAGGTTTAATAATGCTAAATTCAAACTATGATAATTATAAAGCAGTTGTGAATTCGTGTGATGTGAGTAGTAATTGTAAAACAATTTTTGGCCATACCAGTCTGTAAAATTATTCTTCATGTTGATAGGCAGCGAGGAGGATCCTTGGTGTATTACTAATAATTTATCAATTTATCACATGCATCCTTGTTGAGACAGAGGTTGTATTCCATTTTATGGTACATCAGTGAGAATGTATTTGGATCTTCAAAGGTGTCTGACATGTCCCTATGATGAAAGATACTGACTTATGAGGAAAGGCTATTTCGAATGTTTGGATCCCCTCTAAGTACCTAGTTGTTACCACAGAGCATGGTAATAACTTGGTACTTAGAGGGGATCCTATTGGAGTCTGAAAGCCTTTGATGGGACAGTAAAATGATTTTACTTTTTTTATGAAAACCCCAAAAACAAAAAGTGTTGGAATCTATAGTACAGGGTGATTCAAAATTATTGTCGGGGTTTCCGTGGCCTATAATTTTCAAACTGTAAACAACAAAATAAAACTGCTTAGGGAATATGAAAGTGTAACTCAAAAAGTTTTATTACCTGTAGAATCAGTACTACAGAACGCCAAACAACTTCAACATGCGTACCTTTCGTGGCACGTAAGATGTCCAAGCGATATTCAATTTCCCTCCGTGTTCTCCAGCATTTGCGGTGTAACTGCTTCGATCGTAGAAACAATTCTGAGCTTCAGTTCATCGAGGGAGGTTACAAGGGTCCTGTATGCAATGTCCTTCACGTATCCCCACAGGAAGAAATCAAGCAGCTTAAGATCGGATGAGCACGGAGGCCATGGAATCAGTCCACCACACTCAACCCAGCCCCAAGGAAAATGCATGTCAAATAATTCTCGGACAATAAGAGCCCAATGTGGCGGTGCACCATCTTGCTGGAACACCACATTTGGCTGATGATTTTCCACTGGGGTAACAGCTACAGCTGTAACATGTCCAGATAGGTCACCGCTGTCACTGTTTTTTTCCAAAAAGAAAAAGGGCCCCAAAACTTCCAAACGTGACAAAGCATACCAGACATTGACCTTTGGACTATCTCTTTCGAATTCTCGAATGGCATGAGGGTTTTCTGATCCCCAAATTCTGCAGTTAAGACGATTTACCCTTTCTGTTATGTAAAACATCGCTTCATCACTAAATGTCCATCTCTGAAGGTAATTTTTATCAGCTTCGACGCTAAATGTCTTGGGAAAATTGGAAATGGCGGGGTTTATCGTTTGGCTTTAAAGCCTGCAGAATCTGCAATTTGTAGGCATCGACGTGAAGGCAGTTATAAAAAAACCCTGCAGACAGTCATTTGCGGTATATCTAACTGCAAAGAAGCTAGTCTAGTTGATTTTTGTGGGCTTTGAGAAAATGCTTCGTGGATTCGATCAACGTCTTCCTGTGAAGTGCTCGGTCTTCCCGCTCTTTTTTGGCTCAGAAACTACCAGTCTCTTGAAATTGCATTAACCAACATTGGATAGCATTACTTGAAGGTGGATCTTTTCCATACTGAGTTCTGTAACGACGTTGCATTGTGATAACGGACTTTGTTTTGAAAAACCAAAGTATGCACATTGCCTTCTCTTGAACAGTCACCATTTTGAAGTAATGCTGTCAATATCTTCCAGACATCAATGTGGCGAGTACCTTGTTGCCAAATAAAACTTTTTGAGTTACACTTTCATATTCCGTAAGCAGTTTTATTTTGTTGTTTCCGGTTTGAAAATTATAGGCCACGGAAACCCCGACAATAATTTAGAATCACCCTATACTTAGTACCATGCATGCATAGGTTGGAAGTTGAGAAGATGAGAGAAGATACTTGTTGACATTATACTTGAATTTCTGTAGATTATAATTTTAAGGAAATGCATGTGAAGGGAAATTGTTCCAGAAAATGCAAGTTGAAGGAATAGTAGTAGTGGTATGTGATGCAAGAAAGCAAGTGTATAAGCTTATGCAGCATCAGCCAAAAAAAATCACACCATTCCCTCCAAATGCCTGTCCAGTTCCTCCTTAAATTTATTTAAGAAGTCAACTTCCACAATGACAGATGGAAGTTTGTTCCAGCAATTAACCACCCGCTGGCTAAAGGCAAATTTCCGCACATCTATTCTACATCTGTCTTTTCTTAATTTGAATTTATGCCCCCTTAGGTTCGTAATCTGAACAAGTGGAAGGATCCCATCAGAATTCAGCGTGCTCAACCCATTCAAGGCCTTATACACCTCAATCAGATCACCGTGCAGGTGCCTAGTCTCCAGCCACTGCAATTTGCAGAACTTAAGACTCTCTTGGTAAGAGGATCCCTTCATTCCCCTCACCAATCTTGTTGCCCTTCTCTGTACAAGCTCAAGTAAATCTACATCCTTCCTAAAATGAGGCCTCCACACCTGTACGCAGTATTCAAGGCGTGGCCTGACCATTGCCTTATACAGAGGGACAATCACCTCCTTCTCCCTGCTAGCAAAATTCCTATATATCATTGACAAAACCCCATGACCTGCCCTGCCCTGGCAGCCTGTCTGCATTGCTCAGAAAACTTCATATCTGACTGCACAATTACTCCCAGGTCTTTTTCATTTTCTACCACCTTAAGTGTAGTACCACACAGTTGGTACGTTTCTCTGGGGTTACTTCTACCCATATGCAGTACTTTGCATTTGTCAAGGTTAAACTTCAGTTGCCACTTCTTAGCCCATCTGCCCAAATTATCTAGATCCTGTTGCAGTAGCACACTGCCATTACTGTCATTAACAACCCTGCCAGCCTTTGTATCATCTGCAAACTTCGACATTAAGCCTGATATACCTTCATCAATATCATTGATAAATATACAAAACAACAGTGGACCTAACACCGAACCCTGTGGGACTCCACTAATAACATTAGTCCACGAAGAGCAGCACCCATTGATTACCACCCTCTGTCTTCTCTCACTTAACCATCCTTTTATCCATTGTAGCAACTTACCCTTAAGTTGCATAGTCTTCCATGCACAACAGTGTCAAAAGCTTTCCTGAAATCCAGATATATGATATCAAAATTATTTTTTGCATCCAGTTCCTTTGTAACCACATCATAATATCCTATCAAATTTGTCAGACAAGACTTTCCCTTAACAAACCCATGCTGTGTCTGAATTATTGCCGCAGTCTTGTCTAGATAATCCTGCAATGCATCTTTAACCAGTGACTCCGTTATTTTACCCGGAACAGAAGTTAAACCAACTGGTCTGTAATTACTCGTGTCACCCTTCGATCCCCCTTTGTGAATTGGGGATATATTTGCACATCTCCAGTCAGTGGGAACCTCCCCTGAGTCCAAGGATGCTCTCATAATTATGGCTAAGGGTTTGCTTAGTTGCTTTGCCGACTCCTTTAATATAACTGGATAGATCCCATCCACCCCAGGTGCTTTTTTTATGTTTAACTTCAACAATTTCTCCTCCACTTTGCTTTCAGTTATTACAAAATCATTAAGTATCCTGCTACAATTTGATAACCTTCTGCCATTTTCAAAACTTAATAATTCCTCATGTGTGAATGTAGATGCAAAATACTCATTCAGTTTGTTTGCTATCTGAGCAGGATCATCAACAGTCGAACCATCGATGTCAAGTGGACCAATCAGATTCATCCCCTTTCTTTTAGAGTTTATATAAGTAAAGAAATCCTTGCTGTTTTTCTTAGCATCTTTTGCTAAGGATTTCTCGTAATCTGCCTTCGCCTGCCTAACCTCCTTTGTGACCTGATTTACAGACTAGCTTATATCTGCCATAGGCTTCTGAGTCGCTTGATAATTTATATGCATCCCATGCATTTTTCTTCTTTGTTACGAGTCTCATTAGTTCATTAGATAACCATTTAGGCCTAAACCTTGAACAATATTTCTTAATAGGTATGAAACTTTTAGTAGCATCCACAATTAATTCCTTGAATGCTTCCCACTTGGAATTTACTGTTGGTAACATTGTCAGTTGATCCCACAGTACAGAATTTAAAAACTGTCGGAGACTACTGTACTCACCTTTACAGAAGCAAAAACCCTTTCCTTTACCCCTGATGGTAATTAAATCTTTAAGTAATAAATGAGGAAGAAGAAAAGTTGGTTCGGTAAGTTTGAAGTTTGACAATAAAAGGATACTGAATGGTTGCGGCAAGTGTTCAGACTAGTTTGGAAGAGAGAGGGAATTATAGAAGCTGATTCAGTAGAACAGTGCCCATGGAAGTATCTATTGAAAAGGCATGCAGCAGAAACAGAGTGTGGAAAAACTTTGTAAGAGATAGGTCATTAATTAACCTAACTGCTCTCTTTTGAATAGAGTCTAGACACCCAAGAGAGGTTTCAGGTGCACCATCCTAGATGTGGAAACAGTATTTCATTGTAGGACAGATTTGAGATTTGTACAAAGTGAATAGCTGTTAAGAAGAAAAGTAATGCCAAGAGAAAAAGAGAAAACTTAGTTTTTTAGATGCAGAGGAACCAATATTTGTGATGTGCTTATGCAAAGAGAGAGTAGAAGTCAAGGTAATCTTTAATAGAGATATGTTATCTTCTCTAGAAATCTGAGAGTCTTGAAGATAGTCATATGGGCAGAAGAATCCTTTTTGTAAGATTTAAGATAGGACCGAGTTTTAGAAGGATTGAAATCAACTAAGCTACCCTTGCCCCACTGGAGAATTACCTGGAGATCAGGATTTAAGGAATTGATAGCAGATATTCAAGAAGTTGAAACTGTTTGTGCAGGGAAAGATTTCTCAAACTGGAATGTAATGTGCAATCATCAGCAAAATTATGGATAGGATTTCCTGTCCATGGAAGAAGGTTATTAATATACAAGAGGAAAAGAGTGGGAGAAAGAATGGAACACCGGGGAACAGCATTATTAGTGAAGAGGTTAGAAGACAGAGAACAGTTTACCATCACCTGCAGTGAGTGGTCAGAGAGAAAATTGGATATACAATTTAAAAAAAAAAAAAAAAAAAACAGTTGGCTGTCCATAAGATGGATGCATATTTAGAAGATCTTTATGCCAAATACAATAAAAAGCCTTTGAAATGTCAAGAACAACTGTTTGAGTTTCACAAAACTTCCATTAAATTTGTTCATAGATGGGTAACATAAGCCAGGATATCACTGGTAAATCAACATTGATGGAATCCATATTGGTGATCATTGATCACATGTCTAGAAACAGCTTCAGTTTCTTGATAGTTTAGGAGTTGGCAGTTAATGAATTTCTGCATTATTTTAGAAAGAGTAGAAGTAAGTGTAACAGGATGATAACTAGTTGGGAGGGATTTGTCACCTTTTTTAGGAACTGGCTGGATATGAGCAAATTTCCAAGCAGAAGGGAAAACATCTTTGGAATAAGAAAGTGTATAAGAAAGAATAAGGCAACAGAGAATAGGAGTGAGCACAGGTTTTGGGAACAACTGAAGAAATACCATCAGGACCTAGAGTAGCGATTTCCAAACTGGGAGGCATGGACTAGTGCAAAAGGAGGCACGAAAAGTTTAACAGAAATGTAATTTTCATAACATAACATATATGAATAAAAAAATATATACATATAAATAAACTTTCATAACATAATATTAAATTTTATAACCTATTTTTTAAAGCATTTACCGCCACCTATCTCACTCTAACTTCGATATAAACATGAGATAAACATTTATTTGGAAAAAAAATATTATATTTTCACGAAAAGTTTAACAGAAATGTAATTTTCATAACATAACATATATAAATAAAAATATATATACATATAAATAAACTTTCATAACATAATATTAAATTTTATAACCTATTTTTTAAAGCATTTACCGCCACCTATCTCACTCTAACTTCGATATAAACATGAGATAAACATTTATTTGGAAAAAAAATATTATATTTTGCTGAAATGGATTGATGAATTATGATTGATATGATGTAATGTAATATATATAATTTAGTGCGTACTATGTATGACATATATAGGTAGATTGCATAGCATAGCATTAGCTGCATGGTTTCAGCAGTGTGAGGCGCCTCCGTAGCCAGGTGGGAAGGAGCAGCAGTGCGTAGCACACGCTTCTTGATTAGACCGGGGTTCGAGCCCGTCACCACCAAATACGGAGCATGCGGAAAGGTCAGGGAATGACCACCGCACCGGAGCAATATGGCCTTAGTTGCTAATGCTCCTAAAAACCAAATAACAACAACAACATCAGCAGTGTGCGATTGTGTTTTTTATTGTTTTTGGCATGATTACTTACTGATAATAATCGTTAGTAATTTAGAAGTTGTAGTTCTAAATTACTAATGTAGTTTAGAACTACGGATGCTTATTATTTCATGTAGTATTAATAATTATTGTATTAACATATTAAAAATAAGAAATTACACAATTATAGATACTTTACTTCAAGGGAGGCATGGGCTCAAAAAGTTTGAGAACTGCTGACCTAGAGCTTTCTTGGCATCAAAATTGTTCAGAATTCTTCTGAAACCCTTTTGATAGAGGACCACAGGAGGCATTAAATGGAGTTCTGGTGATCGGATTTGGCTTACCAAGATTGTTAATACAAGATTTAAATTAGTTTAGAAATGGAAAATTTACCTCTATGATGTCTTGTAGAACACTTCAGTGCTGATACTCTCCATAGATGAATAATTATACAAATAGATTACATGTATTCTGCTCCTGCATAAACAAGATCAACGATCCAATGCACCCCAGAATCGGAGACCTGCAGACCCCAAGCCCGACCACAAAATACAATCAAATGACCACCCCAATCTTTGAGCGAGAGAATAAAAAACGTCCATATTTTAAAAACAATTTAAATGATTTGAGACCAAATAAATACATAGTGAATCCATACTCTTAATACTTTAAAAACTAATATTAAAACATAAAAAAATTAAGAATCCTATGAAACATTAAGAGACTGAACAGTTTCATTCCCCTTAACCAATCTTGTTGTCCTTCTCTGTACTCGCTCAAGCAATTCTACATCCTTCCTAAAATGAGGCCTCAAGACCTGTACGCAGTACTCAAGGCATGGCCAGACCATTGCCTTATACAAAGGGATAATCACTTCCTTTTTCCTACTAGCAAAATTCCTGTATATCATTCACAAGGCACCACGAGCTACTCTTCAGATTGTCTGCGTTGCTCAGAAAACTTCATATCTGACTGCACTTACCCCCAAGTTTTTTCATTCTCCACTTCCCTGAGTAAAGACCACAGAGTTATTATGTTACTCTGGAGTTACTACTACCCACATGCAGTATTTTACATTTGTCAACATTAAACTTCAGTTGCCACTTCTCAGCCTATCGGCCCAACTTTTCTAGATCCTGTTTCTGTAGCACGCTGCCATTACTGTCATTAACAACCCTGCCAACCTTTGTATCATCTGCAAGCTTGGACATTAAGCCTGATATACCTTCATCAATATCATTGATAAATATACAAAACAACAGTGGGCTCAACACTGAACCTTGGGGGACTCCACTAATAACACTAGTCTATGAAGAGCAGCGTTCATTGATTACCACTCTGTCTTCTCCCATTCAACCACCCTTTTATCCATTGTAGCAACTTAACTTTAATAACATACTTTTCTAATTTGTACAGTAGTCTTCCATGTGCAACAGTGTCAAAAGCTTTCTTGAAATCCAAGTATATGATATGAAAATTATTTTTTGCATCCAGTTCCTTTGTAACCACATCATAGTATCTAATCAAATTTGTCAGACAAAACTTTCCCTTAACAATCCCATGCTGTGTCCGAATTTTTACTGCAGTCTTGTCTAGATGATCCTGGAATATACCTTTAACCAGTGACTCCATTATTTTCCCTGGAACAGAAGTTAAACTAACTTGTCTGTAATTACTCATGTCACCCTTAGATATCCCTTTGTGAATTGGGGATACATTTGCACATCTCAAGTCCATGGGGAATTCCCCTAAATCCAGGGATGCTCTCATAGTTATAACTAAGAGTTTGCTTACTTCCTTTGCCGCCTCCTTTAATATAACTGGATAGATTCCATCCCCCACGGGTGCCTTTCTTATGTTTAATTTCAACAATTTCTCCTCCACTTTGCTCTCAGTTATTACAAAATCATTAAGGTTTAAGGAATAAATAGGAAAAAGGACTTGCATATAGTTCCTTTGTTAGTAACACCTTGAGTACTCAAAGTCAGGCCACACCTTGAGTACTGTATACAGGTCTGGAGGTCTCATTTTAAGAAGGATGTAGAGCTGTTCGAACGAGTACAGAGAAGGGCAACAAGATTAGTGAATGGAACAGAGGGTTGCTCTTAGGAAGAAAGGCTTAAGTTTTGCAAATTAATGTGTCTGGAGACTAGGCACCTGTGAGGTGATCTGATTGAGGTTTGAATGGTTTAAGCATGCTCAATGCTGATCAGATCCTTCCTCTTGCTCAACTTTTCTAGATCCTGTTGCAGTAGCACGCTGCCATTACTGTCATTAACAACCCTGAGAGGACATAAATTCAAATTGAGGAAGACAGTTGTAGGATAGATGTGTGGAGGTTTGCCTTTAGCCAGCGGGTGGTTGATTTCTGGAACAAACTTCCATCTGTCGTAGAAGTTGATAGCTTAAACAGATTCAAGGCAGAACTAGACAAACATTTGGAGCAAGTGGATGGGTGAAATGAGAAGGGGGGGTGTGTGTTGTTTTTTTTTGCTGATGCTATGTAAGCTTGCTTTCTTGCATCATGTGCCCTTGCTAATGCTATTTATGTATGTTCAAGGTTTAGGCCTAAATGGAGGTCAGATGAACTAATGAGACATGTGGCAGAGAAGAAAAATACATGGGATACGTATAAATTAACAGATGACATGGAAGCCTATGATAGATATAAGCTGGTCTGTAACCAAGTCACAAAAGAGGTCAAGCAGGCAAATGCAGATTATGAGAAATCCTTGGCAAAAGATGTAAAGAAAAACGCAAAGAGTTCTTTTCTTATGTAAACTCTAGAAGAGGATGAATCAGATTGGTCCACTTGATATCGATAGTTCAACTGTTGATGATCCTGCTCAGGTAGCTAACAAACTAAATGAGTATTTTGCATCTACATTCACACATGAGAAGACATTCAGGGAGGGGAATGCCAGAGGTGAATTAAATTCTGGCAGTGAGCTAGATGATTTTGTAATAACTAAGAGCAAAGTGGAGGAGAAATTGTTGAAGATAAACATAAGAAAGGTACCTGGGGTGGATGAGATCTATCCAGTTATATTAAAGGAGGCAGCAAAGGAAGTAAGCAAACCCTTAACAATAATTATGAGAGCTTCCTTGGACTCAGGGGAGGTACCCATGGACTGGAGATGTGCAAATGTGACTCCAATTCACAAAGGAGGATCAAAGGGTGACTCAAGTAATTGCAGACCTGTTAGTTTAACTTCTGTTCCAAGGAAATTAATGGAAGCACTGGTTAAAGAAGCACTGCAGGATCATCTAGACAAGACTTCATTATAGTCTTGTCTTCATTCCTGCTGTGTCCGAGCTTCATTATAGCTCGGACACAGCAGGGGTTTGCTAAGGGGAAGCCTTGTCTGACCAATTTGATTTAATACTATGATGTGGTCACAAAGGAAATGGATGCAAAGAATAATTTTGATCTTAGAAAGGCTTTTTTTACTGTTGCACATGGAAGACTGCTGCTGCTCAAATTAGAGCAGTGTGGCATTGGAGGCAAATTGCTGCTACTGATAAAGGGATGGTTGAGTGGGAGAACTGCTCTTCGTGGAATAATGTTATTAGTGGATTCCCCCAGGGTTCAGTATTGGGTCCATTGTTATTTTCTGTATTTATTAATGATATTGATGATGGTAGCCGACCGGGCTAGCCGGGTGGGTAAAGTGCCTGCTTGGCAACCCAAAGGTCGCGGGTGCGAATCCCGCCTCGGGCTTGGATCAAAGTACTGCAAAAACCTTGGGAGGTGCATTATGGCCACAGAAGCCGATGCGCCAACAACTACCAAAAAAAAAAGATGATGGTATATGAGGCTTAATGTTCAAATTTGTAGACAATACAAAGGTCGGAAGGTTGTTAATGACACTAATGACAGTACGCTGCTGCAACAGGATCTAGAAAAGTTGAGCAGATGGGCTGAGATGTAGCAACTGAAGTTTAACATTGACAAAGGTAAAGTACTGCATATGGGAAGCAGTAATCCCAGAGTAACATATCAACTGTGTGGGACTACACTGACAGTGTTAGAGAATGAAAAGGACCTGGGGGTAATTGTGCAGGCAGATATGAAGTTTTTTGAGCAGTGCAGACAGTCTGCAAGAGTAGCTCATGGTGTCTTGTCAATGATATACAGGAATTTTTCTATCTAAAGAGGTGTTTATCTCCTTGAAATGGTCAGGCCACACCTTGAGTACTGTATACAGGTCTGGAGGCCTCATTTTAAGAAGGATGTAGAGCTGCTGGAATGAGTACAGAGAAGGGCAACAAGATTGGTGAATGGAACAAAGGGTTGCTCTTATGAAGAAAGGCTTAAATTTTGCAAATTACAGTGTCTAGAGAGTAGGCACCTGTGAGGTGATCTGATTGAGGTGTATAAAGCCTTGAATGGTTTGAGCAGGTTCAATGCTGATGAGATTCTTCCTCTTGCTGAGAATAATCATCTGAGAGGGTATAAATTCAAATTGAGGGAAGACAGTTGTAGGATAGATCTGCAGAAGTTTGCATTTAGCCAGTGGGTGGTTGATTGTGGGAACAAACTTCCATCTGTCATTGTAGAAGTTGATAGCTTAAATAGATTCAAGACAGAACTAGACAAACATGTCGAGTGAGTGGATGGGTGAAATGCTAGGTTTTTTTTTTTTTTTTCCCCTCTGGCTGATGCTAGAGGGAAAAATATATGTGCCTTTACTAATGCTAACTGCATGCAAAATATAGTTTTCATATACTTAGACTTCAGTAAAGCTGTTCTGCAATGAAAGCATGTTGTACAAATTGTAGTGATGTGGCAGAATGCATAGAGTGGTTATTAATGGGTACTGCTTTATTTGCGCTAATGGAGTTGCTTATGATTCGGTGCTGGTGGGCCCATTGCTGTTTTCAATATTTATTAATGATATTGATGAAGGCATATAGAACTTATTGTCCATGTTTGCAGATGATTCAAAGGTTGAAATTATGGTTACTGACAGGAAGCAGGGTTTGCTACTGCAAGTGACCTAGAGAAACTAGGCTGAGAATTAGCAATTGAAGTTTAACATTGATAAATGTGAGTTACTGCATTTGGGAAGTAATAACTTTTGAATAACATACCAATTGGACGTTACCATACTCAGGGTGTTGGAAAATGAAAAACACTTATAGACACTTTCAGTCTGACATGAAGTTTTCTGAACAGTGCAGACAAGCTGCTAGGACAGCTTTTTGGGTTCTGTCAGTGATATATACAGGAATTCTTGCCAGCTGTAAAAATTGATTATTCCACTGTGTAGTCTTATTTTTAAGAAGACTATAGACGTGTTAGAACAGGTGCAGAGAACAGCAACTTCAGTTCTGCAAATTGCAGCATCTGAAGACTAGACACCAAAGGAAATCTAATTAAGGTGTTAAGACTTTGAATGGATTGAGCAAGCTCAGTGCTGATAGGATTCTTTAGCTTAACTTCGTCTGACTACACACAAGAGGGGATATAAATTCAATTTGAGGAAGGATTGTTACAGGATAGATGTGTGAAAGTTTGCCTTTAGCCAGTGGGTGGTTGATTGTTGAACAAACTTCCATCTGTTGTAGAAGTAGGTAGTTTGAATAAATTCAAAGATGAACTAGAAAAATTATTGGAGAAAATGGACAGGTGATGTGGGATGTGTGGTTTTTTTTTTTTTTTTTTTTTATAATCTTGCTTCCTTGCATTATTTGCTTCTACTAATACTATTAGTCAATAACAATAATATTATTAGTCAATAACACACATAAAAAAGGTACTCTTACCATAAAGGGATTTCAATTCTGCAAACTACAGCACTTAGAAACCAGGCACCTGCAGGCAATATGTTTAAGGATTTAAATGGATTGAATAAACTAATTTAACACTGATGGAACTTACTTTTTGTCAGACAACACACAAGAGAACATAAGGATGGTTGTAGCAGAGATGTGTTAAAATTGGCTTCTAGCCAAAGCGTCATTGATTGCAGCAACAAACTGCCATCTGGTGTTGTGGAAGAACAATTTGAATAAATTTAAGGAAGAATTGGGCTAATTATTACAGAGGATAGAAGATAATGTACAATAATGGTTATTTTATTTTATTTTATTTTTTGCTGATATATAAACCTGCTTTGTTGCATTGTTTGCTAATACTAATGCTGACTATGCGATCAGAACTTTATTCAAGCAAAACAGATAGTAATAGAAAAACAAATTCCTTATTCCAATGCATAACATTATACTCAGTTTTGTATATCATCATTATTAGTCTATACACTTGAAAATGCCAAAAATATGGCCATTTCTTCTAACAGCATGTGAAGGAACCCAACTGTGGTTGTACTCTATTCCTTTTAAATGAAATATACTTTTAAAATGGCCATCTTTTATACAAATTCAGGATGGGCCAAACTGTCAGTATGCACTTGAAATTTTCGTAATATTTTATTTTATGTATGTATTTATTAATGTATTTTTTTTACTTGGTGTCATGCATCCTTATATTTATTTTTTATTTTATTGTTGAGGCTAGATTATCATTAGTGACATGCAATGTACAGAGTCAAAAATAAAAATTTCAAGTTTATCCAATCTTTTGGTTGATCCTGTATATTATTCATTTGATTGTTACTATTTAAGTGAAATAAAGTGAAAAGTGCTACTTATGTATGTTAGAAAAGTTTAGAAGAACTTGAGTGAAGAAATAATGGGCATTTTATTAATAACTTTGAGCAGCATTCATCAGAGCAACTTTTCGGTATGGTGAATTGATGCGATTTTCCCAAGAAGATCAGTGCAACATAATTTTATTGTATATGATTTTCCTATTTCGATGTACAGATGTATTTATTATTTTTATTTTGGAAGAAACATTGTGCAACTTCATTCAGGCAGAAAGGTGGATATATTAAGTTTCTTCAGTTTCTAAAATTTGCCAATTACAAGATGTATATGTGTCTGTTAACACTTTTATTCATAGTTAAAATTTTTTCACTGTATATATAGCATGATCTAATTGGATCTTATCATATTACAGAATTCTTCAAAAATATTACCAATGTCAAAGAAATGCAGATGCACGCAATGCTGCACGTACCACTATTAGGCTTCTTGAGAGTTTGGTCCGATTGGCTCAAGGTATTAGAAATCTTTATTGCAATAATAATTATAATACAAATTGATACATTGCAGTATTGCCCTTCACAGCCACCAGGCCAGGGATTAATAGTGATAATACTGTATGTGAAAGAAATAGATAAATATTAATAATAACAGAGAACATTGATAAATCAAACGTTAAGAAATACATATAGAAATAATAGCTCTAGAAAGGTGAAACTTCAGAGGAACTTTAATCCTTTCCTATGTACTCTCTATGTATAGTAACACATTTCTCCCATCTATGGATCAGTTGAATAATGCCTTGATCATCATCAAAGTCTGCACTTTTTGCACGAAACCACAATTCCATTTTATTGATGTTTTCCTGAGACAAATCAAAGCCACTGCTTTGACGTGTCTTTAGTTTCCGGATCATATTGGTACACCAGCATTTGTCACCAACCAATCAAAGAAGTTCTCAACATCTGCATTACACAAATCCAACAGTTAGCGAAAACATTGTATTCAACATTGCTTCTGCAAAGGTGTCAGCAGTCTTGGAACTCATCGTGCGGAGACCTTAGACATGGTCGTGTAAAATGCTGTGGGCAGACCCATAACTAATTCCCACTGCATTTGCAATGAAATGAATCGTCAAACATCTGTCACTCAGCGCCAGCTGCTCAACCTTTGCGACTGTCTCATTGTCTGTCAATGTTGATGACCTTTCTTCTCTTGGCTCATCAAAGAAACTTGTACGACCGCACTGGAACTCCCGTTTCCACTTTTTTGCAGTGTCATAGGATGGACAATTCTGCCCATACACAGCTTTCATTTCTTCATCAATTTCCTGAGCTTCTTTGCCCTGCAAATGCAGAAACTTGATCACCTCTCGATACTCCACTTTGTCAACCATAGCGTCCTTCCTCAGATTCCGGGCTCCACTTCCGGTGTACAATCACGTACAGTAATGAAATTTCACATGTTAGTTATTGAATATGTAGACATCTTATATTAAAAACAGCATCTTCCACTGGTGTTTTATCTAGGTCAGGGTACAAACTTTTTGATACCCCCTCGTATAAAAGCATAAAATGAAGTACAGCTGAAAGAACAGTACAGCACAATATTCAAAGAAAATATAGGCGGAAAAATAATTTTATATTGTAATACAGAACAAGTAACTTTCTTTGCACTGAAGCAGAAATAGCACATTCATCATTACTCATCGTAATACTAAATAAGTTAGTAAGCCACCTTCATATCAGATGGTATTGTTGGCTTGTGGCATTAAGATGAGCTTCGAGGAGAAGGGTCAGGGACAGGGGAATACAACTCAAGGATGTGGCATCTGTATTCCCTATCACAAGCAAACTTGTTAAGATCAGCATCCAATGACTGGGCACATGAGAGCAGCTGAAAAGATAGAAACCTATTGGACAAGTGAAGGCAGCTGAGATGTGGTCACAGAGTTAGAGTCGCTCTGAGAGAGGGCTGAGGAACTCTCCAAGAGCAAAAGTCCTAGAATGGTGCTGAAACCTTGCCAATGAGCATTTTAACAGTCATGGTAAGACGTTTCACCCTAATTAGCATGGGGACTTGTGAATTTCTAGAAAACTGTTCATTTCAGTTGTCCTTAATGTTTGTTTGTTTATGGCCCATTTTAAGAGCCAAAACTTAACAGTGAAAAGTGGCCTAGTTGTGCGAGGGGCAGCAGATGCCTCTGCAGCATATTAAAGTGGAGAGTATGCCATGGTTTTTCTATATTTTCTGGTAGTTGTGACTTCATTAATATACTGTAAATGCTGTTGGCAATCCATTAGAGTCGAGCTGCCTGGGTGAGCAACTTGTTTATATCCAGTCTTGGTAAGACGAGTCGCAATCACCGCAAGAAATGTTGTATACCAGATCATTAATTTGTGTTGCAAACGCGGAAAGAACCGAGCGATTGTTCAGTATAGTGTGTAACTTCCGTATTGGCCTAGCTACAATTTTAAATTTGATATCTTTAAAGAATCTGTTAAGCTGTGTGTGCCACTGTTCAACATATGGGACAGAAATAAAGTATTTTTTGATATTACTATTGTTGATTGGTGTAGTATTTTGTATCCTATCCTTAGCCTGTACCCTAATTCGGTTTATTGTGGTAATGGAATAACCCCTGTTTAAGAATCTGCTAGGTTACAAATCTTTCCTCGTGTACACTATCACAAGACCAGATTTCACTTTTATCCAAAGGACTAAATTATAATTTACCACCTCAAAAACTACCTAAAAAACAATGCGTAATTGATATTGAATTTAGACTTCGTAATGTTCCACGAAAAGATGTATTTATTCAACAAGTTAACCAAGTAGTGAATAACATAAAAGAAACGCGACTTCCTAAATTGAATACACATGACAGTTCAGCTTTACGAGAACTTCGGAAAAATAAGGACATTATTATATAGAGGGTAGATAAAGGAGATACAGTGGTAATACTAGATAAACATGATTATATTAATAAGTTAGATTCAGTTGTGTCAGATACCTCCACTTATCGTGAAGTAGACCCGGCACTGTTTACCAATTTGGTCAATCAATACAATAAAACGTTAACCACGTATCGAAAAAACGTTAAAGGAATTGAAGTCCAGAACATACAATATTCCTGCACTTTTCGGTCAGGTAAAATTACACAAGACTGGATTTCCTATTCGACCTATTGTTTCCTACAGGAACTCGGCATTTTCATCCTTAGCCACACATGTATATAACATTATAAAACCCTTTAGACAGGTAATACAATTTGGGATTAAGAACTACGATACATTATTTAATAATCTTAAAGACTGTAGACTCGGCGACAATGACAATTTATTCTCACTAGATGTTACCTCGTTATATACGAATGTAAACGTTGAATACACATTAGATATTATTTGGGATATGTTAAATAAAAACTCAACACCGATTAATTATACGAAGCTACCTATTAAGGAAATTTTTCATTTAATTAAACTGTTAGTTGAGGCCAACTACATCACCTTTCGAGACAAGGTGTACAAACAAATTTTTGGATTACCAATGGGTTTGAGCCTGAGTGGCTTAATGTCAGAGATCTATCTCTCAACGATTGAGCATATACATTTGACACCTTTTCGACCCCGTGTCACATACTATGGGAGATATTTAGACGATGTTCTAGTTATTACTGATAGTAGTATTATCCAAGACATTTTACATTCGTTTAATAATATTCATTCTAGACTCAAATTTACATTGGAAAGGGAGGATACGGATACAAAGTCATTAAACTTTCTAAATTTCACGGTTACCCGGGACTCGAATAAAATACAATTTAGCATCTATCGAAAACCTACAAACACTGGTATGCTTCTACATTATAATAGCTATCATCCGTTCACCTACAAAAGATCGATTATCTTTAATCAATTTCTAAATGCCTATAAATATTCAACGACGGAATCTGCTTTGGACTCAGAAATACAAATATTAACTAGCAGATTCTTAAACAGGGGTTATTCCATTACCACAATAAACCGAATTAGGGTACAGGCTAAGGATAGGATACAAAATACTACACCAATCAATAATAGTAATATCAAAAAATATTTTATTTCTGTCCCATATGTTGAACAGTGGCACAAACAGCTTAACAGATTCTTTAGAGATACCGAATTTAAAATTGTAACTAGGCCAATATACGGAATACGGAAGTTACACACTATACTAAACAATCGCTCGGTTCTTTCCGCGTTCGCAACACAAATTAATGATCTGGTATACAACATTTCTTGCGGTGATTGCGACTCGTCTTACCAAGGTTCGACGCGATTTTCTCTTAATATTCGTGTAAATCAACATGAAGCCTCAGTTCGTGCTTCTCGTTCAGCAGCGTCAGAATTAGCCTTTCATGCCATTAACGAAAAACATACTTTTTTATTTAACGAGGCCAAAATACTTAACGTTCAACGTAATTATACGCGACTATTAATTGCAGAAACCGTTGAAATTAAATTACACAAGAATTCTGTTAATGTTCGGCGGCCATATTTGATCTCCAATGCGTGGACCTTTACGTGCATGCTCGAAGACAAATAATCACTATTTAAGTTTCAGGTTTAACCCGATTCGGTAATTTTCATTCCTGTGATCACAACATATGGTCGAAAAGCGTTGTCAGCTTCAGGAAGGAAAATCGTCTTGAATATTTTCGTTAGATTCTTTTAAATTGCGTTAATTTGATTTTTAATTGATGGAGCAACTCATATGCAATTGTTAATTGGAGCTCTGCAGCTAGTTCTTTGCCATATCAGCATCAATCTTCCAGGATTAATGCCTCAATTTTTGCAGCACTCTTCTGTTACAACAGTTGCTGAGCATCCTGAGATTTCTCATCATGCACACAGGTTCTTCCACATTTGAATTGTTTATACCAATATGCAAAAATACTCTAACCTGGGCAGTCTACTACATAAACAGTGACCATTTCATCATGGATTGTTTTGGGTACCTTCCCTTGCAGAATGAGGACCCTGATCTATATTCCACTGTATCCATTGTGACACTTCATTCAGTGCTGCCAAGAAAAAAGTGAATTGTTAGATCGAAATCAAAATTTGTGTAGTTACTCTAGATATTTCAAGGTATCAAGCAAAAAATATTTCATCTTTCTATCACAACTACTTCTGGGTAAATACAAATATTTTTTGAATCCCTTCGTATCCAATTTCACTCTTTTTTGGTTTGGTGTCACTTTTAAAAAGTTTATAATGAGGCTTCAAACAAAAAAATTTCCTTTAAACTTCATAGCCCTACATATTTCAAAATAGAATAGATTGTTTTTTTTTTTTTTTTTTTTTTTCCCCTTTCTTCTTTTAAGTATGCAAGGTTACTAAGGTTTCAATTTGACATGAGTTTTTGTAATTGTATGACATGGCTGCCATTAGATAAGTTTCCTTAAATTTTTGTTAGTAGATGTGATATCCATTTCCCCCACAAAAAAAAAAAAAAAATTGTTGTGATTAGCCCCACTTTTTTTTTTTTTTGGAAATTAATGATGCACTCTACAATAGAGACAGTTTCTTAAAATTCTGTTACAAGGTCAAATATGCATCCAGGGAAGGTGTTGCAGCAATGTCGTTTCCACAAATCAATTCTATGTGAGTAATTAGCTTTTTTTTTTATCCAGAGCATAGTGTGGTGTTTTCTATTCGATATTAATTTTTGCAGTTTATAATGTGACCCATAGATAACTTTTCTTGAAGTTTTGTTAGTAGATGCAATACACATTGAAGCAAAAATACAGTAGAGTCTGGAAGTATGTGCACTTGAAGCAGGACAGAGCTCCGATCCATGACTCGTAGTTATAGCTTGTTCGTTTCGTGATGGCAGTCACCAATGTACGACGGGAAGGGAAAGGAGAAAGTCCACGTCATAGCAGATGCACAGTATCAGATTTTCATTCCGATGAGTATGAATTCCATGCTTGAATTAGATGATACCTTATGAATTAATAAGGATGATAATGTGTGTCCTTAGCCTAAACATGGCACTCGCTTAAAAGTGCATCCTTTATGTGAATGAACTCATCCTAACTGTATTTCAGGGCGCTCGGGTCATGGAAGAGAACAGTCGGTGGATTTTTGGCTGCCGTAAAGGGATAAGTATTTTTAATTTTTACCATATTCTTCGTTAATTAACATAGTACATTGTGTTTTACAGAGATATTAAATAGGTTTAGTAGCAGTCATTAGCTTCTTATTTTGAATTTAAATAGCAATTTTTGGAAGTTACGACTCTCAGTGTTGGCACCAATATTGTTGAACTAGCCCCCATATTGTAGTCGATAAGAAATAGCGTAACATATATATATCTTGAACCGATAGCGTAAGGTATAAAGTAAAACTAGATAGCATAATACGAAGCACTGTATTAGAAATCTGTTAGCTTATTATAGTATTATCAATTAATCAAAAATAATATTATTAAAATTCATTGTTAATTAAATTGTATTTAAACGGAAATCATGACCCAGACTAGAGCTGTGAAGCAAAGATCACAGACTAGCAAGAGTGCTTTGACTTGGAGGAGAAATTAAGGGGTGGGGGCGATTCTCCAACGCATCACAGTCTCAAAATATGTGTGAAATATGAAATTTTTGCCGACCTTTCTAAAACAGGACATGATCTAGCCAAGAAGGATGCCTTTGTGTGTGCTAGGTGCAAAGACTGTGAAGAAATTAGACACCAACTCAGCATTCTGATGGGCATCTATGAGAGCTTGAGGTGTAGGGTAAATGCCCTCGAAGAAATTAATATGAGGAGCCCATCAAGCTCTCAGCTGCCCAGCTCAACATCATAGCTCACTCCTGTGCATCAGGCAAAACAGAGGCAATCTCCAAGGCAGAATGTGCTGGTCCCAGAGGAACTAGTTATTGTTGGTGACTCTATTGTCAGGGAGACGGGAAATATACTATGCAAGAACGATAGGTGGAACAGGATCAGGGTATGTCTGCCAGGGGCAAAAGTTTATGACGTTGTAGAGCAGATATCATCTTTTAAGGGCACAAAAGTTATGTTCTATATGTTGGAACTAATAACATTAAGAATAAGAGATCTGCAGATTTACTCAACAAGTACATGTCAATGTTGAAAAAAAGTCGTGAGTTAGAGTTGAATGTCAGTGTCTGCAATTCTGCCCAGACACGATAGGAGGGAGTATATGATGAAAGCCTTGTCGATCAATTTGGCACTGGAGAGATTGTGCAAGGATCGAGGGGTAGAATTTTTTTCAGCCTGGTCTCAGCTTGTTGACAGGAGAGACTGCTTCTACAGGGATGAGGTACACTTAAATAGAAAGGGTGCAAGAATATTTGCAGATGCTATCGAGGCAGTGTTAGGGTGGGTAAGAAAACTGCTAGTTTTGGGGAGGGGATACACAGACTAAAAGGTTAACAGTGGCCGCAGGCAGAGGCAAAAGTGATTCTTGCACTGCTTCTATTAGAATGAGCAGCAGCCTGGAAAGCAAGGTAATCGAGATTTCCAGAACTGCTGGGAGTCATAGTGGAACAATTAAATACATGGGCTGTGTTAGGGTAACTAAGAGTAGGAACAGGTGCATGTATACTTGCATGTGCACCAATGCTAGGAGTATAGTTAATAAATTTAATGAGCTTGAAATGCTAGTCAAGACATCAAAGGCAGATATTGTTGGGATATCAGAGATGTGGTGTCACACAGATATAAGCGGTGCAGAATTGGAATTTGGGGAGGACAATGTGTACAGGAATTATAGACAAGACAGGAAGGGAGGAGGGGTTATGCTGTTAGTTAAGAAACACACAAAATCTAAGGGAGTGCATCCAATTGATGTTGGTGGACAATGCAGTGTTGAGTCTGTTTGGTGTGAAATAAGCACTGGGAAAGGAAAAATAAGAGTAGGTGTGTGTAATAAGCCTAATGAATCTGATGAGTATAATGAGCAATTGTGCAGAGAAATAGAGTGGGTCAGTAAATCAGAATGTCTTATAATGGGGGAATTTAATTTTCCAGATATTGACTGGAACTTGTGGGTTGGTCACTCGCAAACTAGCAAGACTTTTGTGGATTTATTGGGACTGTTTTCTACAGCAACATGATCGAGAGGCAACCAGAGGGAGTAATACTCTTGATCTGATTATCAGCAGTGATTATTCATGTATTACGAATTTGCAGATAAAGGAACCACTGGATGGCAGTGATCACAATGTACTGATGTGGGAATTACTTAAAGATGTAACTACCATCAAGGCTAAAGGGAAGGGCTTTTGTTTTTGTAAAAGTCTCACAGTTTTTAAATTCTATACAGTGGAATCAACTGATGATGTTACCAATGTTGAATTCTAAATGGGAAGCCTTCAGGGACTTAATTTTGGAAGCTACTAGGCTTTTCATTCCAGCTAAGAAACTGCTCAAGGTTTAGGCATTCATTCATTCATTTAGATTAATGAGACTCGTGGCAGAGAAGAAAAATGTATGGGATGCATATAAAGTAGCAGGTGACACAGAAGCCTATGGCAGATATAAACTAGTCTGTAATCAAGTCACAAAGGAGGTTAGGGAGGCGAAGGCAGATTACGAGAAATCCTTGGCAAAGGATGCAAAGAAAAATCACAAAGAGTTCTTTACTTATGTAAACTCTAGAAGGAAAGGGATGAATCAGGTAGCTGATAAACTGAATGAGTATTTTGCATCTACATTCACACATGAGTAGTTATTCAATGAAGGTAGTGCCAGAAGTTTATCAAACTCCAACAGGGAGTTAAGTGATTTTATAATAACAGAGCAAAGTGGAGGAGAAATTGTTGAAGTTAAGCATAAGGAAGGCACCTGGGGTGGACGGGATCTATACAGTTATATTAAAGGAGGTAAGCAAACCCTTAGCCATAATTATATAAGTATATAAGTCCTTAGCCCTTGGACTCAGGGGAGGTCCCAATGGACTGGAGGTGTGCAAATGTATCACCTATTCACAAAGGGGGTTCAAAGGGTGACACAAGTAACTACAGACCTGTTAGTTTAACTGTGTTCCGGGAAAAATAATGGAATCACTGCTAGGGTGACACAAGTAACTACAGACCTGTTAGTTTAACTGCGTTCTGGGAAAAATAATGGAATCACTGGTTATAGCAGTGATTAGTGCAGTGTGGTCTTGAAAAAATATTCTGCTTTTTCTGAAAAAATACTTTTTTTCTTCCTGTTTTTTTTTGCAAAAAAATTTTTTTTTTTTTTCCTGTTTACAGTTAGCTGCAAATCAAAAGTTTTCAGCCTCGTACAAAATTTTCCGGTCATATCCTTATTAATAAGATGAATATAGGGGCTATTTTAATCCCACTGTACCAAACTGGGATTCTTCAAAATTTTATTAGAAAAACAAAGCAAAAAGGTTTTGAAAGATATTTTGAGTTATAGCTGGGTAAAACGAGTTAAATTTTTACATTGACATTAGATAATTTGTATAATTTTTTGTACAATGTGAATTATTACAATGTAAAGTTATTTTTCAGCAGATTTAATACTCATATGTAATTACTTTTTATAGCTCATGCACGATTAATGTTTCAAGAAGAAGTACTGGTACGTGATGCCATTGTTGCAGTAACTCTTATGGAGGTTTCAATGCAAGGATCTGCTCTAATTCATGGGGTGAATGCTCTCCATACAGCCTTTCCAGATAAACCAGAAAATGAGTATAAACAACAAGGTAAATAATTTTTTTGCTTTTTACTTATTAAGTCATCCCGTAAGTAATGTTCTTTTTATATTGCCAACTTGTTTTTAATTTATACATGTATGTGTGCACATCATATGGAATATTTATGTGCTAAGTTGGATAGATAGTCATCATTCTAAGTATAGGTTTTTCACAAGATGACTGTTTATTATTATTATTTTTTTATTTATTTTTTCATGATGAGGTATTCCAAGTTACAAAAGAGATGATATTAGAACACTTTAGAATATACCACCTTTTGAAATTAAGAAAGGGAATAGCATAGAAGAAGAGATATTAGAAAGGGAACAGCTATTTAACCCCCCCCCCCAAAGATGTGTATGATGAGGAAGCACTAAATTTAAGGAAATGCCAGTGGTGGTGGTTGTTCCAGGAGTTCAGGTCTAGTCAGAAGAAACACATCCTTCCTTGACCAGTTGCAGAAATATGTTTGAGCTTAACCAGTGAAGTGCATTGAGGCCATCCTCTTCAATTCCGTGATGACCTGCTAATAGCAACACTTGAAGATCCTGCTGTAAATTATAAAAACTTGCCCATAAGCTTAATTTGGTCCATTCTACCATTCATTGCCACTTGCAATGGCTGGAAAAAGTTGCAGACATGTTGTTACCAGGCAGTCTTAGAAATTGGATAAATGTTGCAGGTATTCGATTCTCATGAATTTCAAGTAGTGAGTTTGAAAATTAACTCATTACAGTTGATGAAAAATTAGGGCATTATTACTTCAACCATTTATCATTATTACAGCTAATTACTTGTCCCAGTTAAGTATATGACTCTACCTTTTCAATTATTGCTCTTTCAATCATTATATCCCTTTCTATGGCATACTTGTTCATCATTACTTTTGTTTTAGCCATATTCATCTTTAGACCAAAATCCTTACTAACTCTGTATAACTGATTAAAAGATTTTCCTCTAATTCTTTGGGATCATGGCTTATGACCACAATGTCATCTGCAAATCATAAATGGTTTAGGTACTCTCCATTCATATTGACTCCTTTCTGCGACTAGTCTAATCTTCTGAAAGCTTCCTCAAGGGCAGCAGTAAACAACTTCAGTGATAGTGTCTCCTTGTTGAACTCCTTTCTCGATTTTAAATTTCCTACTGTCTTTGTCTAGTCTAATAAAGGAGGTAGTGTTTTCATATATTTTCTTCAAAATCATAATATATGGGGTATCTATGTCTTGTCTTTCCAATGCCTGAAACATTACCTTATGCTGTATGGAGTCAAATGCCTTTTCATAATCCACAAATGCCAGGCATAATGGTGTTTTATGTTCATTTGTTTTCTCTATTAGCTGTGATATTACGTGAAGGTGATCCACAGTTGAGAATCCTGTCCTAAAGCCAGCTTGCCCTTTCCGTTGATTCTCATCAAGTATTCTTTCTTATCTGTTAGTAATGACCCTTGTGAGCAACTTGTAGATGTGGGATAACAAGCTAATTGGTCTATAATTTCCAATTTCTGATTTATCTCTTTTCTTATGCAGCAAAACTATGATTGCATTTTATTCCACTCCTTAGTCATCACACCTTTTCTAATGCATTTTGTGAAGAGTCTTGCCAGTTTTTGTATCATACCTCTTCCTCCCGATTTTAACAGCTCAACAGTAACTTCATCTTCCCCCAGGGCTTTCTGATTCTTCATTTTCTTCAATGCATGTAATTACCTCATCAGGAAGAATATCGGGTATGTCGTATGTATTAGCATTAGCATTAGTAGAGGCATTTGATGCAAGAAAGCAAGCTTATGCAGCATCAGCCAAAAAAAAAAAAACCACTCCCACTTCACCCCTCTGTTCGTTCAAAATACCTGTCCAGCTGAGCCTTAAACTTATTTAGGCTATCAACTTCCACGACAAGGGATGGAAGTCTGTTCCACCAACCAACCACTCGCTGGCTAAAGGCAAATTTCCGCACGTCTATCCTACATCTGTCTTTCCTCAATTTGAATTTATGCCCTCTCAGGTGATTATTCTGAGTGAGAGGAAGAATCCCATCAGCATTGAGCATGCTCAAACCATTCAATGCTTTATACACCTCTATCAGATCACCTCGCTGGTGCCTAGTCTCCAGACACTGTAATTTGCAAATCTTAAGCCTTTCTTCGTAAGAGCACCCCTTTGTTCCATTCACTAATCTTGTTGCCCTTCTCTGTACTCGTTCCAGCAGCTCTACATCCTTCTTGAAATGAGGCCTCCAGGCCTGTATACAGTACTCTAGGTGTGGCCTGACCATTGCCTTATACAAGGGAATAATCACCTCCTTATCCCTGCTAGAAAAATTCCTATATATCATTGACAATACACCATGAGCTACTCTTGCAGCCTGTCTGCACTGCTCAGAGAACTTCATATCTGCCTGCACAACCACCCCCAGGTCCCTTTCATTCTCTACCACTGTCAGTGTAGTACCACAGAGTTGATACGTTGCTCTGGGGTTGCTGTTTCCCATGTGTAGTACTTTACATTTGTCAATGTTAAACTTCATTTGCCACCTCTCAGCCCATCTGCTCAACCTTTCCAGATCCTGTTGCAGCAGCATAGCGTCAGTAGTGTCCTTGACAACCCTGCCTACCTTTGTATCGTCTGCAAACTTCGACATTTAAGCTTGATATACCATCATCAATATCATTTATGAATACAGAAAACAATAATGGACCCAACACTGAGCCCTGAGGGACTCCACTAATAACATTAGTCCACGACGAGCAGTTTCCATTGATTACCACTCTCTGTCTTCTCCCCCTCAGCCACCCCTTTATCCACAGCAGCAATTTGCCTCCAATGTCACACTGCTCCAATTTGTGCAGCAGTCTTTCATGTGCAACAGTATCAAAAGCCTTTCTAAGATCCAAGTATATAATATAAAAGTTATTCCCTGCATCCAGTTCCTTTGTGACTGCATCATAGTATCCAATCAAATTGGTCAGGCAAGACTTCCCCTTAACAAAACCATGCTGTGTCCGAGCTATAACTGAAGTCTTGTCTAAATGATCCTGCAGTGCTTCTTTAACTAGTGCCTCCATTAATTTTCCTGGAACAGAAGTTAAACTCACAGGTCTATAATTGCTTGTGTCAGCTTTTGATCCTCCTTTGTGAATTGGGGTCACATTTGCACATCTTCAGTCTGTGGGTACCTCCGCTGAGTCCAAGGAAGCTCTCATAATTATGGCTAAGGGTTTGCTTACTTCCTTTGCTGCCTCCTTTAATATAACTGGATAGATCCCATCCACCCCGGGTGCCTTTCTTGTGTTTATCTTCAACAATTTCTCCTCCACTTTACTCTCAGTTATTACAAGATTCTCTAGCTTACTGATAGAGTTGAATACACCTCTGGCTTTCCCCTCGCTAAATAACTCCTCATGTGTGAATGTCGATGCAAAATATTCATTTAGTTTGTTAGCTACCTGAGCAGGATCATCAACAGTTGACCCATCGATATCAAGTGGACCAATCTGATTCATCCCCTTCCTTCTAGAGTTTACATAAGTAAAGAACTCTTTGCTGTTTTTCTTTGCATCCCTTGCCAAAGATTTCTCGTAATCTGCCTTCGCCTGCCTAACCTCCTTTGTAACTTGGTTACAGATCAACTTGTATCTATCATAGGCTTCTGTGTCATGTGTTAATTTGTATGTATCCCATGCATGTTTCTTCTCTGCCATATGCCTCATCAGTTCATCTGACATCCATTTAGGCCTAAACCTTGAACAATATTTCTTAGTTGGTATGTAGAGTCTAGTAGCTTCCAAGATAAGTTCTTTGAATGCTTCCCATTTTGCATTTGCTGTTGGTAACATCATCAGTTGGTCCCACTGTATAGAATTTAAATACTGTCTCAGTCCATCGTAGTCGCCTTTACGAAAGCAATAACCCTTCCCTTTACCCCTAATGGTAGTTACCTCTTTGAGTAAATCCCACTTCAGCACACTGTGATCACTGCCACCTAGTGGTTCATTTATCTGCAGATTCTTAATGCATGAAGAATCACTGCTGATAATCAAATCAAGAGTATTCCTCCCTCTAGTTGCCTCCCGAACATGCTGATGTAGAAAACAATCATCCAATAAATCCACAAAAGCCTTGCTAGTGTGTGAGTGACCAGCCCCCAAATTCCAGTCAATATCTGGGAAATTAAAATCTCCCATTATAAGACTCTCTGATTTACTGGCCCACTCTATTTCCCTGTACAGTTTCTTATTATACTCATCAGAGTCATTAGGCCTATAGCACACTCCTACTCTCAATTTTGATCTCCCAATGCTTATGTCACACCAAACTGACTCGACACTGCACTGTCCAGCGATGTCCACTGGCTTCACTTCCTTGGATTTTATGTATTTCTTAACTAATAGCATAACCCCTCCTCCCTTCCTATCCAGTCTATCTTTTCTGTAGATGTTGTACTCCCCAAATTCCAGTTCTGCATTCCTTATATCTGTGTGACACCAAGTCTCTGATATCCCAACAATATCTGCCTTTGATGTTTTGAGCAATACCTCAAATTCATCAAATTTATTTACTAAACTCCTAGCATTGGTGTACACGCAAGTATACATGCACCTATTTCTATTCTTAGCTACCCTAACACAACCCATGTGTTTACTTGTACCGCAATGACTCCCAGCAGTCTCTGAAATATCCTGAATCTTGTTTTTCAGGCTTCTGCTCATTCCAATAGAAGTAGTGCAAGAATCACTTTCACCTCTGCCAGTGGCTACTGTTAATCTATTCGTCTTTGTATCCCCCCAAGCAAGCAGTTTTCCGACCCACCTAACACTGCCTCGATAGCATCAGCAAATATTCTTGCACCCTTTCTATTTAAGTGTATCCCATCCCTGTAGAAGCAATCCCTCCTGTTAACAAGTACAGTCCAGGCTGAAAAAAATTCTACCCCTTGAGCCTTGCACAATCTTTCCAGGGCCGAATTGATCGACAAGGCTCTCATCATATACTCCCTCCTATCGTGTCTGGGCAGAATTGCAGACACTTTCAAATTCAACCCTATTTCACGGCTTTTTTTCAACAGTGACCTGTACTTGTTAAGCAATTCTGCCGGTCTCCTACTCTTGATATCGTTAGTGCCCACGTGTACAACTATATCACCTTTTGTGCCCTTAAAAGATGATATCTGCTCTACAACGTCATCAACCTTTGCCCCTGGCAGACATACCCTGGTCCTGTTCCACCTATCCTTTTTACAACGCATGTTCCCCGTTTCCCTGACAATAGAGTCACCAACAACTACTAGTTCCTTTGGGACCAGCGCATTCTGCCTTGGGGGTTGCCGCTGTGTTTCACGATGACCAAGTGCAAGCTCTGGCGTTGATGTGGGCAGCTGAGAGCTTGATGGGCCCCTCAATTTAGTTTCTTCGAGGGCATCCACCCTGTCCTTCAAGCTCTCATATAGGCCCATAAGAACGCTGAGTTGTTGCCTGATTTCGATACACTCCTTGCATCGTGCACACACAAAGACATCCCCCATGGCAATATCATGTCCCGTACCTGAATGCTCCACAAACATCATGCAAGCTGTGCATTTTAGAAGGCTGTGATTCAGAAGGCAACTGCCCCCCTCAGTTCTCCTCTGAGCCACAGCACTTCCATTAGCTTGAGCCTTTTGTTTTGCTGCTCTGGTCTGAGTCATGATTACTTTTAATTTAAATAAAATTTCAATTTCAGTTTATAACCCTAACTTATCTCCCAACACAGTTATAACGGGATATATATTTTTTAGCGTCAAGTATTAATCAATCAGTCAAGTATTAATTATCTCCGAGTTCCCTTTATATAACTTCCGTATCAGTTATGTATTAATTAATTATGTTACGTTTGTAATCTAAGTCGGTATATGTATTTAGTTAAAGTGCAATTTAAATGCCAACGAAGTTCAACAAGTTTAATAGATTTTACCGATCGCTGAAAATATTATAACGTATACTATACTAACGCTATCTAGGTTCGATATATAACGATCGTATGACAAAGACAAAGGCGGAAGTTACGAACGGTAATCTATGGACACTTAAGTATTAATTAACTTTCAAATCTCGCTGTCCCAATTCAGAATAAACCAACGATCCTTACTAGGTCTATAAGCTACTTACAAAAAATAATTTGATGTAAAAAACATTCAATAAGTGGCTAAATTTGGCTAAAAAAACTTCTCGTTCAGCAGAGTTGTAACTTGTAACACGTGGATTTGATACCCTTACCGATACTTTTATGCAATTACAAGGCCGAGTAAAGAATAAATACACCAGATTAATCAGAAATATCACAAAATAATGCTATACTACTAAATTTAAATCAAAAGTTTTAGAAAAACAATAATTTCAATCAATAAATAAGAAAAATCCACTTAGCGGCTTTGAACACGTCTGGCCCCTACTAGCCTCGTCAGCAGACTATTTGTGATCCATCTTCCCCACTGCTGGTATCATTCCCCCGCTTCTTGTATAATTCTCTATAGTAGTCTTCTGCTATTTGAATTATGCCTTCTCTGCTATTTATAAGTTTCAGTATCATATTCAGTTTCAGTATCATTTGTCTTTCTGTATTACTGCTCTTAGCTGCTGATTTAAGTCCTTTGTTTTTCCTTAATGCTTGTTCTACTTTTTTTGTGTTAAATCTTCTTATGTCCTCTCTGAGTCTCTTTCTAATGGCTTTGCATAACTCAGTATACTAAATCTTCTCCTTGTCAGTGTTCTTACTCTTCATTTGTCGTCTTCAGTTCATCATGACAAGTGTTTCTTGACTAATTTTTTCTTCTTTGGGTTTTTTACCTATAGGTTTCTTGAGCCTTTTCACTTTCAGAAAGTGGTAATATTCCTCGTTGATATCTTGGTCCTGAGCAGTCTGCAGAAGCTCAAACTTGTTCTTAAGTTCCAGTACATACTGCTTTTTCTTCTCTTCTGTTAGCTCAGAGACCATATTATTTACTTGAGTCAGTTTTTTCCTTTGTTTTCTTATATCTATATCAAGTGTGCATCTTACCATTCTCTGATCACTTCCAACATTTACCTTGTTCAGGATGGTAACATCATTCATGATAAATCTTCTGTTAGTGAGGATGAAGTCGATTTCATTAGTTGTTAATTCATTTGGGATCTTCCATTTCCACTTTCTGTTCACCCTTTTCTTGTAAAAAGTGTTCATTACTGACATTCCTCGAGATTCTGCAAATTCCACAAGTCTTTCACCTCTTTCATTTCTTTCACCAATTCCCAAATTTCCTATGGTTCCCCTTTCTGCACTGTTTTGTCTCTCTCCAACCTTATTGAAGTCCCCCATAATGATAGTGTAGTGGGTTTTCTGGTCATCTAGAAGACTTTAAATTTCAGTGTACATTTCTTCAACCTCTTCATCATCATGGCTCGATGTTGGTGCATAAATCATTATAACCTTTAGCTTGTACCTCTTAAAAATCCTGAGTAGTAGTCTTGACACCTTTGGTGTTGTACTTTTGAATTCCAAAATGTTGTTTTTTATATCTTTTTGGACCAGAAAGCCAACTCCACCTTCACTCCTTTCACTGTTTCCATTGGTGTACAGCAGATTTCCACTTGATAAACTTATAAGTGATTCATTTCTTCTTGTTTCAGCCAAACTGATGATATTCCAATTCACATTTTCTAATTCCTTTTCCAGCTCTAATATCCTGTCTTCACCGATGAGCGATCTTATGTTGTAACAAGTACAGTGAAACTTCTCCTAACGGACACCTCTCTTTAACGGACATCTCTCTACAACGGACATTTTCAAATTCCCCAACTCACCTCTATTGGTTTTAACTTGTTTTCAGCTTCTGTCTAGCGGGCATTCTCTGTAACGGACGCGGACAGGCAATCTGCACTGTTTCGTTTAGATTAGCACTTAATTTGATCTCCCCATAACGGACTGCGGGAGAGCTCACGGCCCTTTTTCTAGGAACTTTTCTTCCACATATTGTCTCAATCTTGTGTTTATTTTCTATTTCCGATTCTCTGAATTTTATCAAGGTTTACGTCGCGGTTCTAAACCCTTTTTCAAGAATTTTAAGGCACATGTAAAACTTCTGATGAATTCGGTGTGTGCAGGGGGGGGGGATTTGGTCGGCCTTTCGTCTTTTCAGTTTTCAGTTTTGTTCAGTGTCATGTGAAGTGCACCATGTCTTCTCGTAAACATTTAACTTTAAAAGATAAAGTCGAACTCATTAATGCGTATGATTGGCAAAAAAATAGTGTTCGCAATCTCGCTGCAAAATTCCAAATCGGGAAGATGCAGGTAAGCGACATCCTAAAGAAAAAAAATGAACTGCTCAAACAATTTTGGCAACACGGAAATGATCATGTTCAAAAATGATTCCCGAAAACTGTTGGACTTCAAATTGACAATGTTACGTATGAGTGGTTTTGTCGGTGCACGTGCTAAAAAAATTCCCATTAATGGGCCTATTATTAGGGAAAAGGCTTTGGAGGTTGCGAAATCTATGGGAGTAAATGAGTTCAAAGCTTCTGTGGGATGGATAGACAAGTTCAAAACTCGGCATAAAATTTCTTGGAAAACCGTAAGTGGTGAAGGTGGATCTGTTGATACTGGGGTTGTAACAGAGTGGACCGTAAAATTGGAAGATTTATGTCGTGATTTTGAAGCTAAGGATATTTACAACTGTGATGAAACAGGGTTGTTTTTTAAAGCTCTTCCTGAAAAAACAATGAGTCTATAAAAACGAAAAGTGCCAGGGCGGAAAAATTTCTAAGGAACGCTTGACTGTACTATTGTGTACAAATATGCTGGGAGACTTTGAACAACCTCTTGTTATAGGAAAACCACAAAATCCTCGTTGTTTCAAGGGCATAAAGTTGAATCTTTTGAATGTTGACTGGAAGTCTAATAAAAAAGCGTGGATGACACGAGATATCATGAGCGAATGGATAAGTCACTTTAACCAAAACATGATTCGTCAAAACAGAAAAATTATTCTTTTCATGGATAATGCTGCATCTCACCCGCACATTGAATTGTCCAACATTCAAATCGTTTTTCTGCCACCAAACACATCTGCAGAGTGTCAGCCCTTGGATCAAGGGATAATAAAAAATTTTAAACTTTACTACAGAAAACGTGTTTTAAGACATCTCATTGCAAACATGAACGATGTAACATGTGCGAGTGACCTTGCAAAGAAACTCAGCATCCTAGATGCAATTCAATGGATTTCCTCTTCAGTAAATGCAATTAGAAAACAAAGTGTCGTGAACTGTTTTGTAAAGTCTGGCTTCTCAAACACAAAAATTGAAGTTGTGAACAGCAATGTGGAGCACCAAGAAGAACAAGAACTTCAACATCTATTGATAATGTACGATACTTCAGCTACAAGTGACCCTGGCTACAAAGATATAGACTCGAACCTCACTACAGAAGATGGTGCTCTAGATATCAATGACATTATCATCGATATTTTTCAAGAAGTTCCTCATGAGGATGAAGAAATGGAAGGAGGTCATTCTGTCGAAGAACATATTAACGACGAACCACCGATGAAAATAGAAGAAGCGCTCATACAAATCAATCGTTTAAAAATGTTTTTCGCCGCTGAAGAAGATACTGAAGGACTTTCGATGGTTTCTTCACTGCAAACAAATGTTGAAAACAAAATTATCAGCCGGAAGAAGGTGCAGAAGAAAATAAGTGATTACTGTATGTATTTTTCTTTAGATAAAGTCATAATATGCATAGCACAATTGTATGTATATTATTTACAAAAATATTGTGCAAAATCTGTATATAATTTAATTTAATTTTACATTAAACGTTTAACGATTTTTCTTTATCTCTTGTGTATGTAATTGTATATTATTTACAAAAATATTGTGCAAAATCTGTATATATTTTAATTTAATTTTACATTAAACGTTTAACGATTTTTCTTTCTTTCTTTTTTTTTTTTTTCTCCCTCAGACTTCTTGTTAGCGGACACTTCTCTCTAATGGACAGATTTTCGTTCCCCATGGCTGTCCGTTAAAGGGAAGTTTCACTGTATATCCATGTAAATGATATCAAAATTATTTTTTTGCATCCAGTTCCTTTGTGACCACATCATAGTATCCAATCAAATTGGCCAAACACAACTTCCCACTTAACAAACCCATGCTGTGTCTAGATGATCCTGCAATACTTCTTTGGCCAGTGACTCCATTATTTTCTCCGTAACAGAAGTTAAACTAACAGGTCTGTAATTACTCATGTTACCCTTTGATCCACCCTTTGTGAATTGAGGGTTGTGTTTGCACATCTCAGTCGGGTCCTCCCCTGAGTCCAAGGTTATTGTCATAAGTATGACTAAGGGTTTGCTAACTTCCTTTGCCACCTCCTTTAATATAACTGGATAAAACCCATCCACCCCAGGTGCCTTTCTTATGTTTAACTTCAACAATTTATCCTCCCACTTTGCTCTCTGTTATTACAAAATCATTTAGCTTCCTGTTAGGGTTTAATAAGCTTCTGTCCTCCACTTACCTACAGAATTCCTCATGTGTGAATGTAGATGCAAAATATTTCGGTTTTTCAGTTATCTGAGCAGGATCATCAACAGTCAAACCATCGACATTAAGTGGACCAATCTGATTCATCCCCTTCCATCTAAAGTTTATATAAGTAAAGAAGCATATAAATAAGTATATAAGTAAAAAACAGCAAAGTCTTTGCTGTTTTTTTTTTTTTTTTGAATTCTTTGCCAAAGATTTCTCCAAATCTGTCTTTGCTTGCCTAACCTCATTTGTGCCTTGATTACAGACTTGTAATCTGTACCTTGATTACTGACAGAGAAGCCTATGGTAGATTATATCTACCATAGGCTTCTCTGTCACCTGATAATTTATATGCATCCCATGCATTTTTCTTCTCTCTCACGAGTCTCGCTAGTTCATCTGATATCCATTTAGGCCAAAAACCTTGAACAGTATTTCTTAGTTGGTATGAAAAGCCTAGTAGCTTCCAAGATTAATTCCTTGTATGCTTCCCATTTAGAATTTGCTGTTGGTAACATCATCAGTTGGTCTCAGTATATAGAATTTAAAAATTGTCTAAGACTACTTTCGTCACCCTTACGAAAGTAAAAACCCTTCCCTTTACCCCTGATAGCAGTTACATCTTTAAGTAAATCCCACATCAGTGCACTGTGATCACTGCCACCTAGTGGTTCCTTTATCTGTAGAATATTAATGCATGAATAATCACTGCTGATGTAAAACTTTAGTTAAAAAATATTACATATTGTGTATATGTGGACTGTTGCTTTATAATCGAAAATACTCTTAATAACAGAAAATATGAAATAGCTAATGAACTTTAGTTAAAAATATATACTGGAAGATATTTGAGGGTGTGGCTAAATAGGCACTTCTTTTCTTTAAAATAGGTGTCTTGAAGTAAAGAGATCATGAAGCTGGTCAAATTAATAACATATTTTAGTATTTATTTCTTTTTATAGCTATATTTTAATACTGGATTACTGAAAAATCCAATCATAATATTTAGAAGTAAATAGTAACATCTTACTACTTAATAATTTTTAATAACATACAGTAGAGCATCGATAATCCGAATATCATTAATTCGGAATGTCAATAATCCGAATGAAAAAGCATTTATTTTATTTTATGCTGGTGCCATAAAATAATTACAGTAAACCCTGGTTATTGTGAACACATTTGCGAATTGAATTTTGATTCTATTCAACAGCAATTTTAATTACAAAAATCAGAGGAATATTATCCACACGCTAATTTTTTATTTATTAATTATTATTATTTAGTTATTTATTTATTTTTTGTTTTTATCATTGTTTTGTTCGGATTTTTTTTTTTTTTTTTTTTGGCTGGTGCAGCATAAGCCATAGGCTTTCTTGCACCATGCGGCCGTTACTAATACTATAAAAATGTAGATATAAAGCACAAATTTACATCTTGTTTTCTGTTACCAATTAAACAAAATTAAATGATATGCGAAAATCGGAAGAATATTATTCACAGTTTAGCAAAATAAAAATAAATTTGCACTTGCGTACATAGGTTATTATTATTATTATTATTATTATTATTAGCCATATTGTGCAAGGAAGCCTGAGGCTTATGCTGCACCAGCCAAAAAAAATTTCTGAGTTACCCTGTGTGTGTGTGTGTGTGTGTGTGTGAGAGAGAGAGAGAGAGAGAGAGAGAGAGAGAGAGAGAGAGAGAGAGAGAGAAGTAGAAGGAAATCACCAAGAAAGAGAAGAATGATGATAATCCAGCTGAGGACCCTGGGTGCGCCAAGCCCATACTCACCAGATGTGAGCCCCTGGGATGAACATCGACGAGGAATATTACAACTTTCTGAAAGTGATAAAGCCCAAGAAACCTATAGGGAAAAAGAAATCCAAAGTACCAACTTTGGAAAAAGTACCAACACTAACCAGCAGATCCTTTAACTCCTGTACGGTCCGTGGTTGAGACGCCGCTGATCGGAGTTGCTGTTCCAACACAAACAGCAGATGCTCGATGGGATTATATCTTGGGAATTTGGAGGCCAGGGCAATAGCTGAAAATCTTCCTCATGTTCCGCAAACCAGTCTCGAACAATCCGGGCGGTGTGGCATGGCACATTATCCTGCTGGCAATAGTCTTCCCCTCCGGCACCACCAGAGGGGAAACCATTGCCATGAAAGGGTGTACCTGGTTAGCAATGATGTTTAGGTAGGTGGTAGATGTCACACTGCCTGGCACATGGATGACTGGACCCAGGGTATCCCAGCAGGACATTGCTCAAAGCATGACACTGCTGCCACTGGCTTGTTTTTGTCCCATGGTACATCCGGGCACCATCACTTCCCCAGGTAAACGATGCACATGTACCCGGCCTTTCACATGGTGCAACAGGAAATGTGATTCATTGGACCAGATGACCTTTTTCCATTCGCTGAAAGTCCAGTTTCGATGCTCGCATGTCCATTGTAGGCGCTGTCACCGCTGAACCGTGGTTAGCACAGGCACTTGGAGCAGCCTGTGGCTAAGCAGCCCAATTTTCAGCAGGGTTTGATGTACTGTGTGTTGTGACACATTACTCCCGTCACCAGCATTCCAATTACCGGCTAGTTGCATCACAGTCGCCCTTCTGTTGCCACATACCATCTGGGAGAGCCTTCACTCACCTCGAGCACCGATGGGCCATGGTACTCCAACACCCCTCCAGAGGTTCGTAGGTTCCCCTCCTTGGATAAATTTCAGTAGGTACTAACCACGGCTGACTGTAAGCACCCCACCAGCCGTGCTGTTTCGGATACGCTCTGATCCAGTCGTCTGGCCTTTGCAATTTGGCCTTTGTCAAACTCACTTAAGTCCGCTGCCTTTCCCATCTGTAGTAACACTGATTAACGGAGCTCAGTATCAGGTGTTTTTTATACCGTGTCCCGACCCACGCACGTGCTGTAGTTCTCCTGCAGTTGCTTCGATTTGCATAATGACTTGCTGGTCATAATGTTTTGGCTCATCAGTGTATCTTCTCTGTGTTGCTAATCCTGTTAGACTTCTGTGGAGACTGATGACTAGACTGCTATGATAAACTAATCAGGATATAACAAAAAACTGTAGCCAGATTAGCTATTCAGTGCAAAGATAAGTAGAAAGTTTAATTTGTAGTGTGGTGTGGAAACTCTAGTTTTGCCTTGTCTTACAAAAAAAAAACATGAAAGAGCATATCTCTGTTGATTTTTCATAATAAAAATGTTTAAAATTGGCAAGATCATTTGTCATCAGTTTATGTATATGTTATGGCTTAACTCTCTATCATACTTGGCATTGATTGCTTATCATAATTTCTTCTCTGGATATTAGAGAAATTCAATTTAATTATTTATTATGATATTTTAATTTTATTTCTATTTATTATTATTATTTTTTTAATTTTCACATAAGCACATTTAAACTTTGTTTTGTTCAGATTCATTATTTTATTCCTGAAGCTTTGCACTGTAATATAGAGCTTTACTCCGATTGTTTTTTGTATATTGCTTTGTTCTTTGTGTTATATTCTATATAGATATTAGAAAACTTAAGGAATAGAGATTAATAAATAAAAGGTAATAAATCAAATGTATAAATAAAAGAAAAGTTTTTTTTTTTTTTTTAGCTACACTTGTTTTGCAACATTTGGGACTAAATGACATTCTGAAAGAGGAAATGGAAAGAATTAAAACTGGCTATTGTACTTTTAACATTGAGAGATTCACTCAGTTTACTGGGCAACATGCATTCTCTCAGAAATCAGGAAACCATGGTAAAAGCACTTTGAATAAAAATAAAACATTTCTGTCATGCAAAATGGATGCACAGTTAAGTGTAGATATATCTCCCTCACCAAATAAATCACATTCAAAGAATGCAGTCCCAGATTTACTTCAAATTCCAGCCAAAATTACTGCAACTAAAGGTCAGCAAGGTTCACAGTTTCAAACCACTTCTTATACTCCTGAAGTATCTGACATTAAGGAAAATACAGTAAAGAAAAGATTCCATACAAAAAGAAAATTACAACACTCAGTTAAGCCATCAAAGTGTTATAAAAATGGTGAAAATTCTCAATATTTGAAAGACTCACTTGACAGCATCAATGATAACAGTGAAGTCACATTATCAAATGAATCTGCCCATCAGATATCCACTCCTGACTCCACAGAATGTCTCAAATCCTCAGCCTTAAAATCAATAGATGTGGTTACACATTTGGAGGCTTTTAAATATAAACCACGACTGAATATTATGCCTTCCACAGTGAATTCAAATATTCAGAAAACTAATCAAGGTGTATTTTTAAGCAAACATTCAATTCGAAGTAATGGCAACACATCAGGTATATATTCAGTGCCATCCCTTTCTTCACAGCAGTTACCAGTAACCTTAGCGTCTGTATCACCTGCAGTTAATTGCCCTGTAACTACATCTGTTCCTGCTGTTACTACTACCACTACTACTCTCATCACCGAAAAAGTTAAAACAGATAGCATTATAACTTCTAATAAAATTAGAAAATCCCAACTCTTGCCTGGATCAGAAGGAAATGATAAAATTAGTTGTCTCCTGAATAAGTCCAAAGTGTCACCAACTGTACTGTCAAAGCTTCAGAAATTTGCTTTCTCTAACATAGAAGATGGAAGCATCAATGTAAACACTATGCATAAACTTAATGAAAATAAACAGAACTTAGTTGATGCTAGAAATATTCAGCAAATAAAGGAAGGGATTAGTAAAACAACTTCTAAAATAGAATGTTCTCCAAAACTTCACAATAAACAAGTTAATGTGGCTTCTAAGAAACTCTTGACACAGATATTTAGCACAGGTGAAGATATAGATGATCTAGACTTGAATTTATAAATAAAATTAAAATTTTCAAATAAATTAATTTCAGAATTTTATGCAGAGTTTCAGGTGGCCTGTTATTGTTACCTTCAAGGATAACCTATATTTTGAATACGTTTACAAGAGGGAGTTGCATCTCAATATGTTAAAATCATAATATAATAATCTTATTATCATGCTAAATATGTAATTTGTAAATATGGATTTTTAAGAAATTTTATGAGAAAACAACCTCTGAGATGTGCATTGTTGTTTTCCCATGCTATTTCACATTACCAAGCAACTTTCTATTAAAAATAAAAAATTAAAAATTTAAAAAAACTATTAGAATTTGTGAAATTTTTAATTTTTGTATATTTTAGTTTGTATTATAAATATGTAGAAAAATTCCTGGAAAGTCACTAATTAAAACTTTTTTTTTTGGACTTACAACTTTTAAGTTGAAAGTCCAAACAAAAAGTTTTAATTAATGAAGAAGTGACCACTTGTGTTGTTGCAATTTCAGAAATGTGAACTGGGGCATTGTCTTAAAGCATTCTAACACCCTTGGACAGCATACGCCTACATGTTTTGATTTTCTCCTGTAATTTTGTGAGTAAGTTGGCATAATAGGCTGTAATTGTTCTACCTTTTGGTAGGTAATCAGTCATTATTACGCCTTCCTCATCCCAAAACACTATAAGCAAGACCATTCCTGCCGAGGCTTGGATCCCTTGCCTTCTTGGCGGTGGGGAACCATGATGTCTCCATTCTATGGACCGCTTTTTACTTTCAGGGTCGAAATGGTTGTTGTTATTGTTATTTGGTTTTTAGGAGCATTAGCAACTAAGGCCATATTGCTCCGGGGATATGCAGTGGTCATTTCCTGACCTTTTCGCATCCTCCATATTTGGTGGTCATGGGCTTGAACCCCGGTCTAGAAGCATGTGTTACACACTGCTGTTCTTGGCTACGGAGGTGCCGTCGAAATGGTGTATCCAACTTTAATCCTGAGTGATTAGATGAGAGAAAACGTCTTCCTCATTTTTTTGGCACACGGCTAACAACTCTTGTGATTTCTGTTGTCGATCAGCCTTCTGGAAACCAGTCAATAATCAGGGAATCCATCTTGCACTCTATTTCCGTAAATGGAGTTGGTCACGAAGGATTGTTTCAACAGAGCCCACACTTGAGGTTGTCACAGACATTTTATCAGGTATGCTAGACAGGTGTGAACCAATGTAAGCAGGGGTCCAGGTGTGGTGCCCACACCACATGGAAGAATGCCACCCCCCTCTGTGTTACCAGGCAATAGTAGGTGGTAGATGACTCTCATCAACCGGTGCAATACCACCACTTTGCTTATTGGAGGCTTCAAGTGGTGGAATCCATGTTAAGTCTCCAGAGCTAAGTTCCGATAAACCCTTCCCCCCACCTCTTCCATCATGCACTACGACTGATGACTTTTGAGGTTATGATTAACATCATGGCGAGATCCAATCTTCCTTACATTTCGAGAGCACAGCTCTAAAACGGTGTTTGGAGACCGGCCGCTTGTTAGAACACTGGACCGAACCTATTGGTAACTCTTTAGGAGGCTTCCAGATCAGCTAGTGTATAATCTTGCTACCTCTACTCTGTCAGATAGTGAATGGAGGGAGTCTGAGTAGTGTGTATGTGGGGGGGGGGGGCATTTTCGAGGCCACATTATGTCAAGGATCTGGGTATATTCTTACCATGTGTATGCCATATCCAAAAATTTCATTACGTCATACAGCAACATGCTGCATGAAGTAATACATTTTTTTCTTACTACTGAATACACCATGAATTGTCAAACTAATAGAGTAAGCTTATCAGTGAAAAGATCTAAACCTCCCAAACACTTCCTAGTTCATTTCACAAATAAATGTGGTCTCAATTCTAATCTCAAAGATGTCAATTTCCACTTGCAGTCTGTCAAACCCCATGTACTTTTTCTGACAGAATCTCAGTTTTCTGTTGATTCAACTACAGCTCATCTCAGTTGCCCAAATTATTTGTATATGATTCCTTTCGCCTCAAAGGTGGTACTTATGCATATGTCCGTTCCGATATTCCCTGCCAGAGACTTGGTAATTTGGAATCTCCTCTTTTCGATCTTCTCTGTCTTAAAATCTCTCTACCTCATTGTGTCAAATTCATCTGTTGTCTCTACCATTCTCCCAACTCCACTTGGGACTCTTTGACTTCCTCTCTTTGTAACTTGAATTTTTCCAGTCCAACTTTCCTAACAGTGAGGTAATTTTCCTTAGTGATTTTAATGTTCACAACTCCAGCTGGCTTCCGTTTTCTAGTCACACCGACCCAGCTGGTCGAGATGCTGAGGCTTTTGCAATTACTAATGACCTTGCACGGATTGTTCAATTACCTACAAGGATACCAGACAATCCTAACCATACATTCAACACGCTTGATCTTTTTCTCACAAACAACTCTTCTAAGTACACAGTCAAAGTGAGTGGTCCTTTAGGCACCTCAGATCACAACTTGGTGATTGTCTCTTCTCCAGTGGAGCCTTTAACTCGTTGCTATTCCCAACCTCGTATTGTTTGGCATTACAAGAATGAAAAATGGGATGAACTGCAAGATTTCTTTTCTTGTTTTCCTTGGTCGGATTACTGTTTCAAAACTTCTAATGTCAACGTTTGCTCAGATGGTGTCAGTAAAATTATTCTTGTAGGAATGGAATCCTTTATTCCACTCTCCACTTTAAAATCTCATCCTTTATCAAAACCTTGGTTTTCCAATAAATGTGCTAAGGCTGTTCAAGAGAAGAACATTGCATATCGTAATTGGCTTGTTTCCAATTCTTCAGTTTCATTTTCTGCCTACACCAAAGCTCGCAACAATTGTAAAGCAGTTATTAATCAGTCCAAACTAGAGTTTGAACAGGCTAAGAGTAGAAAACTTGCTTCTTGCCCTAATGGTAGCCGAGCATTCTGGTCTCTTGCCAAAACTTTAACAAGTACAGGTCACTGTTGAACAAAAGCCGAGAATTAGGGTTGAATTTGAAAGTGTCTGCAATTCTGCCCAGACACGATAGGAGGGAGTATATGATGAGAGCCTTGTCGATCAATTCGGCCCTGGAAAGATTGTGCAAGGCTCAAGGGGTAGAATTTTTTTCAGCCTGGACTGTACTTGTTAACAGGAGGGATTGCTTCTACAGGGATGGGATACACTTAAATAGAAAGGGTGCAAGAATATTTGCTGATGCTATCGAGGCAGTGTTAGGTGGGTCGGAAAACTGCTAGCTTGGGGGGAGACAAAGACCAATAGATTGACAGTAGCCACTGGCAGAGGTGAAAGAGATTCTTGCACTGCTTCTATTAGAATGAGCAGAAGCCTGAAAAACAAGATGCATGGTATTTCAGAGACTGCTGGGAGCCATTGCGGTACAAGTAAACACATGGGTTGTGTTAGGGTAGCTAAGAATAGAAACAGGTGCAGGTATACTTGCGTGTACACCAATGCTAGGAGTTTAGTAAATAAATTTGATGAATTTGAGGTATTGCTCAAAACATCAAAGGCAGATATTGTTGGGATATCAGAGACGTGGTGTCACACAGATATAAGGGATGCAGAACTGCAATTTGGGGAGTACGTCTACAGAAAGGATAGACTGGATAGGAAGGGGGGAGGGGTTATGCTATTAGTTAAGAAACACATAAAAACCAAGGAAGTGAAGCCAGTCGACATCGCTGGACAGTGCAGTGTTGAGTCAGTTTGGTGTGACATAAGCATTGGGAGATCAAAATTGAGAGTAGGAGTGTGCTATAGGCCTAATGACTCTGATGAGTATAATAAGGAACTGTACAGGGAAATAGAGTGGGCCAGTAAATCAGAGAGTCTTATAATGGGAGATTTTAATTTCCCAGATATTGACTGGAATTTGGGGGCTGGTTACTCACACATTAGCAGGGCTTTTGTGGATTTATTGGATGATTGTTTTCTACATCAGCATGTTCGGGAGGCAACTAGAGGGAGTAATACTCTTGATTTGATTATCAGCAGTGATTCTTCATGCATTAAGAATCTGCAGATAAATGAACCACTAGGTGGCAGTGATCACAGTGTGCTGAAGTGGGATTTACTGAAAGAGGTAACTACCATTAGGGGTAAAGGGAAGGGTTATTGCTTCCGTAAAGGCGACTACGATGGACTGAGACAGTATTTAAATTCTATACAGTGGGACCAACTGATGATGTTACCAACAGCAAATTCAAAATGGGAAGCATTCAAAGAACTTATCTTGGAAGCTACTAGGCTTTACATACCAACTAAGAAATATTGTTCAAGGTTTAGGCCAAAATGGATGTCAGATGAACTAATGAGGCATATGGCAGAGAAGAAAAATGCATGGGATACTTACAAATTAACACATGACACAGAAGCCTATGATAGATACAAGTTGATATGCAACCAAGTTACAAAGGAGGTTAGGCAGGCGAAGGCAGATTACGAGAGATCCTTGGCAAGGGATGCGAAGAAAAACAGCAAAGAGTTCTTTACTTATGTAAACTCTAGAAGGAAGGGGATGAATCAGATTGGTCCACTTGATATTGATGGGTCAAATGTTGATGATCCTGCTCAGGTAGCTAACAAACTAAATGACTATTTTGCACCGACATTCACACATGAGGAGTTATTCAGCAAGGGGAATGCCAGAGGTGTATTCAACTCTAGCAGTAAGCTACAGAATCTTGAAATAACTCGGAGTAAAGTGGAGGAGAAACTGTTGAAGATAAACACAAGAAAGGCACTCGGGGTGGATGGGATCTATCCAGTTATATTAACGGAGGCAGCAAAGGAAGTAAGCAAACCCTTAGCCATAATTATGAGAGCTTCCTTGGACTCAGGGGAGGTACCCATAGACTGGAAATGTGCAAATGTGACCCCCAATTCACAAAGGAGGATCAAAGGCTGACACAAGTAATTATAGACCTGTGAGCTTAACTTCTGTTCCAGGAAAATTAATGGAGGCACTGGTTAAAGAAGCACTGCAGGATCATTTAGACAAGACTTCAGTTATAGCTCAGACACAGCATGGTTTTGTTAAGGGGAAGTCTTGCCTGACCAACTTGATTGGATACTATGATGCAGTCACAAAAGAACTGGATGCAGGGAATAACTTTGATATTATATACTTGGATCTTAGAAAGGCTTTTGATACAGTTGCACATGGAAGACTGCTACACAAATTGGAGCAGTGTGACATTGGAGGCAAATTGCTGCTATGGATAAAGGAGTGGTTGAGGGGGAGAAGACAGAGAGTGGTAATCAATGGACACTGCTCATCGTGGACTAATGTTATTAGTGGAGTCCCTCAGGGCTCAGTGTTGGGTCCATTATTGTTTTCTGTATTTATAAATGATATTGATGATGGTATATCAAGCTTAAATGTCGAAGTTTGCAGATGATACAAAGGTTGGCAGGGTTGTCAAGGACACTACTGACACTATGCTGCTGCAACAGGATCTGGAAAGGTTGAGCAGATGGGCTGAGAGGTGGCAAATGAAGTTTAACATTGACAAATGTAAAGTACTACACATGGGAAACAGCAACCCCAGAGCAACGTATCAACTCTGTGGTACTACACTGACAGTGGTAGAGAATGAAAGGGACTTGGGGGTGATTGTGCAGGCAGATATGAAGTTCTCTGAGCAGTGCAGACGGGCTGCAAGAGTAGCTCATGGAGTATTGTCAATGATATACAGGAATTTTTCCAGCAGGGATAAGGAGGTGATTATTCCATTGTATAAGGCAATGGTCAGGCCACACCTAGAGTACTGTATACAGGTCTGGAGGCCTCATTTCAAGAATAATGTAGAGCTGCTGGAACGAGTACAGAGAAGGGCAACAAGATTAGTGAATGGAACAAAGGGGTGCTCTTACGAAGAAAGGCTTAAGTTTTGCAAATTACAGTGTCTGGAGACTAGGCACCAGCGAGGTGATCTGATAGAGGTGTATAAAGCCTTGAATGGTTTAAGCATGCTCAATGCTGATGGGATTCTTCCTCTAGCTCAGAAAAATCACCTGAGAGGGCATAAATTCAAATTGAGGAAAGACAGATGTAGGATAGACGTGGGGAAATTTGCCTTTAGCCAGCGGGTGGTTGGTTGGTGGAACAGACTGCCATCCCTTGTGGTGGAGGTTGATAGCCTAAATAAGTTTAAGGCTCAGCTGGACAGGTATTTTGAACGAACAGAGGGGTGAAGTGGAAGTGGGTTTTTTTTTTTTTTTTTTTGGCTGATGCTGCATAAGCTTGCTTTCTTGCATCAAATGCCTCTGCTAATGCTAATGCTAACTATTGGCCGCAACTTTTGCCCACCTCTGTCAAAATCAGATGGTTCTGTTGTCACTTCAGCCAAGGATAAAGCTGACATGCTAGCATCCCATTTTTCTTCCAACTCATGTATTAATGATCTTGGTAAAGCACCTCCCACCATTCAATGCCTCCTGTGGTCTTATGTCAAAAGTTTGTCAGAAGGATTTTCACAAATCTTGATGCAAAGAAAACTCCAGGTCCTGATGGTATTAGTAGTAGCAGTAATAGTAGTAGTGGCATATGATGCAAGAAAGCAAGTGTATGAGCTTATGCAGCATCAGCCAAAAAAAAAAAAAAAAAAAAAATATCACACCATTCCCTCCAAATGCCTGTCCAGTTCCTCCTTAAATTTATTTAACCTATCAACTTCCACAACGACAGATGGAAGTTTGTTCCCGCAATTAACCACCCGCTGACTAAAGGCAAATTTCCGCACATTGTTCTGAAAACCTGTGCTCCTGAACTTACTCCTGTTCTTTGCCGCCTTTTTTCACTTCCTTATTCCAAAGGTGTTTTTCCTTCTGCTTGGAAATTTGCTCATATCCATCCAGTTCCTAAAAAGGGTGACAAATCCCTCCCATCCAATTATTGTCCCATTCCATTTACTTCTACTCTTTCTAAAGTAATGGAGAAATCAATTAACCACCAACTCTTAAACTACCTAGAAACCTTCCGTCTGATCAACGATCGCCAGTATGGATTCCATCAGTGTCGATCCACTGGTAGTATTCCGGCTTATGTTATTCATTTATGGACAAATTGAATGGAAAAGTTTGGTGAAACACAAGCAGTTGCTCTTGACATCTCAAAGGCTTTTGATCGTGTTTGGCATAAAGGTCTTCTATACAAGCTTCCATCTTACGGTTTTCCAACTGTTTTTTTTTTTTTAATTAGTTATCCAGTTTTCTCTCTGATCGTTCACTGAGGGTGATGGTAGATGGCCTTCTATCTTCTACCTTCTCCACTAATGCTGGTGTCCCTGAGGTTCAGTTCCTTCCCTCGCTCTTTTCCTCTCGTATATTAATGACCTTCCATTGACTAGAAATCCTATATATAGTTTTGCCGATGGTAGCACATTGCATTCCACTTTCCATTTTGAGAAACCTTGCCCTGCTCAATCAGCTTCAACTTCTCGAATATCTGCTACCAATTCCTTAAATGCCAATATCCACGTAATTCTCCAGTGGAGCAAAGACAACTTAGTTGATTTCAATCCTTCTAAAACTCAGTCTTGTCTTATATCCCGCAAAAAGGATTCTTCTGCTCCTATGCTTATCTTTGGTGACACTCCGATTTCTAGGCAAAATGATATATCTATTTTGACTTCTAATCGCTCTTGGCAGAAGCACATTACAAATATTGCTTCCTCTGCATCTAAAAACTTGGTTTTCTCTTTTACTCTCGGCATTACTTTTCTTCCAAACAGCTGTTCACTCTGTAGAAATGGCAAATCCATCCTACCATGGAATATTGTTCCCACATCTGGGGCGGTGCCCTCAAAACCTCTCTCAGGCTTCTAGATTCCATTCAGAAGAGGTAAGTTAGGTTAATTAATAACTCCTCTCTAACAAAGTCTCTCTACTCACTCTCTCATAGAAGTACTGTTTCTGCTGCATGCCTTTTCTACAGATACTTCCATGGGCACTGTTCTTCTGAATTGGCTTCTATAATTCTCGCTCTCTCTTTCAAAACAGTCCAAACACATGCTGCCTGCCACCAGCCAGCATTCATTTATTGTCCAACTTCAACCTCACAGAACCTCGTTTATTCATTCAACTGCCGTTTTCTGGAACAACCTTCCTTCATACGTATTTCCTGAAAATTGCAGTGTACAGAAGTTCAAGTCTAATGTCAACAAATATCTTCTTCCATCTTCTCAACCTCCAACCCAAGCACAGTACTAAGTACTATAGGTTCTAATACCTCTCATGTTTGGGGTTTTCATATAAAAAAAAAAAAAAAAAAAAACCTGGGAAAAATCACGCACAGATATCTGGCAATCTTCCATGATTAACGACTCCACTTTTCTGATCGTGCTGTCATCAATGGCTGAATGGGGTCAGATTCTACCGATGTCCGACCACACCTAAACTGTCTGTGCCAGTGCTTCACAATGCCATAGGATGGGGCTTCATCCTTACATACAGCAGTCATCTCCCCATGGATTTGCTTAGATTTCTATTTCTCCCTTCAAGAACAGATACCGAATTACAGCTCTGGCTTCAACTTGGTCCATGATGCTACTTCGTCACACATTCAGCTCTGTAAGAGAAAAACAAATTAAGACACAGCTGAAATTTTACAACTTTAGTACAGAGATATGTATGATGCTACACATAAAATATCATGACTGTGTGATATGTGAAAGTAGGTGAGAATGATTCTTTATTGAACCACCCTCGTGTGTCAGAAAACAGTGTATAAAATAAAGGAAGAACAAGTATTCTTCACAAACACTGATCTCTCATGTTTCAGTGCTATTTCCTCATTTTAAAAATATTCCGTTGCCAATATTTTATTGCCTTTAAAAAAAAAAAAAAAAAAGGCAAGAAACTATTTAAAATGCAGCATTTTTAAATATTTTTAATTCTGACACTATATTGGGTAATGGAAACAAATAATATCATTTGTATTAGTAATAGCAACCTTGCTATCAAAAAAAATACATATACACTCAGAGACCACGGAATTATGACCATCTATCTAACACTGTGTTGGGCAACTTATCAGTTCACGCAGATGGGGGTGTACCCATGGACTGCAGATGTTCAAATGTGACCCCAATTCACATAGGAGGATCAAAGGGCAACACAAGTAATTATAGACCTGTTACTTTAACTTCTGTTCCAGGAAAATTAATAGAGGCACTGGTTAAAGAAGCACTGCAGGATCGTCTAGACAAGACTTCAGTTATAGCTCGGACACAGCATGGTTTTGTTAAGGGAAAGTCTTGCCTGACCAATTTGATACTATGATGTGGACACAAAGGAACTGGATGCAGGGAATAACTTTGATATCATATATTTGGATCTCAGAAAGGCTTTTGATACTGTTGCACATGGAAGACTGCTGCACAAATTGGAGCAGTGTGGCATTCGAGGCAAATTGCTGCTATGGATAAAAGGATGGTTGAGTGGGAGAAGGTGGAGTGGGAATCAATGGACACTGTTCATCGTGGACTAATGTTATTAGTGCAGTCCCTCAGGGTTCAGTACTGTGTCCATTATTGTTTTCTGTATATATAAATGATATTGATGATGGTATATCAAGCTTAATGTCCAAGTTTGCAGACGATACGAAGGTTGGCAGGGTTGTTAAGGACACTAATGACAGTACGCTGCTGCAACAGGATCTAGAAAAGTTGAGCACATGGGCTGAGAGGTGGCAAGTGAAGTTTAACATTGACAAATGTAAAGTACTACATATGGGAAGAAGCAACCCCAGAGTGACGTATCAACTCTGTGGTACTACACTGACAGTGGTAGAGAACGAAAAGGATCTGGGGATAATTGTGCAGGCAGACATGAAGTTTTCTGAGCAGTGCAGACACTCTGCAAGAGTAGCTCATAGTGTCTTGTCAATGATAAACCGGAATTTTTCTAGCAGAGATAAGGAAGTGATTATCCCCTTATATAAGGAATGGTCTGGCCACACCTTGAGTACTGTATGCAGGTCTGGAGGCCTCATTTTAAGAAGGATGTAGTGCTGTTGGAACGAGTACAGAGAAGGGCAACAAGATTAGTGAATGGAACAAAGGGTTGCTCTTACGAAAAAAGGCTTAAATATTGCAAATTACAGTGTCTGGAGACTAGACACCTGCGAGGTGATCTGATTGAGGTGTATAAAGTCTTGAATGGTTTGAGCATGCTCAATGCTGATGGAATTCTTCCTCTTGCTCAGAATAATCATTTGAGAGGGCATAAATTCAAATTGAGGAAAGACAGATGTAGGATAGATGTGCGGAAGTTTGCCTTTAGCCAGCGTTTGGTTGGTGGAACAGACTTCCATTTGGTTTAGCCAGGTGGTTGGTCGGTGGAACAGACTTCCATTTGGTTTAGCCAGGTGGTTGGTTGGTGGAACAGACTTCCATCCTTTGTTTTGGAAGTTGATAGCCTAAATAAATTTAGGGCTGAGCTGGACAGGTACTTGGAACGAACGAAGGGGCGAAATGGGAGCGTGTTTTTTTTTTTTTTTTTTTTGGCTGATGCTGCATAAGCTTGCTTTCTTGCATTGTATGCCTCTACTAATGCTAATAAGCACTTTCGGAATAGTCTCAAAGGAGCCAAAATATACCCTGGTGCAGATGCTGATCATAACTTATTAACAGCTACTATCAAAACAAGTTTGAGAATCATTAGGGACGGAAATAAGACAAGCTGATTATATTGTGAAAAACTCAAGGTCTCAACTGTGAAAGAAAAACTGAGTGAAGAGCTGAACACAGAATTAAATAACAGCATGAGAGCTGAAGTCATATAAATGACAAATGGAAGGAGTTTGGTAAGACTATTATCAGTACTGGAAAAGAAATTCTAAGTGATGAAAAAGAACCTGCAAAAAAGCAGTGAATGACAGAAGAGATCATAAACCTAATGGATGAAAGAAGGAAGTTCAAAAATGGTGCTCCAACTAAATACCAGCAGATCAAAAAATGATAAAGAGGAAAATTAAGGAAGCAAGAGAAGAGTTGATGCTAGAAAAATCAACAGAGATAGAAGAATTAGAATGAAGGCATGATAATTTCCATTTACATAAGAAGCTAAAAGAATTAGCATTAGCATTAGCATTAGCATTAGTAGAGGCATATGATGCAAGAAAGCAAGCTTATTCAGCATCAGCCAAAAAAAAAAAAAAAAAAAAAAAAACAACCACTACTCCCATTTCACCCCTCAATTCGTTCAAAATACCTATCCAGCTGAGCCTTAAATTTGTTTAGGCTATCAACTTCAACAACAAGCGATGGAAGTCTATTCCACAAACCAACTGCCCGCTGGCTAAAGGCGAATTTCCGCACATCTATCCGACTTCCGTCCTTCCTCAATTTGAATTTATGCCCTCTCAGGTGATTATTCTGAGCAAGAGGAAGAATTCCATCGGCATGAGCATGCTCAAGCCATTCAAAGCCTTGTACACCTCTATCAGATCACCTCGGCGATGCCTAGTCTCCAGGCTCTGTAATTTGCAAAACTTAAGCCTTTCTTCGTAAGAGCAACCCTTTGTTCCATTCACTAATCTTGTTGCCCTTCTCTGTACTCGTTCCAGCAGCTCTACATCCTTCTTGAAATGAGGCCTCCAGACCTGTATACAGTACTCAAGGTGTGGCCTGACCAATGCCTTATACAAGGGAATAATCACATCCCTGTCCCTGCTAGAAAAATTCCTGTATATCATTGACAAGACACCATGAGCTCCTCTTGCAGCTCGTCTGCACTGCTCAGAGAACTTCATATCTGCCTGCACAATTACCCCCAGGTCCTTTTCATTCTCTACCACTGTCAGCGTAGTACCACAGAGTTGATACGTTGATCTGGGGTTACTGTTTCCCATATGTAGCACCTTACATTTGTCAATGTTAAACTTCATTTGCCACCTCTCAGCCCATCTGCTCAACCTTTCCAGATCCTGTTGCAGCAGCATAGTATCAGTAGTGTCCTTAACAACCCTGCCAACCTTTGTATCGTCTGCAAACTTGGACATTAAGCCTGATACACCATCATCAATATCATTTATAAATACAGAAAACAACAATGGACCCAAAACTGAACCCTGAGGAACTCCACTAATAACATTAGTCCACGTTGAGCAGTGTCCATTGATTACCACTCTCTGTCTTCTGCCACTCAACCATCCCTTTATCCATAGCAGCAATTTGCCTCGAATGCCACACTTCTCCAATTTGTGCAGCAGTCTTCCATGCGCAACAGTATCAAAAGCCTTTCTAAGATCCAAATATATAATATCAAAGTTATTCCCTGCATCCAGTTCTTTTGTGACTACATCTTAGTATCCAATCAAATTGGTCAGACAAGACCTGCCCTTAACAAACCCATGCTGTGTCTGAGCTATAACTGAATTCTTGTCCAGATGATCCTGCAGTGCTTCTTTAACCAGTGCCTCCATTAATTTTCCTGGAACCGAAGTTAAACTAACAGGTCTATAATTACTTGTGTCAGCCTTTGATCCTCCTTTGTGAATTGGGGTTACATTTGCACATCTCCAGTCCATGGGTACCTCCCCTGAGTCCAAAGAAGCTCTCATAATTATGGCTAGGGGTTTGCTTACTTCCTTTGCTGCCTCCTTTAATATAACTGGATAGATCCCATCCACCCCGGGTGCCTTTTTTATGTTTATCCTCAACAATTTCTCCTCCACTTTCCTCTCAGTTATTAGAAAATCATCTAGCTCACTGCCAATGTTTACTTCACCTACGACATTCCCCTTCCTGAATAACTCCTCATGTGTGAATGTAGATGAAAATACTCGTTTAGATTGTTAGCCACCTGAGCTGGATCCTCAACTGTTGAACCATCAACATCCAGTGGACCAATCTGATTCATCCCTTTCCTTCTTGAGTTTAAATAGGTAAAGAACTCTTTTCTGTTTTTCTTTACATCCTTTGCCAAGGATTTCTCATAATCTGCCTTTGCCTGCCTAATCTCCTTTGTGACTTGGTTACAGACCAACTTATATCTATCATAGGCTTCCACGTCACCCATTAATTTGTATGTATCCCATGCATTTTTCTTCTCTGCCATATGTCTCATTAGTTCATCTGACAACCATTTAGGCCTGAACCTTGAACAATATTTCTTGGTTGGTATGTAAAGTCTGGTAGCTTCCAAGATTAGTTCCTTGAATGCTTCCCATTTTGAGTTTGCTGTTGGTAACATCATCAGTTGGTCCCACTGTATAGAATTTAAATACTGTCTCAGACCAGCATAGTCTCCTTTACGAAAGCAAAAACCCTTCCCTTTACCTCTGATGGTAGTTACCTCCTTGAGTAAATCCCACTTCAGCACACTGTGATCACTGCCACCCAGTGGTTCATTTATCTGCAGATTCCTAATGCATGAAGAATCACTACTGATAATCAGATCAAGAGTATTACTCCCTCTAGTTGCCTCCCGAACATGCTGGTGTAGAAAACAATCATCCAATAAATCCACAAAAGCCTTGCTAGTGTGTGAGTGACCAACCCACAAATTCCAGTCAATATCTGGGAAATTAAAATCCCCCATTATAAGACTCTCTGATTTACTGGCCCACTCTATTTCCCTGTACAGTATCTTATTATACTCATCAGAGTCATTAGGCCTATAGCACACTCCTACTCTCAATTTTGATTTACCTATGCTTATGTCACACCAAACTGACTCAACACTGCTCTGTCCAGCGATGTCAACTGGCTTCACTTCCTTGGATTTTATGTGTTTTTTAACTAATAGCATAACCCCTCCTCCCTTCCTATCCTGTCTATCCTTTCTGTAGACGTTGTACTCCCCAAATTCCAGTTCTGCATTCCTTGTATCTGTGTGACACCACGTCTCTGATATCCCAACAATATCTGCCTTTGATGTTTTGAGTAATACCTCAAATTCATCAAATTTATTTACTAAACTCCTAGCATTAGTGTACACGCAAGTATACATGCACCTGTTTCTATTCTTAGCTACCCTAACACAACCCATGTGTTTACTTAGCATTAGCATTAGTAGAGGCATTTGATGCAAGAAAGCAAGCTTATGCAGCATCAGCCAAAAAGAAAAAAAAAAAAAAAAGTAACATAAATAAATAAAAATAACCACTCCCACTTCACCCCTCTGTTCGTTCGAAATACCTGTCCAGCTGAGCCTTAAACTTATTTAGGCTGTCAACTTCCACGACAAGGGATGGAAGTCTGTTCCACCCACTAACCACCCGCTGGCTAAAGGCAAATTTCCGCACATCTATCCTACATCTGTCTTTCCTCAATTTGAATTTATGCCCTCTCAGGTGATTTTTCTGAGCTAGAGGAAGAATCCCATCAGCATTGAGCATGCTCAAACCATTCAAGGCTTTGTACACCTCTATCAGATCACCCCGCTGGTGCCTAGTTTCCAGACACTGTAATTTGCAAAACTTAAGCCTTTCTTCGTAAGAGAACCCCTTTGTCCCATTCACCAATCTAGTTGCCCTTCTCTGTACTCGTTCCAGCAGCTCTACATCCTTCCTGAAATGAGGCCTCCAGGCCTGTATACAGTACTCTAGGTGTGGCCTGACCATTGCCTTATACAAGGGAATAATCACCTCCTTATCCCTGCTAGAAAAATTCCTATATATCATTGACAATACACCATGAGCTACTCTTGCAGCTCGTCTGCACTGCTCAGAGAACTTCATATCTGCCTGCACCACCACCCCCAGGTCCCTTTCATTCTCTACCACTGTCAGTGTAGTACCACAGAGTTGATACGTTGCTCTGGGGTTGCTGTTTCCCATATGTAGTACTTTACATTTGTCAATGTTAAACTTCATTTGCCACCTCGAAGCCCATCTGCTCAACCTTTCCAAATCCTGTTGCAGCAGCATAGTGTCAGTAGTGTCCTTGACAACCCTGCCAACCTTCGTATCGTCTGCAAACTTGGACATTAAGCCTGATATACCATCATCAATATCATTTATAAATACAGAAAACAATAAAGGCCCCAATACTGAACCATGAGGGACTCCACTAATAACATTAGTCCACGATGAGCAGTGTCCATTGATTACCACTCTCTGTCTTCTCCCCCTCAACCACCCCTTTATCCATAGCAGCAACTTGCCTCCAATGCCACACTGCTCCAATTTGTGCAGCAGTCTTCCATGTGCAACAGTATCAAAAGCCTTTCTAAGATCCAAGTATATAATATCAAAGTTATTCCCTGCATCCATTTCTTTTGTGACTGCATCATAGTATCCAATCAAATTGGTCAGGCAAGACTTCCCCTTAACAAAACCATGCTGTGTCCTAGCTATAACTGAAGTCTTGTCTAGATGATCCTGCAGTGCTTCTTTCACCAGTGCCGCCATTCATTTTCCGGGAACAGAAGTTAAACTCACAGGTCTATAATTACTTGTGTCAGCCTTTGATCCCCCTTTGTGAATTGGGGTCACATTTGCACATCTCCAGTCAATGGGTACCTCCCCTGAGTCCAAGGAAGCTCTCATAATTATGGCTAAGGGTTTGCTTACCTCCTTTGCTGCCTCCTTTAATATAACTGGATAGATCCCATCCACCCCAGGTGCCTTTCTTGTGTTTATCTTCAACAATTTCTCCTCCACTTTGCTCTCAGTTATTACAAGATTCTCTAGCTTACTGCTAGAGTTGAATACACCTCTGGCATTCCCCTCGCTGAATAACTCCTCATGTGTGAATGTCGATGCAAAATATTCATTTAGTTTGTTAGCTACCCGAGCAGGGTCATCAACAGTTGACCCATCGATCTCAAGTGGACCAATCTGATTCATCCCCTTCCTTCTAGAGTTTACATAAGTAAAGAACTCTTTGCTGTTTTTCTTCGCATCCCTTGCCAAGGATCTCTCGTAATCTGCCTTCGCCTGCCTAACCTCCTTTGTAACTTGGTTACAGATCAATTTGTATCTATCATAGGCGTCCGTGTCACGTGTTAATTTGTATGTATCCCATGCATTTTTCTTCTCTGCCATATGCCTCATTAGTTCATCTGACAACCATTTAGGCCTAAACCTTGAACAATATTTCTTAGTTGGTATGTAAAGCCTAGTAGCTTCCACGATAAGTTCTTTGAATGCTTCCCATTTTGAATTTGCTGTTGGCAATATCATCAGTTGATCCCACTGTATAGAATTTAAATACTGTCTCAGTCCATTGTAGTCGCCTTTACGAAAGCAATACCCCTTCCCTTTACCCCTAATGGTAGTTACCTCTTTGAGTAACTCCCACTTCAGCACACTGTGATCACTGCCACCAAGTGGTTCATTTATCTGCAGATTCTTAATGCACGAAGAATCACTACTGATAATCAAATCAAGAGTATTACTCCCTCTAGTTGCCTCCCGAACATGCTGATGTAGAAAACAATCATCCAATAAATCCACAAAAGCCTTGCTACTGTGTGAGTGACCAGCCCCCAAATTCCAGTCAATATCTGGGAAATTAAAATCCCCCATTATAAGACTCTCTGATTTACTGGCCCACTCTATTTCTCCGAACAGTTTCTTATTATACTCATCAGAGTCATTAGGCCTATAGCACACTCCTACTCTCAATTTTGATCTCCCAATGCTTATGTCACACCAAACTGACTCGACACTGCACTGTCCAGCGCTGTCGACTGGCTTCACTTCCTTGGATTTTATGTGTTTTTTAACTAAGAGCATAACCCCTCCTCCCTTCCTATCCTGTCTATCCTTTCTGTAGACATTGTACTCCCCAAATTCCAGTTCTGCATTTCTTATATCTGTGTGACACCACGTCTCTGAAATCCCCACAATATCTGCCTTTGATGTTTTGAGCAACACCTCAAATTCATCAAATTTATTTACTAAACTCCTAGCATTGGTGTACACACAAGTATACATGCACCTGTTCTTTTTCTTAGCTACCCTAACACAACCCATGTGTTTACTTGTACCCCAATGATTCCCAGCAGTCTCTGAAATAATATCCTGCATCTTATTTTCCAGGCTGCGGCTCATTCCAATAGAAGCAGTGCAAGAATCACTTTCACCTCTGCCAGTGGCTACTGTTAATCTATTTGTCCTTGTATTCCCCCAATCTAGCAGTTTTCCGACCCACCTAACATTGCCTCGATAGCATCAGCAAACATTCTTGCACTCTTTCTATTTAAGTGTATCCCATCCCTGTAGAAGCAGTCTCTCCTGTTAACAAGTACAGACCAGGCTGAAAAAAATTCTACCCCTTGAGCCCTGCACAATCTTTCCAGGGCCGAATTGATTGACAGGGCTCTCATCATATACTCCCTCCTATCTCTGCCATATGCCTCATTTGTACCGCAATGACTTCCAGCCTACTTGTACCGCAATGATTTCCAGCAGTCTCTGAAATATCCTGCATCTTGTTTTTCAGGCTTCTGCTCATTCCAATAGAAGCAGTGCAAGAATCTCTTTCACCTCTGCCCATGGCTACTGTTAATCCATTAGTCTTTGTCTCCCCCCAAGCTATCAGTTTTCCGACCCACCTAACACTGCCTCGATAGCATCAGCAAATATTCTTGCACCCTTTCTATTTAAGTGTATCCCATCCCTGTAGAAGCAATCTCTCCTGTTAACAAGTACAGTCCAGGCTGAAAAAAATTCTACCCCTTCAGCCTTGCACAATCTTTCCAGGGCCGAATTGATCGACAAGGCTCTAATCATATACTCCCTCCTATCGTGTCTGGGCAGAATTGCAGACACTTTCAAATTCAACCCTACTTCACGGCTTTTTTTCAACAGTGACCTGTACTTGTTAAGTAATTCCGCTGGTCTCCTACTCTTAATATCATTAGTGCCAACGTGTACAACTATATCACCTTTTGTGCCCTTAAAAGATGATATCTGCTCTACAACGTCATCAACCTTTGCCCCTGGCAGACATACCCTGGTCCTGTTCCACCTATCCTTTTTACAAAGCATGTTCCCCGTTTCCCTGACAATTGAGTCACCAACAACTACTAGTTCCTGTTGGACCAGCGCATTCTGCCTTGGGGGCTGCCTCTGTGTTGCAAGATGACCAAGTCCAAGCTCTGGTGTTGATGTGGGCAGTTGAGAGCTTGATGGGCCCCTCAATTTATTTCCTTCGAGGGCATCCACCCTGTCCTTCAAGGTCTCATATAGCAAGGTCTCACATAGAATTAACAAGAACTACAAACAGAAAGATTCTATACACAATAGAGAATGCTCAGAATCAATTAGTTTTAAGAGGTGATGAAGAAAAATGTGGAAAACTTACATCAAGAAGCTTTTTGATGCGCCAAACAGGAAATAAATGTTGAAATACCCATGGAGGAAGGCCATGAAATTATATGGTGTGAAGTAAAATAGGTTCTGGGAGTGGCAAAGACTGGCAAGGCAGTCAGCCAAGATCAAATCCTAACTGAAATAGTGAAACTTCTAGATCAAGAAATCTGAAAGTTCTAACCAAAATGTTCAATAAAATATATCTAAATGGAACACTACCTAACGATTGATTGAGGTCCTCATTCATTCCTCTTCCAAAGAAGAAGAACATCACCTCATGCAACAATTTTCGTCTTATTAGTCTAATGAGTCACATGTTGAAGCTGCTGCTTATGGATAATCCAAAACAGGATTTACAAAAAATGTGAATCAGTTATCTCTGACACCCAATTTAGATTCCGAAGCAGACTAGGCACAAGAGAAGCTCTCCAAGGTATGAACTTGTTGCTATAAAAATGTAGAGAACACCAGAAGACAGTGTTCATCTGCTTTATAGACTTTGAAAAGGCTTTTGATCGGGTACATCATGTAAATCGTATAGAAGCAATTAAAAAGCTATATCTTGATGGACGGGACATCAGACTCATCAAAGAAATCTACTGGAATCAAACAGCCACTATAAGTGTCAAAGAGAGTGAAACTGACAAGATTAATATAAAAAGAGTGGTAAGGCAGGGTTGCATTCTCTCACCCATGCTATTTAACATCTGTTTTATTTTCCAAAATGCATTGTGGCAAAGGAAAGAAGGAATTAAAATAAATGGTCAGTTGATAAATAACATATGATAAGCTGACGATACTGCTATATTCACAGAAAATATAGAAGCCCTTCAATTGCTTTTGGACTGCATTAACAACACAAGTAATGATATGGGTTTAAGAATCAATGTCAAGAAGACCAAATACATAACTGTGAGTAAATCTCCAGTAAGCCAAGTCCAGCTATTATTGAATGGAGCTCTAATAGATAAAGTGACTCATTTTAAATACCTTGGTAGTTGGCTAAATACTGATCTAGATCTGTAAGCAGAAATAAAAGCAAGAATAGAGGTTGCAAAATACAGAACAATGCTGTGTCACAAAGCTCTAGATCTGTCAATCAGACTGAATTCATTACATGGTAATGAATTCAGAATTTAATTAATACAAGTGTGGCCCATACTGTTATACAGATTTGAAACTTGGACGCTGAAAACATCAAGCATGAACAAAATAGAGGCCTTCGTAACGTGGATCTACAGACACATGCTAAAAATATCTTGGTTAGACGGAATCACTAACATTGAAGTCTTGAAAGAGCAGGAGGAAAGTGTGAATTGTTGAGCTTAGTGAATAGACGGAAAACTGCCTATCTGGAACATATCCTTAGAAATGAGAAATATAAATTGCTTCAAGTAATAATAGAGGGAAAGAGAGAAATGAGGAGGAGGAAACTTTCACGGCTGAAAAACATCTGCAACTGGACTGGCAGATCAGCTGAGGATCTTTTTTTTATCTCACCCAAGATAGAAGTACAGCATGGTGATCGCCAACCTACAATAGGGGACGGCATCAAAAGAAGAAGAATTCATTAAAGGCCATGAGTCTATTGCAGATGACACAACACTTGGTCAGCCTTCCTCCTCAACAACTCCTGAGCAAATTGCAAAAGCCCAGGAAATCTTGGATGAAGACAGGCGAATTACACTTTGTGAATTTGCTGTTAGAATGTCCATTTCATATAGTAGTGCTCACAATATTGTGAAAGATCACCTGAAAATGCTGTGAATCTGTGCCTGCTGGATTCCATGCGATTTGACTCCAGAACAAAAACAGCAAAGAAAACTTGTGCAAAGAAATGATTAATCATTTTGAAACACATGATCAAAACTTCTTAAATCAAATAGTGACTTGTGATGAAACTTGGATTTTTCACTATGATCCATAGACAAAACAACATTCGAGTGAGTGGAAGCATTCGGATTCACCAAGACCTAAGAAATTTCGAGCTTTTCGTTCAGCTGACAAACAAATGGTTCTTGTGTTTTTTGACACAAAAGGCAGTCTTGGTACACATTTTGTGCGTCATGGAACAACTATGAATACGGAAGCATACTCTGAGGTTCTCAGAGTCAAACTTTGCCATGCCATTTGTGAGAAATGTCAAGAAGTTTCTGGTGTAAAGTGGTTTTTCTATCAAGACAATGCCAGGCACCATACAGCTAATATTGTGCAGCTCAGGTTCTGCCACATTCCCCTTATTCACTAGACTTAGTCCCATGTGATTTCTTCCTGAAAGGCAAGCATTTCGCGTCTGACAGTGAAGCATGCAGAGCCACAATGGTAGCACTTTGCAGTCTTTTGAAAAATGGCTTGCAAGAAGCATTTAAATCATGGGTATGACGGTGGCAAAAGTGTGTAAAGTTCAAGGGAGCATATTTTGAGGAGAAATCCACAGAAGATTCAAATGATTACAATCAAGATAAGATCTTGTACCGGTCCATGAATTAAATGATCACCCCTCGATATATTTTTCAACCATCTTATGGCCAAAACTTAGAGTAGTGAAGCTAAAAAAAAAATTTTTGTTTTTTTTAACAACTATATTTTTCAAATCTACTGCTCCATTTTTTTCAATTCTGCTACTTCCAGGGATTCTTCTGCTCCTGCACTTATCTGTGATGATACACAGATTTCTAGGCAGGGTCACATATCTCTATTAGGGAGTACCCTGATTTCTAATGTCTTCCTTTACATCACATCACAAATATTGCTTTCTCTGCATCAAAAAAAAAAAAAAAAAAAAAAACAACTGAGTTCTCTTTTTTCACTTTTGGCATTACTTTTCTTCTAAAGAACTACTCACTCTGTACAAATCACAAATCTATCCTACCATGGAATATTGTTCTCACATCTTGGGGGGGGGGGGGTCAAAACCTCTCTCAGGCTTCTAGGCTTCATCCAAAAGAGAGGTAGTTAATTAATGACTTATCTCTTACAAAGTTTCTGTACTCTGTCTCACAGATGTTCTATTTGTGCATGCTTTTATGTAGATACTTCCATGGGCACTGTTCTTCTGAATTTTTTTTTTTTTTTTACTTTAATTCTCCCTCTTACAAACTAGTCTGAACATGTGCTGCAGCCAGTCAATGTCCACTCACTGTCCAATGTCAAACTCACAAAACCAACATTTCTTTTCCTCATTTATTCCTTCAACTTCTGTTTTCTGTTGTTTAAAGATAATAAAGCTCTCAAACCTATTTTGGTATCATTATATTTATTTCTGAATTGGAAATATGTAAGTAATGGACACAACAAGTTCTTGTGATGGTGCAAAGACAGCTCTCACTGAAGAAGTGTTAAGAAAATACCCAAAATGACTGACTACATAATATATATATTTACAATTCGGAAATAAACATAATAGTAGGTTTTGGTACTTTATTATTTTCAAACAACACAGTTTCCTTACAAATCACACCACTGAAGGAATACTTTAGATCACTTTTGTTTTCTTGAATAACCTTCCTTCAGATGTATTTCCTGAAAATTACAATATACAGAAATTCAAGTCTGTCAACAAGTATCTTCTTTTTTTATTCTGGACCTTTTTGTGTTTGGAATTTTCATAAAATAAAAAATTAAAAAATGATTAATGATGCAGATAAAAAGAGGAATACTATACATGAGGAATACTAAGATTCGTGTTATTTTAATATCTATTTTAATTTTTTAAAGTTTTTTTTTTTTAATTTTTGATTGCTTTCATACACCAACAAACCACACAATGGTTAAAATCAGTATCGAGAATTAATTACAAATATACACAGGGAAGAGACATTCTATAATTTCTTTGAGGACACATCAGGAAAACATATGACCATAAAACCCAAATTCTAATTAGCCATGACAAGTCCACTTTAATCTGAGAATGATTTTCTGTAAAAAACAAAATTCTGAATATGTACATTTACTATTTTTTATATATTTTAAACAGTTGGTGCATGATAGTTTCTTCAATTTGGTCCACTTTTCAAATCTTTGATTTTTGTTTATTAATTTCTATTACACCATTTTTTAACAGGTTTTGAATAACCTGCCCCTCATAGCCTATTTCCTTTAAAATTTGTTCTGTGTGTTCACCGACTAAAGGCTCACAAAGATTTGGTGTAACAGAACTTCGAGAAAGTACTGGTGAAGGACGAGGAAAATACTCTTCATCACATTTAACAAAGGTCTCACGTGCAACATTATGGGCATAGTGAGGAGCTTCGTCCAAAGTTAATACTGGTGTGACACAGCCATCTACTCTATCAAACACCTTGCACCATTCTGTTTGTGATTTAGAAGCAAACACTTTGGTAAAAGTGTCTATATTTTGTTCCCAGTTAGTCCACTGAGGGCAATTTTCTTCACTTAAATTTAGTCCTGTGAAATAGAAACAAAAGATTATCTGAATGTTTACTAATATCTGCATTGAATAGATAAATAAAATAAAAAAACAGGCAGGAAAATATTAAACAGTTTAGCTTTCTTTTTTACAAATTTGAGATCAAATGCTCAAGATATTCTTACCGTTTAGTCACAAATTGTTCAAATTAGTGACTAGTTACAGAAGCTCTATAAATCATCTGTGTCACTAATTGTACTATTTCCTTTTTTTTTTTTGGAGAGAACTGACCTTAAACTGAATGTTGTTTGCAGTCATGAGTGGAATGCAATGACCATTCAAGCAAAAGCAACAAGTATTTATAAAGATATTAAGGATAAGTATGGCAAATCCCAACCCAAGTTTGTGGCAAGCAATGGATGGTTTAATAGGTTCAAGCATCGTGCTGGTTTCCACAATGTTAAAGTATGCAGTGAAGTCGCCAGTGCCAATTCTGCAGCTGCAGAGAAATTTTGTGATGTGTTGGAAAAAATTATTGATGAAGGCGGCTATTCAACGCAGCAAATTTTTAACGTTGACGAGACTGCTCTGTATTGGAAAAAAAAATGCCGAATCAAACATACATTGCCAAAAAGGAAATTTCAAGGCATCAAAGGTAGGTTAGGGCCATGCTCTTGCTTAGGGCTAATGCAGCAGTATATTACAAATTAAAACCACTGCTTGTGTACCATTCTGGAAATCCTTGTGCATTTAAGGGCATCAATAAAGCCACCCTACCCGTGCATTTCTGATCGAAACAGAGAGCATGGATAACAATATCTCTCTTTGAGGACTGGTTTAAATGCTGCTGCATTCCCGAGGTTGAAAAATATTGTAAAGACAATGATGTTCCTTTCAAGAATTTGCTTCTATTAGATAATGCTCCTGGACATCCTACGCATCTAGATGATTTCAATTCGAACGTGAGAGTCATATTTCTACCGCCAAACACGACTTCACTCATCCAACCTATGGATCAGGGTGTTATTTCGAATTTAAAAGCATACTATTTACGCACAACATTTGTTCAGGCATTGTCTGCAGTATATGGTGAGAAAAATTTTACGTTAAGAGACTTTTGGAAATCTTACAATATTTACCACGCCATCTTAAACATTAATAAAGCCTGGACGCAAATCGCTAAAAGTTGTTTAAATGGCGAATGGAAGAAAATATGCCCACGGCACGTAAAAGGCTTTGAAGGATTTGAAAAATACGAATCATATGAAGCAGTTACAGATAAGATTGTAAAGGTTGCAGAGCTACTTCAGTTGGAGGTCGATGCCAAAGACTTGGAGGAGTTAATAGAGGAAGAAGAGAAGGAATTATCTGATAAAGAACTTATTGACTTGTAGGCAGCGATAGTGAAAGAAGAAAATGCTGATGAAGCTCAAGATGAACCAGCTGAGGAGCCGAGATGCTTCATCAACAGAGAGATGGCAATGGCATTTCGTGAAATTGCATCGGCAAGATTTAAGAAGATGGATCCTGACAGCGAACGATTCTTAAAAGTTAACAGAGGGGTGAATGGTATGCTTGCTTGTTACAAAGAAATCTACGATGAAAAGAAAAATGTCATCATCCATTAATATGTTATTTTGTAAGGTTCAGCGGCTTCTAAATCCCCACAGCGGCATATTTATCAGCTAAAGGTGTCGATTCTGGCAATGATGCTCAAGAAGTAAAACTGACCGATGCTATGCCTGTCTCCTCTTTTTATTGTAATTTTATAATTTTGAAATTTTTTTTAAATTGCACGCTTTTGTAATTGTTCCTGCAAGAGATAAAAAATTGAATAAATACAATAAATAATTTTGTTTACATGTTAGTCGAACTTTTCTTTTTTGATTCAATCAATTCAGCGAGCACAGTTGTGAGTGCTGCACAAGCATAGGGAAATTCCCCGACCTGTGTAAGTGTTGCGTTCCGCGGAACGCTACATAAGTCAGGGAGTTCCTGTATTCATTAATATAAAAATAAAAGAGAACTTAATTCTGAAAGAATGAAAATTGGATCAATTCACAATTAAAAAGAATTATATCAAAGAAAAATTTAAAGTTACATAAAATAGTCAGGGTTTTCTACAATTAACATTAAGGATTCATAAGAAATATAGGATTTAATGAAGGAATAAATAGACAGTAAAAGGTACCTTTATAATTTTGAATTGTAGACTAAGATTAGTTTAAAAACAAATGAAAAACTCGTGCCAATACTTCTTCCTGCTAGTTAACTTATATGCTTGAACATTAAATTAATTTAACTTAAGAACTTTACAATACCTTAATAATATATGTAATATATGATATGATAATAATACTTTAATGCAATGTTGAGTCTGTTTGGTGTGACATAAGCACTGGGAAAGGAGGCGCCTCCGTAGCCAGGTGGGAAGGAGCAGCAGTGCGTAGCACACGCTTCTTGATTAGACCGGGGTTCGAGCCCGTCACCACCAAATACGGAGGATGCGGAAAGGTCATTCAGGGAATAACCACCGCATATCCCGGAGCAATATGGCCTTAGTTGCTAATGCTCCTAAAAAAAAAAAAACCAAAAAACCAAATAACTGGGAAAGGAAAAATGAGAGTAGGTATATGTTATAGGCCCAGTGAATCTGATGAGTATAATTAGCAATTGTACTCATCAGAAAAATGTGTAATCAGAGAAATAGAGTGGCCCAGCAAATCAGAATGTCTTATAATGGGGGATTTTAACTTTCCAGATATCAACTGGAAATTGTGGGTTGGTCACTCGCACACTAGCAAGATTTTTGCGGATTTATTGAATGACTGTTTTCTACAGCAACGTGTTCGAGACGCAACCAGAGGGAGTAATACTTTTGATCTGATTATCAGCAGTGATTATTCATGCATTAAGAATTTGCATATAAAAGAACCACTGGGTGATAGTGATCACAATGTACTGATGTGGGAATTACTTAAAGATGTAACTACAATCAAGGCTAGAGGTAAGGTCTATTGCTTTCGTAAAGGTGACTACAGGGGTCTCAGACAGTTTTTAAATTCTGTACAGTGGAATCAACTGATGATGTTACCAACATTGAATTCTAAATGTTGAATTCTGATGATGTTACCAATGTTGAATTCTAAATCGACGTTTACCAACGTCGATTCTGGCAATGATGCTCGAGAGGTAAAACTTACTGATGCTATGCTTCAAGGTTTAGGCCTAAATGGATGTCAGATGAACTAATGAGGCTTGTGGCAGAGAAGAAAAATGTATGGGATGCATATAAAGTAGCAGGTGACACAGAAGCCTATGGCAGATATAAACTAGTCTGTAATCAAGTCACAAAGGAGGTTAGGCAGGCGAAGGCAGATTACGAGAACTCCTTGGCAAAGGATGCAAAGAAAGACAGCAAAGAGTTCTTTACTTATGTAAACTCTAAAAGGAAAGGGATGAATCAGATTGGAGCACTTAACATAGATGGGTTGACTATTGATGATCATGCTCAGGTAGCTGATAAACTGAATGAGTATTTTCAGTCTGCATTCACACATGAGGAGTTATTCAATAAGGGGAGTGCCAGAAATTTATCAAACTCTAACTGGGAGCTAAGTGATTTTTCAATAACTGAGAGCAAAGTAGAGGAGAAATTGTTGAAGTTAAACATAAAAATGGCACCTGTTGGTGGATAGGATCTATCCAGTTATATTAAAGGAGGCAACAAAGGAAGTAAGCAAACCCTTAGCCATAATTATGAGAGCTTCCATGGACTGAAGGTGTGCAAATATATCACCAATTCACAAAGGGGGCTCAAAAGGCGACACAAGTAACTATAGACCTATTAGTTTAACTTGTGTTCCAGGGAAAATAATGGAATCACTGGTTAAAGAAGCATTGCAGGATCATCGACAAGACTGCAGTAATAGTTAAGACACATCACGGTTTGTTCAAGGGAGGTCTTGTCTGACCAGTTTGATTGGATACTATGATGTGGTCACAAAGGAACTTAATGTCAAAAATAATTCTGATATCATATACTTGGATTTCAGGAAAGCTTTTGATACTCTTGCACATAGAAGACTGCTATACAAATTGGAGAGGTATGGCATTAAGGGTAAGTTGCTACAATGGATAAAGGGATGGTTGAATGGGAGACAACAGAGAGTGGTAATCAATGGACACTGCTCTTCGTGGACAAATGTTATTAGTGGAATTCCCCAGGGTTCAGTGTTGGGCCCATTGTTGTTTTGTATATTTATCAGTGATATAGATGAAGGTATATCAAGTTTAATGTCCAAGTTTGCAGATGATACAAAGGTTGGCAGGGTTGTTAACGACAGTAAAGACAGTATGCTACTCCAACTGGATCTAGATAAGTTGGGCAAATGGGCTGAGAAGTGGCAACTGAAGTTTAACATTGACAAATGCAAAGTACTGCATATGGATAGCAATAACCAAAGAGAAACCTACCAACTGTGTGGTACTACACTCAGGGAAGTGGAAAGTGAAAAAGACTTGGAGGTAATTGTGCGGTCAAATATGAAGTTCGCTGAGCAGTGCAGATGGGTGCCACGGCAGGTCATGGAGTTTTGTCAATGATATATAGGAATTTTGCTAGCAGGGACACAGTGATGTGTTTATCCCATTATACAAGGCAATGGTCAGGCCACACCTAGATTACTGTGTGAGGTCTGGAGGCCTTATTTTAGGAAGGATGTAGAGTTGCTAGAATGAGTACAAAGAAGGGCAACAAGATTGGTGAGGGGAACAAAGGGATGCTATTAGAAAGATAGGCTTAAGTTTTGGAGAGTAGGCACCTGCGAGGTGATCTGATTGAGGTGTATAAGGCCTTGAATGAGTTGAGCAAGCTGAATGCTGATGGCATTCTTCCTCTTGCTCAGATTAAGAACCTGAGGGGGCACAGATTTAAATTGAGGAAAGACAGTTGTAGAATAGATGTGCGGGAATTTGCCTTTAGCCAACATATAGTTGATTGGTGGAACAGACTTCCTTCTTTTGTTGTGGAAGTTGATAGCCTAAATAAATGGAGGGGTGAAATGGAAGAGTTTTTTTTTTTTTTTTTTTTGACTGATGCTGCATAAGCTGGCTTTCTTGCATCATATGCCTCTGCTAATGCTAATACAATCCAACTTGTACTCCTCCAGATTAATGCAGATATCAAGAAAGATTTAGTTGCTTCAAAAATTTCACATTTTGAAGCAATGCAGCTAACCATTGCTACTCCTAAAATCACTAATACCAAGGTTCAGTGTGAAACAATTAGCTTTTTTTTTTTTTTTTTTTTCTCTGCAGGGAACCCAATATTAGTAAATTGAATACCCATACGTGGTGGAACCATTCAGTTTTTCTTCACAATATTTATGCTTTGTACCATGTACAGCAGACTCTCGATTTACTGGGATCGGATTAATCGGGAAGCGGATTAACTGGGACACTTCAAGACTCCAAATTTAAAAGGGGGGGGGGGGAAAAAAAATCATAAAATTCAAGTAATAACTAGAATAGGTATAAACAGATATTTTACAAGTTGTAAATAAGTGACAAGCGGCATTATAAGTCGTCATTGGGAGATTAGTGCACCTGTTATCTTGCAATCCCCGCTGTCTTCACACCTGCTGCTCAAAAAAAAATGGGGGGGGGGAAGAAATATTTAGTTTGTTTTAGTGCGTTGTGTCAATTGTTGTGTTCCATCGCACAGCAAAAAGCAAATTTTGTTTCGTTATTTATGTCAGGGATGTCGAAATTTTTTTATAATAAATATATATATATATATTTTTTTTTTTTTTTTTTTAGAAATTGTGAAAATTATGGGTTAACGCAAAAGAGTTGTGCTTTCAGTTAAACAAAGACTTGAAATTATTCAAAAGTTTGAAAACGGTGCATCGCTTAAATCTCTAATCAACCATTATAATGGTGACCAAACCATACGCGACATTGTGAAAAATAAAGGGAAACTATTAGATTTAAAATCGACATCGCAAAAAATAAAGGGAAGCATCATATTGGACACACAAATAGTACGTGGTAAGTTTGTTATCTATCGCCATATTTTTTTACGTAGGTCGGTGAACATTTTTTGATATAGTAAGCCCCCAACTTATGCAACTACAGATTTATGTAAATTTGTTTTCACTCAATTTTTTTTTTCCCTTTTAGAATTGTAAAATTTAAAACAACAACAAAAAAATAATAATAAGCAATCAATAATGACGATCACAGCACACGCAGCATTGCACAAGTGAGATCGGAGTAACAAGCAAAAAATGGGGGGGGGGGGGGAAAAAGAGAAGATTCTTACAATTATTTATGGGTTTTTTTTTTTTTTTTTTATATGACTGAAGATTTCAGTGATGGGATCACACATTTCACCATAATAGCATAAAAACCCACAGAATTCCAGCTATTGGTATTATTGCAAATGAATAAGATCGAGTTTACTACCTGTTTATAATAGATTGCGCTAACAGAAATGCCCAATAAAACGGAAAGTTTTATTGTTTTTTGTTGACCTCCAGAAATGTGCTTTAGTAAAATGTGTGGGGTGATAATAGTGAGTTTTCACCTTAACCCTGTGAAGTTCTTTACAGAAAATTTCATTTTGACCTTTATGAGAAATCTAAGAGAATAATTGAGAAATCTGAATTCAGCGCAATACAAGTATTGCGCTGAATTCAGATTTCTCAATTAGTAGCAAATGTTACTAGTCATTCCCGAGTTATGTAAAACCCAACGAAGTAAGAAGTCCTGGAACGTATCACTTACATATGTCAGTGACTTCTGTATTTTTGGATTAACCTGGAAATCAATTATCGGGATTTGTTTTTTACCATCTATCCCAGAAAATCGAGAGTTTACTGTACACATTTTCTTCCTTTTAGCACCAGTCCAGTACAGGACTGGTACCAGAAGAAAATACATCTTATATTTTCTTCTGGTCTTTTAATACTGATGATAATATTAGTAAATGAATATTAAATTGCTTTGCAATTCTTGTTTTGATATACTCCAATGTATCGACTTACTCAGTGATTTTATGTTTAGCATCCAAGCATAACTTGTTTCATTTTCACTTTTGACACAAACTGAATGTTTGTGTCAAAAGCACTTCAGTAAAAATAAAAGTAGCTCAAAATGTGAAAATCTTATTTGCACAGAAAACTCTGTTTGAAAATATTTCAAATGGCTTAATATGCGATGCAAACTATATTAACAATTATGCAATTCATATTTTAACTCATCTTGTATTTCACACAGACATTGGTGGCTCTGTTTCCTCCTCTCCTTGAATGACGTTACCTTGGCAACTGGGTATCACAGCCTGACCAGAATACTTTGCACAGAATACTAACTGTATACTGAAAAGTATGGTTATACTATCTATGGCATAAACATTGACTTCATTATTATTATTATTATTAGCTATATGGTGCAAGGAAGCCCAAGGCTTTTGCTGCACCAGCAAAAAAAAAAAAAAAAAAATCCTGAGTTACCCAGAGAGAGAGAGAGAGAGAACAAGAATCAGAGGTAGAAGGAGAAGAATGATGATATCCAGCTCAAAACCCTGGGTGTGCCAAGCCCATACTCATCAGATGTGAGCCCTCATGTATAAGTTTAAGACTCAAACTAATACTTAGTTCTAGTTTTAAATATGATATTTAAAAAAATTAAAAAAAAAAAGAACAAACTGGTAAAGCTTGGGATTAACCTTAAAGGCAAATTCAACTGCTGCATCTCTTCCATTTCATTAAACAGCAAAATAAATTCTGGAATACAAAGGCAAACAACAACACATGATTAATAGAAAAACTAATTCAGGTTTAAAGAGTCAGCCCAAACAACAAAGGTTTGTATCATTTTTGCTTATATCAGATTACCCCTAGACCTAGTTAGTTAGTTATTTGGTTTTTAGGAGCATTAGCAATTAAGGCCATATTGCTCCGGGGATATGCGGTGGTCATTCCCTGACCTTCCCGCATCCTCCGTATTTGGTGGGCACGTGCTCGAACCCCGGTCTAATCAAGAAGCACGTGCTACGCACTGCTGCTCCTGCTCACCTGACTACGGAGGTGGCACCTCTAGACCTGGGGATAATTGTGCGGTCAGATATGAAATTCTCTGAACAGTACAGATAGGCTGCCAGGACAGCTCATAGGGTTTTGTCAATGATATACAGGAATTTTACCAGGAGGGATAAGGAGTTGATTAACCCATTGTATAAGGCAGTGGTTAGGCTACATCTTAAGTACTGCATACAAGTATGGAAGTCTCATTTTAGGAAGGACGTCGATCTGTTGGAATAGGTACAGAGAAAAGTGATGAGATTAGTGAGGGGTGCTCTTACCAGGAAAGGCTTCAATTTTGCAAATTGCAGCATCTGGAGACTAGACACCTGCAAGGAGATTTGATTGATATGCTTAAGGCTTTGAATAGATTGAGTAATCTCGGTGCTAATGGGAGCATTCCTCATGATCAGACTACACACATGAGGAGACAGATTCAAATTGAGGAATGATGGTTGCAGGTTAGATGTGCAGAACAAACTCCTGTGGTGTTGTAGAGGTGAATAGTTTGAATAAATTCAAGGAAGAGCTAAACAAATGGTTAGAGGGCATAGACAGGTTATATGAGTAGTTGTTTTTTACTGATGCTGTACAAGCTAGCGTTCATGCATCATTTGTCACCACTAATACTAACAACTGAATGAAAAGTCATACCACTCTCTTTTAGGTAAGCCAGTATATATTAGGTTTCACTCTTTGCATTAATAACTTGTTTAAATTTCTTCCCTTTTTCAAAAAAAAAAAAAAAATCTCACAATCTTGTCTGCGTGTAATTTTTCAGCTTAAGTTTTAGTTTTGTTTCAGTTATTATAGTAGATAAATGTATCATGTAACCTACTAATGATCTGCATTAATGTTGGTGAGCTTCAGAGTTCAGCATTATGTGTGCTTTAATTGGCCTTTTAACATTAGATTCTTTAAAGTTTAATTTTCTAACAAATATTACATTCATATTACATTAATATATTAAATATTTAATATATTACAGATGTTTTCATTATATGGTTGCAAGAGCAAGCATAGTACAATTCATTTTCATTGTCGCATTGACCTGGCTGTACTTAACAGCCAAGCTTAACAAAGAGTGTGTAGTTTAATGTTTAACAATACACACTGATAACTTAATAGAAATAGAGTGAAATAGAGAAGTGCAGTCCATTAATATAATTATGCTTAGTTTTCTCTATTGCATTAGTTGCAGTATAAATCCATTCTTCCATTTTACTTCTGAGTGAACAATTAAATAAATAAGCAAAATAAAATACCATATTCCAAATTAAAGCATAGAAATAAGTAATTTTGAGGGGCATATATATGCACTATTCCCCCCAGGACCTATTGGATGGGCGCACTGCCCAGTGAATTTAACTGACTGCCCGGCTAAAATTTAAGCGATTCTCGCAGTACCATATGGTACTGATCTTGATCAATATCAATTCAAACATACTACGCGATCCAGGTCAATGCGACAGGAGTGTATAATGTTAAATTATGCAATTAACTTTTGCTCTGGTCTTAAGTGATCCAATTAACTATTGGATCACTTAAGTCACATTTATAAATAACAAAAAATGTTATAATATTGCAAAGTATTACACTTCCCCACCCGACTACTTCATAATGCCATACAGCTGGCAAAATTTTCTGGGGAGAACGTTGATATGTGAGTATTTGAAGGGCATATATAAACTTTCTACAAAATATTAACTGTATTTTGTATTAAGCAAATTTGTTAACATCAGAATGCCTATCACTTTTGAAGGGGAATAAGATCTATTTTGTTTAAACTGATATTGTATTAAACAAGAGTTTCCTGTAGTTTATATTGATTGCTTTGGAATATGGCTGTTTCACCTTCTCAAGTTCACTCTAATATTATTAGTAGTATTAATTTATACATCAAAGATATCTAAATTCATAGTAAAAATTGCAGAATATTACTTATTTTCATATTTTTTTAAAAATTGTTTATTTAAATTTGGAAAATTTGGATTTAAAAGCCCTATCTGGTTTGGTCTAATTCCAGAATACATGTTATGAAGCAGATATCTAGGGAGCTCTTACAATGTGCAACAACCTTACTTTCATCATAAAAACTTTAGTCAATGCCACACAATATCATATTTTAAATGCCAGTTTCTTGCATATTATATGCACCTGTAAAAATATATGGAGAAGGGCTAAAATGGCTCTTAATACAAAATCTTTAAAGTTTCTACAGTTATTTTGTAGAATGTCTATTTGATATATTAACCTTGCCCATTCTTCATTCCCTTTTTTTTATTCTGCTATCACTGTTTCACCAGTCCAGTTTTTAATATATTTTTATTCAGTTAGTGCTTATCACACTATTCTCTTCAGATTACATTTCACCCAGTCATCTAATGTTTGTTTTGCAATTTGAGCAGTATATATGCTTCCTCTGTTTTTGCTTGAGGGCATTATTTTCTAATAAATACATTTCTTCTTATATTTTTCTACATTTTGCTTCTATTTAGGTCATTAGTTAACCTTATTTCTTTCCATTTTAGGTCAGTATTCAGCTGCCACTGAATTTGTGGCTTTTCAGTGAGGAGATGAAATATCATAGCTTCCTTATCTCTCCCCTCCCTCTCCACATTTTACAACACTTTTTTTCCCATCATATTTAACCTGGTAATTGTTAACCTGTCACTATTTATTTAACCTGTGCTGAAAATAGTTTTGATGTTATATCTGAATGAATTCCATAATACAGCTCTCAGGAGCCTGATACAGTTTTCAGTGTTCTTAATTTTGGAATTACTGTTTTAAATAGGGCAGAGTTTCACCACTCGGGCTTCTGCACGTTATCTTGTAGTTTTAACACTGTTTAATTATCTCAAGCAATCTGTTAATGGGTAGAAGTTGTGGTTTACAAAGTTCTTAGATTAACAGATTGCTCTGATTTAGGAGGCTTTCTTTTCTGCTCATTTTGGACTTTTAGATATCCAAGTAGTTGTTCCTCAAGTTTAATACTAATATCAAAAACAGAAAGGAGTGAGAGGTTTTTCACCCCCTCACCCCTTTCTGTTTTTGACATTAATATTAGCCATATAGTGCAGGACACCACAGGCTTTTGCTGCACCAGCAAAAAAAAAAAAAAAAAGTAAAATAAATAACTAAATAAAAAAAAGAATAAAAAAAAAAGAAAATAAATAACCTATGTGTTTGCCTCCAGCTGACCTTTGAATTTCCCCAAGTTGTCGGCCTCTACTTTATGAAGGGAACTTATTGCAGTAATTAATTAATTAATTCACTGTCTAAAAGAAAAGAAAATTATAATCCAGTCTTCCTAGTGTGGAAGCCCTTTTACAGATCTCACAAATTATAATAATCACATTGCAGGGGGCTGCAATGTGATTATGAATGAAGAATGATGTTGAATGTAGTATAAAGATACGGCAAATTTTACAAGATGGGATTTGTTGCTACAAAGACTTGTACATCGAGGAAAAGAAAGATGACTTCACCAGACTTTATTATTGAAATACTTAAATAAACAAAGTTTTTCCCTCATCTCTCACGACCTTACCTTTTAATTAATAAATTTTTTTATGAAGCTATCAAACACAAATTGTTTATAGATTTATTATAATTTGTTTATAGACTGTTTCCCTGGTACGCATTCAATTAAAACCCATTATAATTATACCTCAATCAGCACGGTTTCACATAACACGGAACAGTTTCGGTACCAATTATCAGTGCTATGCGGGGTATTGCTGTATAAACAATAGTTCATTTTTTTAAATGTAAACAAATGCAATAAACAAAGTTACAGCAAATATTCATCATCATCATCAGCCATTTTCAATCCACTGCAGGATAAAGGCCTCTCCAGCAACTTTCCAGTTCCTTCTGTTTTGTGCAATGGCCATCCATTCACTACCCACAAACTCATGAATTTCATCTGTCCATCTCCATCATTGTCTTCCAGGTTTTCTTCTAGCTCCTCTTGGGTACCATTCTGTTATTCTCTTAGTCCATCTGTCATCATGTCTTCGAGCTATGTGTCCTGCCCAAGACCATTTTAGTTACTTTAGTTTTGATAAGAATGTCCATTACTTGAGTTTGCTGCCTAATCCATGTGTTTCTCTTCTTATCTAACAGTCTGATTCCCAGTATAATTTGTTCCATTCTTCGCTGTGTAGTTCTCAGATTCTCTTCCATTCTTTTGGTGAGTGCCCAAGTTTCACTTCAATTAGTCATGGTGGGTAGTATACATTGGTTCATTATTTTATGTTTCAGACAAATTGGGATATTTGCTCCTCAGTATGTGACTATATTTCCTAAATGCTATCCATCCAACATTTATTCTTCTCTTGACTTCCAGCCATTTATCATTATTACAGCTAATGACTTGTCCCAGATAAATATGACTCCACCTTTTCAATTACTGCTCCTTCAATCATTATATCCCTTTCTATGGCATACTTGTTCATCATTACTTTTGTTTTAGCCATATTCATCTTTAGTCCAAAATCCTTACTAACTCTGCATAACTGATTAAGATTTTCCTCTAATTCTTTGGGATCATGGCTTATTACCACAATGTCATCTGCAAATCATAAATGGTTTAGGTACGCTCCATTCACATTGACTCCTTTCTGTGAGCAGTATAACCTTCTGAAATCTTCCTCAAGGGCAGCAGTAAACAACTTTGGAGATATTGTCTCTCCTTGTCGAACTCCTTTCTCAATTTTAAATTTGCTACTGTCTTTGTCTAGTCTAATAAAGGATGTAGTGTTCTCATATATTTTCTTCAAAATTATAATACATGGGGTATCTATGCCTTGTCTTTCCAGTGCCCGAAAAATTGCCTTATGCTGTACAGAGTCGAATGCCTTTTCATAATCCACAAATGCCAGGCATAATGGTGTTTTTTATTCATTTGCTTTCTCCATTAGCTGTGATATTACATGAAGGTGATCCATAGTTGAGAATCCTATCCTAAAGCCAGCTTGCTCTTTCAGTTGATTCTCGTCAAGTATTCTCTCTAATCTGTTAGTAATGACCCTTGTGAACAACTTGTAGATGTGGGATAACAAGCTAATTGATTTATAATGTCCAATTTCTGATTTATCTCCTTATGCAGCAAAACTATGATTGCATTATTCCACTCCTTAGGCAAATATTATCATATACTAAAGCTAATTTTTAATCCATGCCTAGTACAATATCAATGAATGTGCTTTAGAGAAAAAATATTTTTGCATTGGAAAATGATTAAAGAAAAATTAACACTAAATATACCTCAATTCTTACAAAGAGCTGAGTGCAATCTTTATCAATTTATATGGTGTTTTGATTTTATTAATGTACTCAGGAGAAATCCAATCAATTTCTCGCACATATTAACAAAGATCACGAAGTTACATTTTTGTCAGATTAAACTATACCAGGGAGGAACAACAGGCAGCTCAAGGCCAATCACCGGGCCTTTACCAGAGTGTTAGTGCAGAGTAGAAACTAAGTGGGTGACCTTCAGTTTGTTATTTGTCCTTACTTGAACATGCAGCTGACAAGCAGTATTACTAGTTATAATGGTGCAAAAATCTTGGTTATATAGGATTAAATCAATTGTTTCTGCACATAAGTTGTTGCTTATGAAAGAGATTAAACGTTGATTAAATGAATCACATTTTTCCATCTGTGCCCACGCTGGGCATTTTCTGTCTCTTTTCACCTCTCAACTGTTCTAAAGTAACATCAAATTGGTCACCAGCTCATTCAAACACTATGATTGGCCACATAGCTACAATTTGCAAGAGCAGTTTGCACTAAGTTACAAAGTACTGAATAAGAGAGAGATACAAGAGAAGTAAAGCCATATGGTTTCAGCATTTTGTAAGTGGTTTGCAGGACTATCTTGTCCTTTTACCTGTTTCTGCAGCCAGCTCGATTTAAAATGCATAGATAATGCAATGGTCTTAATTTTCACAGCAGGACAAAGTTGCCCTGGTATGGCGCTACTTTCACAAATGACCTGGCAAAAAGGTTAATTGGCCATATATTTAAAAGAAGAGACACTACTATGATAACATGTTTCAGAACTAGCTGGTCTCTCATCAAATGGCAAGTGGTCTCCAGTGGTAAAACTCAGACAAAATTTTAACTATATTACAACTTTGAAACTCGAATTTCGTATATCACCTGGCAGCTCACATCAAACAACCCCTTTACAACTATTTTGTCTCAGTGTTTTTGCTGGAAGCCACCTACTATGTGATAAAGGACTAGTTGGTCTTTTAAACAAATGGTGAATTAACCTCTTAGGGAGGCCATATGTTTCTAAGTATGGAGGTCCTCGTTATCCGAGGATAATTGGTTCCAGAAAATTCCCACATAAAACGGGGACCAAATTTTCATAATGTGTATTATATATTAAGATATTAAGATTATTACTATATTTAATACCACTCTTGTACCATGTGAAATTAAAAATATAGTTTATTAAGCTATTCGCCTAAACCATTGTGCCGCAAACTTTGCTGACGGTGTATACCTATAAATAATACTATACATATTATGATTAGAAATTGACAACTGAGAACTTTTACCTGTTGTAAGAAATTAACTGTACATTATTTATTCCCAATTATAGTTTTTATATATGTTTGTAATGCTACTCATTGTTATATTTCACAATATGCCATTTTTACTGAAACACAATGTTGTATGTGTGGGTCAGTAAATTATTTTTTGTGTGAGTATCCAACACTTGCTTTGTAAAGTTTCTAAAATGCAAGGCAAGAACGAAAATCTTTTTACGAGTATAAATAACATTCAAGGCTTTCAGAATAACTTGGATTTGTGGATATAACGCATTGCAATGAGTCGTTTGAGATGTTCCCAACTGTATGGCAGCATGCTGCTGGTAATAAAGTGGGGATGGACTTCATTAAAGAACATTCAGATAACTTGCAGCCGAAGTTTAAGGATTATTTTGGATAGAGCATTGAAAAGTTCGACTGGGTTTGTGATCAATTTGTTGCAGATGCAAAATCTCTTCTGATGAATGTACAAGAGGACCTAACAGATCTGAAGGCAAACAGAACATTGCGGTTAAAACATCGTGAACGGCAGTTGAACACATTTTGGTTGTCAATAAGGAAAGAATACCCAGTTAGCTCCAAGATGGCAATTAATGTGTTATTGCCATTTTCAACTACATATTTGTGCGAACTGGGATTTTCGACCTTGACTGAAATTAAAACATCAAAGAGGGAGACTCAGATCCATTGATTAAGAAATGAGGCTTGCACTGTCAACGATTCTACCATGCATCAGTCATCTATGTCCAGAAAAGCAGGCACAAATATGGCATTGAAGGTATGTGTAGTTAGTTGGTTTAATACTAATAATTTTTTTATTTTGGCTTTGCCATTGCAGTGATTTAGGGTTCATAAAATGTTAATATATGAATGAACCAATTTCTGTTGGAACAATAATAATTGATTCTATTGTGACTTATAGCATGTTTATATTAACATTGCCGTAAACTGTGCTTTTTTTGGGGGATTAATTTTTTGACGTGCCGTGTTGTGTCATGGATAACTTAAGGTGTACTGCAAAGAGAAAAAGGTTGTGGAACACTGGCCCAAACTACTATACATTAAGGTAACGTTTCAGGTATCTTATCGATACTGATTGTCAGACTGTGCTGTTGGGGGAACAAAAATAGAAAGGGTTACAGTTTTGAATACAATTACCAATATTACAATTATCAATATTATGATTACAGTTGCCATTATTACTATTACAACTACTATATTCTGATTTTACAATTATGATTTGCCAATAAACAGTTTTCCTAAGTTTGGATTTATTGTTACAATAGAACCAGATGCAATTGATTCAATTAAATTAAGTAAATACAGAGATTAAATTCTTACCTGCTGACAGACTCCTTGCTGATGCTCCCAGAAACCTGATTTTCATACAGGCAAGAGGTGCTGTGCTGTAAGCAGTTAATTTAATTTACTGCTGGCAGAAATTAAATTAACTGCTTACAGCACAGCACCTCTTGCCTGTATGCACATCGGGTTTCTGGGAGCATCAGCAAGAGGAGTCTGTCAGCAGGTAAGAATTTAATCTCTTTGTATTTACCTAATTTAATATCTGGCTCTATTGTAACAATAATCCAAATTTAGAATTGTTTATTGGCAAATCATAATTGTAATTGTAAAATCAGAATACGGGTAATTGTAATGGTAATAATGGCAATTGTAATCATAATATTGATAATTGTAATTGTAATATTGGCAGTTGTATTCAAATTTGTAACCCTTTCTATTTTTGTTTCCCAACAGCATGGTCTGATGATGATGGGTATTGGTAAGATACCTTAATGTTTAGTAGTTTAGGCGAATAGCTTAATAAACTATATTATTAATTTCACATGGTATAAAAGTGGTATTAAATATAGTAATAATCTTAATGGATAACCACCACATAGTGTCCTTCCCTAACTGTATTATGAACACAGTAAAATATGGATTTAAGGAACTGAAAAATGAGACAATTATTTTATTAGACATTTTTTATTATAATATCTTGAACAATGTATGGTTAAGTAAAGTTTATTGAAGTTGCGCTGTTTTTCAGTTTTCTGTATAAAGAACAAATCCAGAGCTGTTGGGTTTTTTTTTTTTTGCATTTATTCAAATAAAATTGTGTCATAGCATTTAACTTTGTGCTTAACTTTTGCTGCATGATCATGAAGAGGGATATTCTCACAAAAATATTCAAGTGCTTGGTCAATTTTCTGAAGGGCTGCCTTTCATTCTTTAATTTTCAAATCTTTATCCTTTGGTGATCCAATTACATCATCATTTCCGGCTTTCTCTTCTGTGGGTAGTTGGTCTTATTCTGCTGGCTCCTCATTTATAATGGTTTTGCAGTTGATTCAAGTGCAATATCCCCATCATCAATTTCGTGGAATCCTGCTTCTTTTCATTTTGTAACCCGGTCACATTGCATTCTTCATATTCATGAACAGCATCGGGGTATAACTTTTTCCATGAGCTGTTCATTAACTTAATTTCTTTGCAAACTTCTCCAATCATTTTTATATTGTGCAGAATATTAAAACTTTTCCAAAAATCCTCCATGTTATTTTCATTGTGTTCTTTATATCGTAATCTTGTAACTGCGGGGACTCGCAGGCCTGATGTAGCCCAGCGGTCAGGAGCGAGAGTGCATAGCACACGTTCCTTGAGTGGACCGTGGTTCAAGCCCGTGACTACTAAATACGATAAATATTTGTATTGACGATTTATTGTAAACTCTACTGACTTGGTTGTCGTGCCGAAGTATAAACAGAAAATTAATTAATTTATTTATAATGAATACTTGGATACCATGAACACCCCCTGTAGTGCAGTACCTGGACAACTTGTTGCAAAGGCAAGTTTATTCTGCTGTGAAGAGTAAAACCATTGCATTATCTATGCAGTTTAAATCTTGCTGGCTGCAAAAACAGATTAAGGGACAAGATATTGCTGCATGCATCTTATATTGAAAGAAATTTCACCCTTTTCACATGGATTCCTAAAGACAAATGTGATCATTTGAACAAGTGTGAGATTCCTTTCTTAATGTTTACAGATTGTAAACTGCCAGATTTTACAAATATGGAAATATCTGGACTTCTGATGCCAGTTGGGCAGTATTAAATATGATGATTTGATACTAACCCATTGAATCTTAAATCTTTAAGCCAGCTGTTCACTGCTCAAGGACCGTACTAGTGTGCACTTTTTTTGAATTGAAGAGAGCCTGGTCTGCAGCATAATATTACTTGACAGAGGAATCATGTTTCCAAAATTGTTTTCAAGACTGTCAAGAGAAATTTGTGTTGTCACAATGCATCTACCTTGCAGTATAGATAAGTGTTTCTGGACCTTTTCTCACCAAGTATCTTTCATTTGAAAAGTTTTTATCAGTATTTCCAATATATACTCCACTTAAGTTTCCATTTGGTATATTAAAAAAAAAATAAAAAAAAAAAAAACTAAAATTTACCTGATTAAATTAAATAAATGTAGCATCCATATGATCCATAATTTTTCTGTTCATTTTTATTTACATACTTTTTAAAATAATACAAAATATTAGTTACACTTAAAAGACCAGAAAATATGAAAAAACTGAAATATTTAACAAAAATTGAAGATATATTTAATTAGATTTGAGGGTATGTTATTTAATGAGATATTTGGCATTTGTATTGATGACACAAAAATTACAGATTATTCTCAAAGGTTTCATGGTAACACTTCTTCAGTGACTATAAACAGCAAAACGGATAAATTATGGATATTTCATTTTCATTTAACAAAATCAGATGCTACATTCCACACCTTTTGTGTGGATCACCAATGCAATTTCAAGAGCACCTCTATTCTAGCCACTGACAGGTACAGGAAATGCAGACTGTACAATCCTTCATTATTGGCATAACTAACAATATTAACTGAAACAAAGCATGAAAATAGACATTAACCACAAGCATATTTTCAAAAGCGGAGTATTAGAACAGGTAAAAACAGAAACCATAATAATTATACCTCAAAAAAAGAACCCCTCCCTTCTAACTTAAGTTTGGACTCACCCACAAAATTAAGATGCTCATAAAAATTAGCCGCCAAACAGATGCGTAATCCTACAACATCCAAATCCCTATTCTTTCTCTGAATATCCTCACCCTCATGTACAAACTATGATTGGCCCCAGGAGACCTTAATGTTTTGATTAAAAAATTCTTAGTTTGAGAGTACAATATAGAACATATAACTAATTGTAAACCACAATCTTGGTATGTGAGGCTGATGTGTCACAAGGACAGCATTACAAGAAGATAAGTATTCATGACTATCTATTTTATTAAATTTTAATCTTATTAACTAAATTATTAACTGATTTAAAATTATTTAAACTGCTAAAATTATGGTAAATATTAAATAGGCAGCTATTAGTAAAAATGTGGTAAATAATATTTACCACATTTTTACTAATAGCTGCCTGTTGACTAATTCATGTTCTATTATGTATATCAGAACTAAAGGCTAAATATTAACATGTAAGAAATGTGTAATAAAATTAACAATTCTATTTAAATTAAGTCACCGTAATTTACCAGTTCTGCTGTCTTTACAGTCACTGGAAAAGTGGTTCAGGAAGTACAATGAAACGTCTGAGAATAATCTGTAATTCTTTAAGAAATTAAAGGCAGATAACACTCCACAGGTTGAAGTGCTTATTATTTATTTCACAAATTTCTATTAATTTCCACAAGATCACTTTTTAGATATAGAATTGTTTAAAAGTTTTATTTTTAACCTAATGAAGTCTGAGAGATTAATCTTACCCTTAATTAGAACACACACAAAGTATGTCAATGCAAATGGAAATAGTTCTGTGAGAACCACATTTCTCACCTCAGGATAGTCACATTTCACTCACTGATAAAATGCAGACACTGCCAAGTTCCACTCCCATGCCTTGCTTACAATGCTATTTTCAACACTAATCTGGAAGAAGACTAAACCCCTTCATGAAGTCAAGCTTTGTTTTTCCAAAATATCTGATTCAGAAAAAAAAAAAACTTCATTTGTCATATGAAAAACCTATGTCCTATGAGAAATGTGGTTCTCACAGAACTATTTCCATTTGCATTGACATACTTTGTGTGTGTGTGTTCTAATTAAGGGTAATTAATCTCTCAGACTTCATTAGGTTAAAAACAAAACTTTTAAACAAAAAATCTGATTTATTTAATTCTGAAAAGCTGACATTTCTAATTTCAACCAGAACTGATGATTGAAAACTCACATGGGGCAACAAACTTTTGAATGAAAAAAGTCAGTCATATATACAAATCCCATGCCGTGGCACATTCAGAAAAGAAGCAAATTCAGACTTGTGTTTTAATGTTTGTTTAATGTTTTCATTGCTGTTTTCTGTCACAGAGTCCAAATCAGCATTCAGTCATTTTTGCTAATTCCTGTCTGAGTAATGCAATGTCAAAACTTAATTGAAGGATTCACAACTTTGAACTGATTAGCAACACTGCTTTATCAGCCTACCATTTGTTGCTGCTTCATCTATGCACACTTGCATGCACACTCCCATGCCTTGCTTACAATGCTATTTTCAACACTAATCTGGAAAAAGACAAAACCCCTTCATGAAGTCAAGTTTTGTTTCCAAAATAACTGATTCAGAAAAAAAAAAAAAAAAAAAAAACAACCTTTTTGTCCTATGAAAAAAAAATTGATTTCATTTAATTCTGAAAAACTGACACTTCAAAATTTCAACCAGAACTGATGACTGTAAACTTTCACATGGGGCAACAAACTTTCGAATGAAAAAAGTCATACTGCACATTAATCAAACCACAAATTGTTATCAAATGAATTTTATTGTGTACAAAGTGTAATACTTTGTACACAATTTTTTGTTGATCACATGCATAACGATATTTTCTTGTTTCTTCAAAGGTTCGTACTTAACTAACTGTTTCACACCTACTGCAATGCAATGCAATGCCTTATATATTTGTGTAAAGAGATTTGTTGCAGCTCCCACTGATTCTAAGAACTAGTGGGAGATGCAAATTCTAAAAATGAAAGAAGACAAGCACTTGCGATATAAAAAAAAAAAAAAAAGGCCAAGGAAGAATAGGTATCTCAGTATTTTGCTCTCAGACTATAATAAATAGTGAAAAACATGACTACAGCAATAGCTGAAAAATAATATTTGGCTTGAGTGGAGCAGCTGAGACTCACCTGAAGTATGATCATATTGTGGAATTATAGTGTGTTCTATGTTTGTAGAATTTGTGAAATTGAAATAAAAGGAGGCAACACTATATAAAGAATACTTTGACAATAATATATAAGGCATTGTATTGCTTGTGCACCCACCCCTTGCAACAGTGTAACTTGCATACCTGTGGCTGAAAATGCTAGTGTAGTGTAGAGAGTTATACAAGGATTTATCTATACTTGTGTTTTTAGGGTTAAACCAGGGTCCAAAACTCCATAAAATAATCCGCAAGTATTCTTGAAAGAACTATCTACTGACCGGCATCAATAACAACTATCTAATGATTGCCAATTACTGGATTGTTGAGTGATGGCACAGACAAATCTTAATTGGAATTTATGTAGATAACTAGTAGAGAGTATACCTTGTTATAGTTAGGCAGTTTACTGGCAAAATTGGAGCCTACATACTACTAAATACAACTGGTATCAGATGTATCTGTATACAACTGGCATGATGATACACAAAAGAACCATTTCATTTTGTATTTTTATAATACTATTTGATTTGTTAAAGTTAGTAACTTAATAGTATCCATTTTGCACAATAAGACAAATGTTGTTAATAACTCACCTTTAAGTAATTCACTATAAAACTGTGGCTCAAGAGCTCCTACAGCCACATATTTACCATCCTTTGTTTTATAAGTTTTATAGAAAGGTGCGCCTCCATCTAATACATTTTTTCCCCTTTCCTTGTTCCAGAGTGAAATTGGCATGTCAGAAATTCGAGATTTCCACAACCAGCTGCTAACATAAGCAGAGCCTTCTACCTATAAAAATCATTCCTTTGACTAAAGTATCATTATAAAATTCTCTAATATATATTAAATTCAGTTAATTTAATATATATTAGCATTAGCCATATGTGCAAGGAAGCCATAGGCTTTTGCTGCACTGGCCAGAAAATAAATAAATAAATAATAATAATAATTAATTCAAAATAAAAATGATAATAGATAAATAAAAAAAATCAAATAAACTACCTTTTTTGACTTCCTCCTCAAGTACATATCTGTCCAGCTGACTTTCAAATTTTGGCCTCAACCACCCATGGAAATAACTTATTTCAGTAATTAACAACTTGCTAGTTAAAATAAAACTTCCTGCAATCCGGGGCGCCTCCGTAGCCAGGTGGGCAGGAGCAGCAGTGCGTAGCACACGCTTCTTGATTAGACCGGGGTTCAAGCCCATGACCACCAAATATGGAGGATGCGGAAAGGTCAGGGAATGACTACCGCATATCCCGGGAGCAATATGGCCTTAGTTGCTAATGCTCCAAACAAACAAACCTGCAATCCGGTCTAAAACCTCTTCTCCCATAATTTTAATTTATGCTCCTTAGTTCTGGAATTATAACAGTGAAAGGTCTACCCTCATTCATTTTAGTTTCACTTCCCAAAGTCTTATACACCTCAGTCATGTTTCCTCTGAGGTGTCTAGTTTCCAAGGTCTGTAGACCATATATTCAAAAGTTCTCGTATGGATGCCCTTTTGCTGTTTTTACCTTGCACATTGCCTATTTTTGAAGCCCTTCAAGAAACTCAGTATCTTTGTTTAGGTGTGGTTGCCATATTTGAACACAGTATTCCAAGTATGGTATTAAAATTACTTTTTATAGTGGGATGATGACCTCTCTCTCTCTATAATCAGTGGTAGTCCCAGAATTTTCTAAAGGGGGCTATATCCCTCCCACCTGGAACTGCCACTGTCTACAAGCAAAAGTATGATAAATCATTGAGAGGACACCATGGGCCTTCCTTACTGCCTCTCTCTACACTGCTCTAAGAACTTCATGTTTCACCATAACTCCCAAATACACTTTTCCCCTCCATACTATTTTTAGTTCAACCCCAACAAATGTATACGTTATTCTGGGTTTGCTATATCCCAAGTGTAAGACCTAGCACCTCAATGCATTAAAACATAGCTGCCACTTTTATAACTATCTCTGGTAAATTGTCCTGAAGAAGACTGGCACTGATCATTAACTACTCTACAAATTTTGACACCTCTATTCCTTCATCGATATCATTTAAGAAAACCAAAAACAGCAGTGATTCTAGTAGCAATCTGTGGGTAAACCAACTTCTAATGTTAGCCCAATCTGAAGAATAACCATTAATCAGAACCCTCTGCCTCTTGCCTTGCAGTCATTCTGTGAGCCATCTAAGGATTATCTCTGTGATGCCAACATGTTTCAGCTTGTACAGTAACTTCTCGTGCAGGACTGAATCAAATGCTTTACTGAAATCCAAGTAAACAATGTTGAAATTATTTCCTGCATCCAGCTCAGAGTGACTGTCAAAATATCATGTCTAACTAACCAGGTTAGTTAGACATGATTTTCCCTTTACAAAACCATACTGTGTTTCATTCAATATTCTATTTAAATGTTTCTATATTGAACACTATCATTGCTTTCATGATTTTCTCTAAGACTGAAGTCAGACTGATCAGTTGGTAATTATCCACTTCACTCTTAGAGCACCTTTATTTGTTGGCACTTGTCCAATCCAAGGGGATCTTTCCAGAGTGATGCTCTCACAATTAACCTTAATGATTCAATGTACTTTCTTGCCACCTCCATCAAAATTAATGTGTATATGGCATCAACTCTGGGAGCCTTACCTGCCTTTAGGACCTAAAGTTTTTCTAATAATCTTATGAAATTTCAGTGTCGTTAATTTTATGCTTTCCATCTTCACTCACACAGTTTCTCCTCATTATGCAGGGTCTCTTTTTCTGTAAATAATGATGTAAAGTACCTGTCTCAGTTCATCTGCAATGTCAGCTGGGTTATCTAAGACTTTTCTACGCTAATTACCTGAGGATCCTATCTAATTTGTTCTTCTCTTCTATGTATTCACATATGCGAAAACTCCTTGTCTCCGCTCTTTGCTCTGGTAACCAGTGATTTCTCATAATTCACCTTTGCCAGCCTACCCTTTTTCTGTGGTACTGTTACAAATCAGTTTGTAGCTGTAATACGCTTCAATACTTTTTATCACTTTATAGCTTTTCCATGCCATCTTGCTGCTCTCTTAAACTGACTAGTTCATTATTCATCCATCTCAGAATCCTCGTGCTGTGCTTTCTTAATATGTATTCACGACTTTTGTGATTATGGCTTTAAAAGTATACCATAATTCTAATGTACTCATGCACACTCTGTGAACTATCTCTCCAGTTGATAGAGGCCACGTAGCACCATAAGCTTTCATATCTCTCTTCCTGAAATTAAAACCCATTCCTTTGCCTTTAACAACTGCTATCCCTCTCCTCATCATCAAGCTTAAAACTCTGTGATCATTTCCTATACTGTCAGCCCTAAGATTAGCAACTAAGGCCATATTGTTAGCAGCATTAGCAACTAAGGCCATATTGCTTCGGGGATATGCGGTGGTCATTCCCTGACCTTTCTGCATCCTCCGTATTTGGTGGTCACAGGCTCGAACCCAGGTCTAATCAAGAAGCGTGTGCTACGCACTGCTGCTCCTGCCCACCTGGCTATGGAGGCGCCCTGGAGATGTGTGAATATATCCCCAAGAAGGGAGACCAAAGGGTGAAGTGAGTAATTACAGACTTGTGATCTTGACTTCTGTTCCAGCAAAATTAATGGAGTCACTGGTTAAAGAAATAATGTAGGACAATCTGGACAGGAATAGTTATAGGATAAATAACTATTCCAATCTAATTGTATACTATGATGCAGTAACAAAGGAACTGGATGCAAAAAAATAATTTTGATGTCATATACTTAGATTTCAGAAAAGCTTTTGATACTATTCCACATAAAAGACTGCTTTACAAATTGGAATAGAGTAGCATTAGGGAAAAGTTACTGCTATGGATAAAGAGTTGGTTGGATAGGAGAAGACAGAGTGGTTATCAATGGGCACTGCCCTTCTTGGACTGATGTCATAAGTGGAGTCCCACCAGTTCAAGCTGGGTCCACTGTTTTAAATATTGATTAATGATATCGATGAATGCATAGCCAGGTTAATGTCTAAGTTTGCAGTGATGCAAAGGTTGGCACAGTGGTTAATGACCTGGAAAGCTCAAGGAAATAAACTTCTGTACATTAATTCAATATTCCAACTAGGGCTTGCATAAAACCGAGTTGAACCGAAGTTTACTCTTAAAACCGATTTTCTCAGACTTAGGGAAAATAATTAAAAGCTTATAACACAGGTATTTATTTTATCTTGGGTAGATTGTACAAATCGTAATCAAATCTTTTAAACAAAATCTATTACCTCTTAAAATAAAAAAAATTAAAATGCTCCAAAAAAGTAACCAGCTTGAGATTATACAAAATTACAAATTATATTCAAATCCTTTGAATAAAAACTATCTTCTCGTATAGTAAACAAAAAAAATAATAAGCCCTATAATAATAATAATAATAAATAAATAAAAATAATGTGAAAAAAAACAGCTTGGGGAAATTACTTTACTATTTATTGCTCAGCTTTTTTCTGAAAATGATCCTTTAAAAAACACAGTATATTAAGCATTTTTCCTGATAGATTTGACCTTATTTTTGTGTTAAAGAGACCAGTGATAGAAAACACTCTCTCATATTGGACACTTGTTGGTTTAATGGTCAGCAGTGCTCTATAAACTTTCTCCAGCTTTTCACTTCTACTGCTAGTTGCTAGTTGCCTCCAAAATTTTAAATTCTTTGCTGGTTTCCAATTCACTCGGATATTTTGAAGGCTCTTCAGTTAATCTCTTTATTACACTATCATACTCTCGCATGAGAGTATCTCCAACATCGGAACTAGACAAGTCTTTGTTTTCTTCTAAAAGAACAGTTCATTTATTTTCAGTTTCTTCATTCAACGCTAAGACTCCTTTGCAAATAATCTCTTGAGCATGCTTTTTCAAAACTCGCTTACTTGGAAAATCAAAAGTTCTTGAACCTGAATCTTCTTTCCTAAACTTTTTGGGGTTGTGTAGATAGCTCAGCAAAGCCACAGTTTGGCAATTTCGTCAAATGGGTTTTCTGCTGTATCAAGCTTAGCAAGCAGAAATTCTATTGAAGACTGCTTTAAGTAAGTCTGTATCTTCTGAGGTTATATATAGCCTTCAGAATCATTTCAACTGGTCGCAAAGTTTCACATAGCAATTCAAGTGTTTTCCAGTCATCGCCAGACATAGCTTCAGTTGACAGTACTGCACATAGAGCATTTGGAATGCAATTTTTCAATTTCCAAAATCTCTCAATCATATAGAATGCGCTATCCCATCTAGTCTTGCAATCTAATATAAGTTTATTTTGCTTTAACAAAATTTTGTAATATGTCATTTTTGGTAGGCGATTTTCGAAAAAGCTTGCAAATTTTTCTGACTTTGTTAATAGTTTGTGCAATATTGGCCATTGGATTGAAGAAATAAATGAGCTCATCGGTAAAGTCAGTTTGATAAAGCATGCCTTGCCGTCTTTCTTCAACTTCTTCATCATCACTACTTTTGTCATTATTTTCATTGTCTTTGGGAGACTCAGAGACTGTGGCACCATAATTGATTGGTTTTTCGTAAAGTACATTTATAACTGACAGATGTATACAATGGGCTATACATTGTTGATGATTAGGCGTAATTTGCTTGCCAAACTTAATCATCATTGCTGCTCCATTGGTGGTGGTGCAGGCAACAATATCCTCATCCAAGTTCAAACCAAATTCCTTCAAGTGTCCATTCACAATTTGCTCAGTTCTTCTGCTATCAAGTGAACCATTAATCTCAATAAGCCCTAACAACCAATGATTGTATTTTGAATGCACATTTATATTCATATACCTTTTATTTTGTATAGACGTATATCCGTCTAGAGTCAATGAATACCATGCACCCAAAGCCAATGAATTTTTGAAATGCTGAATGAGTTCTTCTTTCTTAGTTTTATAATAATTCAGAACCATATTTTTAATTCCATTCACTGAGGCTGTTGGTAATTTATCGTATTTATTTCTCTGAAGGTGAAGGCTTGATTGTATAAACTCACTCTTGGCAATTGAATTAAAAGAAAATCCATCTAAAGCAGCTAATTTTAAAATCTCTTCTTCCATAGATTTTTTAACAATAAAGTTTTCTAATGTTCTTACCATTTTTACGGGAGGTTCGCTGTTATCTTGTTTAATGTCAAACTGATGCATTTTCTTTAAATGCAACATCAAAGATGATGTAGATCCTCCAGATGACTTCATTTTCTTCAGACATTTCGAACATTGTGCTTCATCTTTGCTTTTTCGAGCAAAATAATTCCATACATTTGATTTCATCTTAGACATATTAAGAGTAATAAATATTAATTAGAAGGAATTTATATCACCGACAATTTTAAATAAAAATATTGAAGATAACAAAGGCACTTCACTCCCGCAAGCACCGAATGAAGAGTCTGAACGAGGCAAGTTTCAAAATTTTCACGAAAGAAATTTTTTATTTATTTACTTGCAATTTTTTCCCCCAATTAAATCTATTGTATTTTCAAAATTACATAAAAGCTAAATTTGGTGAAGCTGCTTTTTGGAGAACATTTGATTGCAAATTTAATAGGAATAAAGAAGCAAAAAAACTTTCTACGATTGAAATTTGATGCACTATTCAGTGAATCTGTTTCTAGTGGGTAACTATCAATAAGGCACTTTCCATAACTTGCCTGGCGAACAAGATAGATGGAACGGAGAAATGTTGAGCATTTTCTTTTACGCTATCGCTCCGACTCACTCAGTCGTAAATGAGTACACCTGCATCGTGGGAAGATAAAAGGTACCCCTCCTAGATTTGGGCCACTTGCCAATGAGATTCGTACCTTAAAATAAAATAAAAAACATGTTTAAAACATAAAGCAGTTGAACGATCCTGACAAACGAACAAATAAAAGAAAATGTGCGTAACAAAAAAACTATATTCGAGGGCTAACTAAGAAAATATTCGAATCCGGTTTTAGAAGCTCAGTTTCGGTTTTAACAACTTAATATGAAAACCGATTTAACCGGTTTTATGAAACCGGTTTGCAAGCCCTAATTCCAACTGTGGACTACAAGCCTAAGATCAAAAAGACAATAAGTAATAATCATAGCAAGGTATTGAAATATGGGATATATGAACATTAAACATCATTATCTCCTTAGGGAAGAACCTTTACAATGCACCAGGTGTAATGCTACTCTACCAGTCAAGCACAACCCAACAGAATGCTCAAACAATGCAAGTGAACAGCAGTTCACCTTCCAATCACAAGCTACATTACATGAATTACTGACACAGCATTATACCAGAAGATAAATGGAATGTTATGGAAATTTTTATTTTCTAAAAGAGATAAATTTATGACATCTTATATAGCCTAAAGAAAATACAGAAGTGAATTAACTAATGAAACTAAATCAAAACAGTAAAAAATTAGTTATAACTGTTCAGCTATGTTCCTACCACAACTTCAAGAATGAAAACTACCTTAAATTATATCTTTACAAACTGTAAAGTTTACAAACGTTCTCATAATTCTGCAGGATTGTTGAATTAATTGTACATCTTTTGTACTTATTACTTAAACCTATAATGAAGAATTTCTGCTCAGTATTTATGTGGAGAGAAGCATTTCATTTTAACTTGAATTAAAAATAATTTTTGGTACTAAGTGACACGTTTTATATGAATAAATGTCTATAATTGTTTTATCGTTTAGAAGTTTAAGCTGGCTCTTGTACACTACCCCATCTTTTCCATTATTATGGCAAATTAGCTCTTAATTTTTGTGGTGCTTTTCAGGAACACAACTCCTATGTAAATTGAGAAATAACTATATTATCCCAGAACCACAGCCAGCTGTAAGCTTTTGCATTTAAGAATTGTGGTAAATCTTATGTCCAAAAAAATATGATAATTACTTTTTTTCTGAATTTGAGATTTGGGAAACAGTCACTTACCATATTAGCATCGACTACTTGCCCTTTTCCTGAATTATATCTCTCTATGAGAGATAAGCAGATGCCTAATGCACAAAGAAGACCTCCTCCTGCAAAGTCTCCTAACAGGTTAATTGGAGGATTGGGATTTTCATTATATGAACCAAGTGCAGATAACACACCTTTTAATTAAAAAAAATCAATAAAAAGATATTAACATATTAACGAAATGAAGAAATGGATAAAAATTAATAAAGTTTAATGATTAATTGATAATATTATACTAAGCTAACAGATTCCTAATACAGTGTACGTATTATGCTATCTAGTGGTACATTATACCTTATGCTATCAGTTTGAGATATACGTTATGCTATTTCATATCAATCTATACAATCATGGCAAGTTCAATGGTACTGGCACCAACACCAGTACAAGCAGTGAGTAGTAAATTACAAAAATCACTAGTTAAATTTAAAATTATGTAATGTATTCACTGTCTGCTTTCTGTCAGTAGACTATAATTTATGAATTTATTTTGAATTGCCATCCATTGAGAATTGAACTCTGGTTGTTGTTGGATTTTTTTATCAAAATGTTGCAGAAATGCAGAGATTTAAGTTTGAGTGAAAAGAACAAAATTTGAAGTACTTATACCTTACTTGAATGCAATCAGATAGATGCTGCATTAAAATTTGGCATTTCTCAGCCTCTTTTGTGCAGACTTTTGAACAATAGAAAAGCACATGAATTAGGAGTGAGTGAAAATGAAAATCTGAACAGGAAAATAAAAAAAATGTGGAAACAGTGAACTTGTGGAAGAAGTGCTTCTGAAGTAGTTTACAAAATGCAGGATTAAAAAATGAGTCTATTAGGAGAATATCCTAGAATAGCATATTTCTGCGTAGAATATCACAGAAAAAATGAGTCTATTAGGAGAATATCCTAGAATAGCATATTTCTGCATAGAATATCACAGAAAGATACATATCCTATGCAAAAAGGTAAGGAATTTACAAATGAGCTTGTAAAAGATTGTCTACAGACAGTTGTTTAAGTAGGTGGAAGGAAAAACTGGACTCTGATATGGGTTCAGCAGAAAAATGGGTTAAAAACACCTTACCTAATTGTTTGGAAGAATTTAGTTCTAACTGTATTTCCAACACTGACAAAACTGGTGTTTATTTTGAAGCGGTGCTGGATCATACTTTATTATTCAAAAGTGAACTTTAGGTAGCTGGGAAAAAACCGAAAGGAAGAGTGACAGTATTTCTCATTTAATATGACAGACACTAAAAAAAAACTGTTACTTTTCAGAAAAGTAACCATCCATGCATCTTCAGAAATTCAAGAAACCTACCAGCTGGATATAAAAGTAACATAAATGCACAGATGACATCATATATTTTCATTAACTCTTTGAGGGAATGGGACAGAATTATCATAAGTCAATAAAAAATAAAAACTACACTTACCCAGTATTGATTCCAGTAGCCTCTGGAGCTTTGCCCCTAGGTGACGTGATGCATTTCTAATGTAATATATGGCACAGTACAAGAAACAGTTGGCCATCACTGTTATAAAAGAATTGAGCTACATCTTGAATAGGCGCCTCCGTAGCCAGGTGGGCAGGAGCAGCAGTGCGTAGCACACGCTTCTCGATTAGACCAGGGTTCGAGCCAGTGATCCCACCAAATACGGAGGATGTGGAAAGGTCAGGGAATGACCACCACATATCCCGGAGCAATATGACCTTAGTTGCTAATGCCCCTAAAAACCAAATAACAACAACAACATCTTGAATATTGCACAGAGGTTTGGAAGCCTTATTAGGAAAGACACTGATCCAAGGTTGTGCCACCAGTTTTTAAGGGTCTTGCTCAAGAAGAATTTCAGCTGAGTCATCCCCAAATAAAATAGTCTGTTAAATTTTAAGATTTTTTTTCGATAAGGGTCTCAGATAAATGCCTCCCATCTCTGAGTCTCCATCCAGCATGCCCCTGCATAGATCTATTAGAAAGGGTGAACCAAAGAGTGACAACTAAACATCTGCATGTACTAATAAAGTGTATAAGGCTTTAAACGGATTGAGTAAGCTAAATACCAATGGTAGCTTTACTCTTATTTAGAGTAGGTGTGGAGAAATTTGTCTTCAGCCTGAGAGTAACTGATTGTTAGAATAAACTACTACCCAGTATTATGGAAGTAAGAAGTCCGAATAAATTTAAAGGGATTGGACAAGGCAAATGAATTAAAGTTTGTTTGTTTTTTTTTTTTAAATGCTGATTCAGTATAAGCTTGTTCACTCAAATAATTTTGCCAATACTAATGAATTTTTTTTCTATCAAAGATGTACACAATTTTCTAAACCAGCTCAGCATGCTGATTTCAAATATATTCTTGGCTTTTTACCTAGCACATGCAGTTTTTGTTTTTTAGCTGCTGATAATATCTTACAAGCTAATTAAGATGATATCATTATAAAACATATGAGACTGGTTACAACTACATTTTTTATCACTTTTACAGTTTACCAATACACTTTATACACATAGTTAAAAAAGTACACTGTATGTACAATTTAAAAAGTCTAGATGATTTCCTTTGGTACATTTTTTTGTGGAATGTCATATTACAACGTCCTGCAATAGTCTACCAACATACACTTGTTTTTAGACACCTTAGTTCAATTTTATATTGACTTAATGACATCAATCCCTCCCCTGCTCATCATTCACCATGCCAAGATTTTTTGGAAAGAAGCCTCTAAATGCAAATGCTGAAAATGAAGTTCCAGCGACATATGACATCCCATTTCTTTATATGCATCAAGCAATTTCTAAACTCCACCTTTGTATGCGAGAGACCTGTGGTTGCCCAAAATGTTTCCTCAAAGCTTTCATCCTGCAAAAGCTCTGTGATTTGAGATCCCACAAAGATTCTCTCTTTCACATTCCTGGCACTGATCTTTGGAAATTTCTCACTTAATCAATGAAATCCTCTCAAATTCATCTTGACCATTGCTTTCACAAAAATCTTTATTGGATAGACCACACTGCTTGTTCCTGGTTTGTATATATATATATACACTTCTTTGAGGCCAGTTGCATCGATTTAATGGAATGCTGTAGCATGGCTGACACTTAGGCAAAGGAAACACCAATATTTTGTTATTGCATGCCCATTAGCATACTAATGACTTTTTCAGGTAACTGCATGTATTCCATTAATGAGTCATCGTTCCGCTGTTCCACGGGTCGATGTTCTTTTTCTGTTGAAGGTAATAAATTTAAGCTGCCATCCTACCAAACCTGTTGCAGCCATATATGACTAATGAATACTACTAAATTGCTTCAAGTAGTATCTTCGTGTTATAGTATGTCTCCTTTAGATGAACGGGTGGACAATGGGGATGGATGTCTTTAGTATTAGTATTAGCCCAGAAGCGACCCCAGGTCTATCAGCACCCTGTGCGAGATTTTTTTGGTGCACCCTCTCTGACTTGAAATTTATAGCAAATTAGTGAATTTTCGGGGAATTCTGTGCCCCCTAAATTTTGGCACCCTGTTCGAGGGAACTGCTCGATCGTGCCTTAAGCTGGCCCTGTATTAGCCATATGGCACAAAGAAAAAAATTAATTAATTAAAAATAATAATAGATAAATAATAAAATAAAATAAACTACCAATTTGACTACCTCCTCAAGTAGGTGTCTGAATCCAGCTGAATTTTGAATTTCCCAAAGCTGTTGGCCTCAACATCCATGGAGATAACTTATTCCAGTAATTAACAACTCACTGCTAAAGGAAAAAGCAATCCAGTCTAAGCTTTTTTCTTTATAATTTGAATTTATGGCCCTTAGTTCTGTAATTATTTATAACAGTGAAAATTCCAGTTTCATCTTTCAGAACCTTATACACTTCAAGTCTTCTCTAAGGTGTCTAATTTCTAAGCTCTGTAGCTCACATATTCAAAGTCTTTCCTCATATGGATGCCTTTTATTGTTTTTACAAAGCACACCACCCATCTTTGGATTTTTTCAAGAAGCTCAATTATGTGGGTTTTTTTTTTTTAAGTTGAGGTCTCCATACCTGAACACAGTATTTGCAAGTGTGGTCTTACAATTACTTTATACAGAGCCGACCAGGCTAGCCGAGTGGGTAAAGTACCTGCCCGGCAACCCAAAGGTCGCGGGTTCGATTCCCGCCTCGGGCTTGGATCAAAGTACTGCAAAAACCTTGGGAGGTGCAATATGGCCACAGAAGCCGATGCGCCAACAACTACCAAATCAAAAAAAAAAAAATTCTACAAGCAAATGATCGATAAATCATCAATAGGACATCATGGGCTGCCTTCCCTTTTGCCTGTACACATTGCTTGGAGAACTTCATGTTTGACTGTATATCATAACTCCCAAATCCCCTTCTTCATCTACTGTTTTTATTTCAACTCACCAAGTGTATAAGTTATTTTGGAATTGCCATTCTCTAAGTTTAAGACCTTGCATTTGCATTTTGTTGCATTAAAACATAGCTGTTACCTTTCTGATCAGCCCTATCTAAATCTATCTAAGTTGTCCTGAAGAAGCTCTGCTTGGCACTGATCGTTAACTGCTCTACTAATCTTGATATCATTTGCAAATTTTGACATTGTGCTCTCTATCCCTTTATTAGTGTCATTTAGGAAAATCAAAAACAGCAGAGGTCCCAGTACCATTCTTGGGAAAACCAACTTCTAACATTAACCCAATGTGAAGAATAACCATTAATTACAACCTTCTATCTCCTGCCCTGAAGCCACACCGCGATCCGTCTAAGGATTTCCCCTGTTTTCAACATGTTCCAGCTTGTACAGTAACTTCACATGTGGGCCGAGTCAAATGCTTTGCTGAAATCCATACTTGGATTTCAGCAAAAGCATGACTCAGTGAAAATTTTGACATGAAACAGTCGAAATTATTTCCAGAAATCAGCTCATGAGTGACCCTGTCAAAATAGCTAACCAGATTAATTAAACATGATTTTCCCTTTACGAAACCACGCTGTGTTTCATTCAGAATTCTGTAACTATATAAATGATCCTGTATTGCACTCTTGATCATTACCTCCATGACTTTCCCTACCAGTGAAGTCAGACTTACTGGCTGATAGTTACTACCTTCACTCTTAGAACCACCTTTATTTATTGGCAATACATTGGCATTTCTTCAACCTTGAGAATCTTTCCAGAGTCCAGTAACGTCCTCATGTTTAACTTTAATGGTAATTTCCAGCCACTTCTTTGGAAATTACTGGACCAACTTCCCTGCCACCAACTCAGGGAGCCTTGCTTTTTAGGCTTGAAAATTTTTCTAATAAATCTCATGAAATTTCAATATTGCTAATTTCATGCTTTCCAGTTTCATCACTCATACAGTTTCTTCTCTCTATGAAAGGTATTTCTTCTGTAAATATCAGTGCAAAGTGCCTGTTCAGTTCATCTGCAACATCACTGGGTTATCTAAGACTTTCCTGTACTCATTACATAAGGGATTTGTGTAATGGTTAATGTTGTGTAATCTGATTTGTTCTTCTCTTTATTCACATCTGTGAAAAACTTCTTGTCCTTGCTTTTTGCTCTCTTGTGCATTATTACAGATCAGTTTATAACAGCTAAAAACTGCATTACATTTTATTGCTTTGTAACTTTTCCACAGCATCTTTTGCTGCTCTGTTTAAACCGGCTAGTCCACTATTCATCTGGCTTCAAATCCTCTTCATGTTGTACTTTCTTAATGGTATATATATATATACATTCAGGGCTTCTGTGACTAGAGCTATAAAAGTATACTATAATTTTAATTAATTTGCACTCTGTGAACTACTCTCAAGTTGGTAGTCTATGTATCACCTTAAGCCAGTGGTTCCCAATCTTTTGTCACTCAAGTCACACGTTAAGTTAAAAGACGAATATTAATGGCACACTGAAATAGTGATTACCATTGAACTCAATGGAATTTTCCTAATCTTGCGGCATACTTGAAAAGGGTCACAGCACACCAATGTGCTGAGGCACACCAGTTGGGAACCACTGCCTCAAGCTGCCATAATCTATTTTTCTGAAATTAAAACCCATTCCTTTGCCTTTATCAACTACTACCTCTCTTTCCTTGTCATCCAACTTTTAACTCTGTGACATTCCATGCTAATGGTTCATGTACACTCTATCCTATTATATCATCTGGTCATGGGTGATGATTAGATCTAGAATATTATTGCCTACTAGTACTTTCCCTATCATGCTGATTCAAACAACAGTCATTTAGTTGATTTAAAAATGTGTTCCTTTGGTGAGTTTCCCTCTCACTTGCTCCAATCAGTTAGGGACAAACTGAAATCACCCATAATAAGATACTCATCCATTCCACTTGCATGTAGAAGCTCTAATCACTACTGGTCTGTAGATTACTCTGACTCTCATTATAAACCTTTACTTCCAACAGATTCTATACTAGCTTATGAATCTTGGAAAGTGTTTGCCACACTCGGGCTGCTTTTGCTAAGAAGCATGACCCACCACCCCACAGAAAATCGATGAAGTGATATCAGTGATGTAATGTGTACTTGTGACAATTCCTTAAAAACTCCATTGATATCATGGAAGTAGCATAACAGACCATTTATTGCGAACAACATTAAATCGTTAATAGTGAGGTGCTTAACGTTCTTCTTAACAAGTGTTTTTGCTATAGCTTCAAGGCAAGAAATTTGTCTTTATCTTTCAAGAGAGCTATATCTCTAATGAGGTCATTAATGTCATCATGGGTAAAGCCAAGCTGTCAATGAAGACACCCCCTTTGTCTAGTGTGTACTCAGGATTAGCTGATTCCTAGATCTCTGTCATTTGCACCTTAATTGCATTCCATTTCAATTTCTAAAGAATATCTGGTCCATGCTGTGGGGGTACTAGGATTGGCACTTTCATCGTGAGGAATTGGTCTCGTTGCTGAATCCAGATTCAGATAAGCAATCTTGTGCTTATTCCTCACTGAAAATCCATGAAAATTATGAAAGTAATAATCATCATTGCAGTCATTTGGCTCTCTCCAAATCATGGGTGTGGTAAACAGCATTGACTTTTTTGCTTTTATTCAATCAGACATGTAATCCATTCAAACAATCAGTACAAATAACATGTGGTGGCTACACCTTATTCTGGTCACCCAGAGAATAGCCTGAGTATAACTGATAAATTGTTGTTGTGGTGATTTTTACACTTTCGAGACAGCATTGTCTCGAAACTTTAGTAGTTTACCGGATCTTACCTGAAAGATCTGCTAAATTACTAAATGACAAGGATATAGATATATTCAAACAATTACATAAATATGAATGTATAAATATTAACCAACTGCAAGAATAAACAATAACTATATTCATGTAGGTTGACTGAATAGGTTTGTGAATGGTATAACCAGTCTCATCATGCTCATGTAATCAATTTCATCACAAAAACTATAATAAATAATAATTATATTCATGTAAATTGGCTGAATAGGTATATGAATGGTATAATCATTCTCATCATGTTCATGTAATCAATCTCATCACAAAAACAAGACATGGTAGAGGAAAACAGGTTTGGAATCAGCATCCAAAAATCTCTGTTCCACTTTTTTTTTTCCTGATGAAAAATGATTGACCTGCATAATATAAAGGTAATTCTTTATACTTCCCTACACATACCTCAAACATAATATTCATTCAACTTTTTTTGTAATATACTTCAATTTTTTCCTGGATTTTAATAAAAATTGAAATGCATCATCTATTTTTATGTATTTAATAAACTGATAATGGAAATGAGCTTTTAAAAATTCAAATATTCTTGTATGCACAACACTTAAACCAAAAGTGCTGTACATACAAGTCCATCTATCACATCTGTCATATTGCATTCACTCAGTGCAACATAATAAGCATAATATCATTGCTTCAGCTACAGTATCCATTATATGGATAACCTACTGATATGAAAAAAATAAAATAATAATTTCTGGATTTCTATTTGTCTACTGTTAATGAAAGTTCAGCTGGCTAATCAGATATTCATAAAGGAACCAAAAATAAAATTTCACAAAAATCCATCCTCTTGGAATTGAATTGTTATGGACATGGTAAAGATAAATAGCCACTTTATGCATTTGAAATGCCTAAAAAACAGAATAAACTATATTATCAATATTAAAAAAATTAATATCACTTAATAATTTGTAAATGAGTAAAAAAAAATTACATGTATATTCAGCATATGGTAATTAAGAGAAATACTATGCATATACTTTACCCGCTATACTAATATAATTGATATCATGGCCTGCTCTTTTTGCTAAGGGTCCTTCTTGACCAAATCCTGTAAGTCTGGCATAAATAATAGATGGATTTATGGAGTGGATTTCTTTTGGTCCCAAACCAAGTTTCTCCATTACACCTAAAACAGAAAAATATGGCTCTCTCATCACATTAAAAAATTTAATTAATGAAACAAATCAAATATAGTACCGGGGTGGTTTCATTATATCAAATCAGATCCTCATATCCAAAGTTGGTATAATATTAACTACTAATTGGGCACACTGATGTGTTTAACACAAAAAAAATTAAAAATTAACTTATCTGTTAAAGTGATATCAATATAAATTTTGCTATTCCTCCATTATAATTTCAGTTTCAGTCAGCATCATTAATTTCATTAGAATTAGAGAATAGCAGTAAAAATAATCTATTTCTATGTACCGGTGTTAAAATACACTGACACCTGCTACAAAATCAGTTTTTACCATAACTTAGTGGCAAAAATAAACTCAAAGTCACTCCCAGAAAAGTTTAAGTCTCTATTTTAGAAGTAAAGAATAAAAAATTACAGCAAGTTCAGATATAAATTTACTATTTTTTTATGCATGCAGTGCAGCAGACCTACTTATTTTGGAATCAAAGTACACTGCTCACATGTAGTCCAACAGCTGTGTTATTTTTATAATAAAATTTAATGGTATTTAAATATAAAAACAATAATATAATTAGAATTATGTGAATTTCAGTATTTCTCCAATATAGTATTCTTTTTTTTTTTTTGTTTAAACAGTACCAGTTTATACAAAAAGCCCTTGCTATGGATACTGTCGAGAAAGATTTGTTCTGCTTCATTTTTAATCTGCTTTGCTAACTTGGAGTTTTGCTACACATTACTTAGGAAATATTTTTATTTATTTATTTATTAAATTTTTTTTTGGGTAACAAGACTTGTTTCTAATGATGTTTTTAAATCTTATTATACAATACCATGTCAGAATTAAGATCCCCCAGGGTTCACTGCTGGGCCAATTTTGTTTTCTATATTTATTAATGATAGTGATGAAGGTATATTAGGCTTATGCAAAGGTTAGCAGGATGGTTAATGACAGTAACCAAAGTAAGCTACTGCAACAAGATCTAGAAAAGTTAGGCAAATGGGTTGAGAAATGACAGTTGAAGTTCTAGCATTGTCAAATGCAGGATGCTGTACAGGGATAACAATAATCCCAGATTAACATACCAATTGTGTAATACTACACTCAGAGTAGTGAAAAATGAAAAAGACTTTGGGGGGGGGGATAATTAAGCAGTCAGATATGAAGTTCTCTGAACAATGCAGACTGGCTGCCAGGGCACTCATTGAGTTTTGTCAGTGATATGCAGGAATTTTGCTAGCAGGGTTAAGTAGGCAATTATCCCATTCTATACAATGCAATGGTTAGGCCACATCTTGAGTTACTGTATGTAGGGAATGTAGATCTGCTGGAATGAGTGTAGAGAAGGGCAACGAGATTGGTGAAGGGAACAAAAGTGTGGTCTTACCAAGAAAGGCTACACCTGCAAACTGCAGTGCCTGGAGACCAGGAACTTGTGAGGTGATCTGATTGAGGTGTTAAAGGCTTTGAATGGATTGAGCAAGCTCAATACTGAGGCATTCTTCCTCTTTCTCAGCTTACACACATGTGGGGAACATAAATTCAAACTGAGGAAGTTGTTTGCAGCATAGACATTAGCATTAGCATTAGTAGAGGCATTTGATGCAAGAAAGCAAGCTTATGCAGCATCAGCCAAAAAATAAAAAAAAATAAAAAATAATAAATAAATAAATACATAAAAAATAACCACTTCCACTTCACCCCTCTGTTCGTTCGAAATACCTGTCCAGCTGAGCCTTAAACTTATTTAGGCTATCAACTTCCACGACAAGGGATGGAAGTCTATTCCAGCAACCAACCACCCGCTGGCTAAAGGCAAATTTCCTCACGTCTATCCTACTATCCGTCTTTTCTCAATTTGAATTTATGCCCTCTCAGGTGATTATTCTGAGCAAGAGGAAGAATCCCATCAGCATTGAGCATGCTCAAACCATTCAAGGCTTTATACACCTCTATCAGATCACCTCGCCGATGCCTAGTCTCCAGACACTGTAATTTGCAAAACTTAAGATGATATCCGCTCTACAATGTCATCAACCTTTGCCCCTGGCAGACATACCCTGGTCCTGTTCCACCTATCCTTTTTACAAAGCATGTTTCCCGTTTCCCTGACAGTAGAGTCACCAACAATTACTAGTTCCTTTGGGACCAGCGCATTCTGCCTTGGGGGCTGCCGCTGTGTTGCACGATGACCAAGTGCAAGCTCTGGCATTGGTGTGGGCAGCTGAGAGCTTGATGGGCCCCTCACTTTTAATCCTTCGAGGGCATACACCCTGTCCAAGCTCTCATATAGGCCCATAACAATGCTGAGTTGTCGCCTGATTTCCTTACACTCCTTGCATCGTGCACACACAAAGACATCCCCCATGGCAGTATCATGTCCCGTACCTGACTGCCCAACAAACATCAAGCAAGTAGTGCATTTTAATAGGCTGTGATTCAGAGGGCAACTGCCCCCCTCAGTTCTCCCCTGAGCCACAGCACTCCCATTAGCTTGCAGAAGTTTGCCTTCAGCCAACAACAAGTTGATTATTGAAACAAACTTCCATCTGTTGTTGTGGAAATAGGTGGTTTAAATAAATTCGAGAACCAGACAACTATTAGAGGGAATGAACAGGTGATGTGGGAAGGGGATTTTTTTTAAATACATTATTTGCTAATACTAATACTAAAACTTCCCATTTAATTACTGAGTAATATTAGTTAATACTAATACCACACTCATCATTCAAACTTATTCAGCAGTTCAGTGTTGGTTCATTCTCTATAGATCACCAATACCGCAAGGAAACTGTTGATGCCATCCTATCTTCTAACCCAGTGGTTTTCAACTGGGGTGCCACGGCACACTAGGGTGCCGAAACAACATTCTTGGGGTGCCGTGTAATTTGGGTTTAAGTTACTTAAAGTTATTATTTATTATTTTGAAATTTATATATTTATTTCATTATAAAAGGGTACAATATAAAGGTAAAGTACAATATCCATTGTGCCATATCTTTTTAATTTTGTGGTGATCTATAATTGATCTTTATTTAGTACCTCTTGTGTATCACGGAGGAGTTAACCTTTTAATATATACCTATAATTTTAATATAGGTATATATTAAAAGGTTGAAAACCACTGTGTTAGGTATTTCTTTTGGCCTAGAGGTGAAAAAATTACCGGGACGCTAAGGGCGCCGTGAACCGAGAAAGGTTGGGAACCTCTGTTCTAACCTGTATGGCTGCTTGTATCTGTGTGTTTATTAGATGATTCTTGATGTAAATAAGACTTGTTTTTTATTATTTATTTATATATCACTGGGATCTAACATTACACCCTTTTGGCCTTGGTAACATCAGGTATGTTGCTTCCAGTTCGATTTTGTATTCACCTGGCACAACAAATAAAGATATATATTACTGTCACAGAACTCGGGACTACTGTAGCATTATTATACTTGTATCCCTTAGTTTCGTGCAGTATTTTATTTTTAAATTTACACTAAAATTATGCCTCGGCCTAGAGCAGCAAAGCAAAAAGCTCATAGCAGTGGGAATACTTTGGCTCAGGACAGAACTACTTATGGCATTCTCTTACTAATCATGACCATACAGTGCACAGTATTCTTCTATTATCCTCTATTAACCTAAAGTAACCAGTGTATACAGTTGTCTGCCACTCATTGCCTATTCTGCATTTTTTGATACCTTCCCCAGAGTTGCACTCTGGTCCCCTGGAATAGTGCTATTCACTCCAAACACCTCAGGAGGAGTTAACCATTATCAGCCATTTGGATGCCTGTGAAACCCACCAAAAATTTCTTCTTTAATGCTCTTTGGTTCAATTTTCCAATCAACTGCAATTCACAGTACAGTAGAACTTCGATTGTCCATCAGGGTACGGGACCGAGACCATGATGGATAATCGAATAGACAGACAATAGAATATGTACATTAAAAACATATAGACCAGGTCATCTAACTTGTTTATTTTATTACATAATACATAACCTAATGAAATTTAATTAAACTTTAATTATTATTTAGTTTTTACCGGGTAATCAAAAAAATCATAGTACAGGTATCTACATGCATACCTATTTTTAATATTTTAAGTTAATATTTTGTCTAGTAATGTCAAAAAAATTTTAAATAAAACAATATTACATACTTAAATTTCTTTTCTAAAAAAGTCAGTCAATTTCTTTTGTTTCATTATCCCTCAAGCCTTTTGGGAGGCAATGTTACGAATTTTACGCAAAAGTAACACTTGCATAGCATCTGCTTCTTCTTGTACCTCGAACCACTCAAGACAACATAGTTTCAGCTTCATAGTGACATTATAATTATGCTTGTTGTTCCATCAGCAGCAGCTTTTTCTTCTTCTTCAGTTTCAGAATCATCCGAAATTGTCATCACTCTTTGCACAATTTCGTTGTTGTCTAAAATTTCGCATCCGACGTCCATATCCAGCCAATCATTTACTTCCTCCATCGAAATATTTTTAAAACCAGGAATATTTGAATATAACTGCAAAATTTCAGTTTCTTTTGGAATGATTTCTGTATCAGTTGGATAGATTTCTGGCCACAACTTACTCCAGTTTCTGGTGCCTCCGTAGCCAGGTGGGAAGGAGCAGCAGTGCGCAGCTCACGCTTCTTGATTAGACCGGGGTTCGAGCCCGTCACCACCAAATACGGAGGATGCGGAAAGGTCATGGAATGACCACCGCATATCCCGGAGCAATATGGCCTTAGTTGCTAATGCTCCTAAAAACCAAATAACAACAACAACTTCAGTTTCTTTGTATTGTTTGAACTGGAACATTCTGGGCATCAGCAACATTGAAAATTGCATCTTTTATAGTGTAGCTTTTCCAAAACTTACAGACTAGCTTATGAGGTTAAAGATGCATTGCAGGATCATCTAGCCAGAACTGCAGCAATAATTCAGACACAGCATGGGTTTGCTAAGGGAAAGCCTTATCTGACAAATTTGATTGGATACTATGATGTGGTTACAAAGGAACTGAATGCAAAAAATAATTTTGATATCGTATACTTGGAGTTCAGGAAGGTTTTTGGCGCTGTTGTGCATGGAAGATTACTGTACAAATTGGAGCAGGATGGTATTAAGAGTAAGTTGCTACAATGGATAAAAGGGTGGTTGAGTGGGAGAAAACAGAGAGTGGTAATCAATGGATGCTGCTCTTCATGGACTAATGTTATTAGTGGAGTCCCACAGGGTTCGTTTTTGGACCCACTGTTGTTTTGTATATTTATCAATGATGTTGATGAAGGTAATCAGGCTTAATGTCGAAGTTTGCATATGATACAAAGGTTGGAGGGGTTGTTAATGACAATAATGGCAGTGTGCTACTGCGAGAGGATCTAGAAAATTTGGGCAGATAGGCTGAGAAGTGGCAACTGATGTTTAACATAAATGCAAAGTACTGCATATGGGTAGAAGTAACCCAGAGAAATGTACCAACTGTGTGGCACTACACTTAGGGTGGTAGAAAATGAAAAAGACCTGGGAGTGATTGTGCAGTCAGATATGAAGTTTTCTGAGCAATGCAGACAGGCTGCCAGAGCAAGTCATGGGGTATTGTCAATAATATACAGGAATTTTGCTAGCAGAGAAAAGGAGGTGATTACCCCTTTGTGTAAGGCAATAGTTAAGCCACACCTTGAATACTGCATACAGGTCTGGAGGCCTCATTTTAGGAAGGATGTAGATTTGTCTGAGCATGTACAGAGAAGGGCAACAAGATTGGTGAGGGGAATGAAGGGATCCTCTTACCAAGGGAGGCTTAAGTTCTGCAAATTGCAGCAGCTGGAGACTAGGCATCTGCAAGGTGATCTGATTGAGGTGTATAAGGCCTTGAATGGGTTGAGCATTCTGAATTCTGATGAGATTCTTCCACTTGCTCAGATTACTAACCTGAGGGGCCATAAATTCAAATTGAGGAAAGACAGTTGTAGGATAGATGTGCAGAAATTTGCCTTTAGACAATGGATGGTTAATAGCTTAAATAAATTCAAGGAGGAACTGTACAAACGTTTAGAGAGAATGGATGTGTGAAATTGTGTTTTTTTTTTTGTGGATGCTACATAAGCTCATATGCTTGCTTTTTTGCATTGTATGCCTGTATTATTACTACTACTCCTACTATACCGAATACTTAAAAGAGCTACTAAATCTGTTCTCTCTCCCAACTGTTGGCCAGTTTTGCTCCCGTGGTTGTATGTATAGCCTCTTTGTCTTGTTTTAATTTTACTTAAGATTACAATAATTTATAATATATAAAGTTAAATGTATTAGCTAAATTATACTATATTAATATTTTTTGTCAGCCTGTTTGTATATGGGTTGATGTCAATTTCCTTATTAACACTTTTCATTATGTAAGCCCCTCTGTCATTTTGCTATCCAGGGTAAGTACACAATCATGGTTCATATGTAAACAAATGTACTCTGGTGTCATGCATACCTGCTAGTTGCCCATCATTAAACCAATATTATTATCAGTAATTCAGACTTTCAATTCTGCTTCATCTGTTAATGTGGAGCTGAAATAATTTAAATTTAATATTTTATTCTATATATTAAATAATATATTAATAATGAATATATTCAAAAATAACAAATCATTGATACTGCAATAATTTAGAGTCAATAATAATAGAAAAGTAACTTTCACTTTATTATTACATAAAAGCTCTGCATGAATTACCTGCACGAAATGGTTCTATAAGAACATCAGATTTAGTACACAAGTTTCTGAATATTTCTGCACCATCAGGATGTCTCAGGTTAAGAATGATTGATCTCTTTCCTCGGCAAAGCTTATCAACATTCATTTGTAATCCTGGCTGAAATTAATAGACAAACAAACAATATACAGATACTTATTATTACCAAAGTTAAAAAGATAAAAGTGAAAAATCTATTAGTTAAATGGCAAAAATTATTAAATGGTAAAAAATTTATGTAAAAACTGCATTGATACTTGTCATATACAAATAGTCTCTACCCCACTGCATGAGATCTGTGTGCCCTCTATTATGTTATTGAAAATATGAGACACAATGAAATGCACTGAGTACCCTAACATATTTGAGTGGGCTCTGGACTATTATGCTCAATTCTACAAAAAATGTGCATTTTTTGTAGAAGTGAAGTTCCTCTTTCACCTTGGGAAAGAGGAAGAAGTCTGCTGGTGCTAGAACAGGAGAGTAGGGTGGATAATTGATCTTTATACTGCCATGTTTCATCAGAAATGTAATATAGGCAGCGGCATTGTCATACAACAAGAACCAGCTGCCTTTCTCTCGAAATTGCAGCCTCACCCAGGAAATGCACTTCAAATAGTCTTTGAAGCATGTATACGTGTATAGTCACCAGGAAATAAATTAATTGAACTATTCTAAAAAGTAATCATTTTTATCTAAAAGGAAACACTGTTTGATAGTGTATTTCACCAAAAATATACTTCAAATGGTATGCTATATTTAGCTCCATGTATAGCATATGTTAACTATGATACAATCATCATCATCAGCCATTTTCAATCCACTGCAGGATGACGGCCTCTTCAGCAACTTTCCAGTTCCTTCTGTTTTGTGCAATGGCAATCCATTTACTACCCACAAACTCATGAATTTCATCTGTCCATCTCCGTTGTTGTCTTCCAGGTTTTCTTCTAGCTCCTCTTGGGTACCGTTCTGTTATTTTCTTAGTCCATCTGTCATCATGTCTTCAAGCTATGTGTCCTGCCCACAACCATTTTAGTTCTTTAGTTCTTTGATAAGAATGTCCCTAGTTGAATTGAGTTTGCTGCTTAATGATACAATACAGTACATTAAAGCTGAAAATATTTCATTCTTTCTTATTTTACTTTCAAAAGGTGATGTTTTATGAAGTTACAAAAAAAAGTTCAAAAGATCAACATATGAGTTTGTAAATTGAAGTCCAGTGTCTAAAATTTTTGTTAATAAATCCAATACTTACAGCATTTGAAAAAATTTGTTTCAATGTGGGAATATAATTTAGATTACAATACTGGTGGACCCCATTTTGGACCCCGCGCAGCTGGGCACGGGTTTATACAAATTTATTCAAATCACACACTTCCACAACATTGGGTGGAAGCATATTCAAACAGTTAATTTTTCTGGCTGAAGGCAAATTTCTGCACATCTAACTTGCAACAACATGAAATCATTTAAATTCCAGTTAAAATTTGGTATACTTCTGGTCCAGCCCTAAAAACTTCATGTGTGAAGGCAGATGCAAAATGCTTATTCAGTTTGCCACCAACCTGTACAGGATCATCAATAGTTGTGCCATTCATATCCTGTGGGCTAATGTAAAAATGATCTCTTTCCATCTAGTATTAACATAAGCAAAGATTGCATTGCTTTCCATCTAGTATTAACATAAGCAAAGACTGCATTTGTTTGCATTCTTATCCAAAGACTTCTCATCTGCCTTAGCTTGGCTTAACCCTCTTTAATAACTTTATTCTGACTGCTTTATATTTACTGTAGACTTCTGTATCCCCTGATAATTTATAACCATCCAATGCATTTTTCACTTGTGCCATTAGTCTCAAACCACCCACTTCCAAATGGATGTCAGATGACATCCATTTGGATCTAATCTTTGAACACTCTCTCTCTTAGCTGGTATGAAAAGCTAAGTAACTGCTGCATTTAATCTGAACATCTCACATTTAGCATCTGCACTTGTTAGCAATATCAGTTTATTTCACTGAAAAGAATTTAAAAACTGTGATGCCATTGTAATGATCTTTACCCATAACAGTAGTTATATCTTTTAGTTTTGAACTGAATTGCATTCGAATTGAGTTTTCATATTAAATCTGTTTTCAAATATACTATGTGAAAAGCATGTGGGATGAATATTCACTCTCCACATTATTCATGCAATTTTAAATGATTTGTGGAGTCCCAATATACTAAATAATGTATTAATGTAAATGTTTTGGATCCAACTTTCATTATCCTTTAAGGCGCCTCCATAGCCAGGTGGGCAGAAACAGCAGTGTGTAGCACATGCTTCTTGATTAGACTGGGGTTCGAGCTCATGACCACCAAATACGGAGGATGCAGAAAGGTCAGGGAATGACCACCGCATATCCCTGGAGCAATATGGCCTTAGTTGCTAATGCTCCTAAAAAAAAAAAAAAAAAAAAAATCATTATCCTTTATCAAGACAGAATCAGCAGAAAACAGGTCCCCTTCAAATTTGGTTAGAGTAGACTTGTTATCTCCTGAACTTTGTCTTGATAACAGCTATCCCAAGCTGGATTGAAAATGTTGACAAGATACAATATTGAGCTTGCTGTTTGATAGGAAATAGGTTTAGATTTTTATTTATACTTCAGAAACTTCATAAACCATATAAAAATGCATAAATAACATGGAGCTGTGTGTGTAGCTTTTAAAAATTTGTAATCCTCTGCTTAATGTTATTTTATTTGTTCTAATTTAAATATAGTATCAGTTTCAAAATGTAGTATCGTGTTGCAAAATCTTCATATTAAGAGATTTTTTGTTCCACGCAATCATGTTTTGTGTTGCCAACTCTTAGAATCTATATTTTTCTTGGCAATAAATAAAGAAATTAAAAATAAAAATTTTCCTTCTAATCTGTAAAGTTATGGGGGTATAGATGATCATAGCTGGAGTAATCCTTAAGCAACCATTCAATTTTTATGATTTAAAGTTCTGTTTATGTTTCTTACAGTAAAAATAAAAATGCAGATACTCAGTTTTGGTTATGAATGACCTGGATAGATGATGATGGATATTATTCACTGCATAGATTTAAGTCCAGATCTCATAGGACTACATCTGTAACATTTCCTGGCTAAAGTAAGTTTTCTATATATTTTTAATTTTTTTAGGTCATTTTTTCTGATAGGCATGCATAACTGGTTACTGTCTGCTGTATAAAAACATAAACATCTTTATTAAGATTTATATGTAAATCATTTATTTGTATAATATAATATAAATTCGGGCATGAAATATCTCAAAATTTATAAATATATTCCAGTACCATAAACCATATTTAACAGTTGTGTGGATTCAAATCCATGGTTAACTTAAATGCATATTACTGTACTTCCACATTGATATTTCAGTAGCCATCCAACTTTTTTCTTTTTTTATAATTTTCATTTATATTCAGCTCAGGTATAATTAATTTTAATTGTAATGACTTCTAAAGTACAAGCAAAACAATTTCAAATAGTTTAGTTTATTTTTAAATAGCAACAAGTATCTTCTGCTTTCTCAGACTTCAAGCAGTACACAATAGGTAGTAGTATAGTATAGGTAGGGCTGTGCACAGGTACTTGGGAGCCCGGATGCAAAAGGGGTCCCATTTATTTATGTTGAGACTTTGATGGCTCCCTTGATTGGGATCCCCTAGATCAAAGGCCATGGTGCAATGCATCCCCCATTTGCATGGCCTTCACTAAGGTTCTGATACATTTCCTGTTATAAAATAAAGTGTTTTATAAATGAACGTAAAGAGTACTGTGAGGAACAGTCAACATTGAAAAAAACCAAATCAAATATACAGTAGAACCCGGATAAGAAATTCCTGCATAACAAGTTTTCCTCCGTACTAGATTTGGTTTCTTAAGTCCCAATTTCAATTCTGTATGTTGTAATGTATTATTTCCCTCTTAAGAAGTTTTCCAGGTAAAAGGTTTCCCCACATAAAAAGTTTGTGATAAAGAAGACACAGTGTATTATTATGACATTTTCCCACTTATTACATTTTTTTAAATATAGAAATTATTTATTTTTAATATTCAAAAATATTAAGCAATATAAACATTTGGTAATCAAACAAGCGAGTGCCAAGCATCATTTTAGTTCATAGTAAACTGCCGAATTAGGTGAAATGGCATCGTTTTTGATATTCGTGTAAATCATATTGTGAATGCCTTCACAATGAGTTGCCCTGATTGGAGGCAATGCTTTGCCAATGGAGAAAACTAATGTTACTTATTCTAGGTGGATACAACCACCCAGTGGTGGGGTGTTGGTATCTGCCGAGAATCCATTGGCGAAGTGTTGCCTATTCGAGAATCCATTGTAGAAGTGTTGCTTATTCGAGGTAGTTCAATATCAGGGCAACTAGTTGTGAAGGCATTCACAATATGAGATCTGACAGAAACAATGCCATTTCACCTACTTCGGTGATTGGGTGATTTACTAAGAACTAGAATATTTGCTGATGCTATCGAGTCAGTGTTAGGTGGGTCAGAAAACTGCTAGCTTGGGGAGATACATGGACTAATAGATTAACAGTAGCTGCTGGCAGAGGTGAAAGTGATTCTTGCACTGCTTCTATTGGAATAAGCAGCATCCTGGAAAACAAGAGGCAGGGGATTTCAGAGACTGCTGGGAGTCATTGCGGTACAAGTAAACACGTGGGCTGTGTTAGGGTAGCTAAGAATAGGAACAGGTGCATGTATACTTGCATGTACACCAGGCGCCTCCATAGCCAGGTGGGCAGGAGCAGCAGTGCACACGCTTCTTGATTAATAAGCCGGGATTCAAGCCAGTGACCACCAAATACAGAGGATGCAGAAAGGTCAGGGAATGACCACCGCATATCCCAGGAGCAATATGGCCTTAGTTGCTAATGCTCCTAAATAACAAACAACAGCATGTACCCCAATGCTAGGAGTTTGGTAAATAAATTTGATGAATTTGAGGTGTTGGTTAAACCATCAAAGGCAGATACTGTTAGGATATCAGAAACATGGTGTCACACAGATATAAGGAATACATTAATGGAATATGGGGAGTACAATGTGTACAGGAAGGGAGGAGGGGTTATTATGCTATTGAAACACATAAAATACAAGGAAGTACAGCCAGTCGACAAGGCTGGGCAGTGCGGTGTCGAGTCAGTTTGGTGTGACATAAGCATTAGGAAACAAAATTGAGAGTAGGAGTGTGTTATAGGCCTAATGATGCTGATGAGTATAATAAACAACTGTACAGAGAAATAGAGTGGGCCAGTAAATCAGAGCGTCTTATAATGGGGGATTTTAATTTCCCAGATATTGACTGGAATTTGTGGGTTGGTCACTCACACACTAGCAAGGATTTATTGGATGATTGTTTTCTACAGCAGCATGTTTGGGAGGAAACTAGAGGGAGTAATACTCTTGATTTTATTATTAGTAGTGGTTTAGTGGTTCTTCATGTATTAAGAATCTGCAGATAAAGGAACCACTAGGTAGCAGTGTTCACAGTGTGCTGAAGTGGGATTTACTCAAAGAGGTAACTACCATCAGGGGTAAAGGGAAGGGTTTTTGCTTTTGTAAAGACAACTACAGAGGTCTGAGACAGTATTTAAATTCTATATGGTGGGACCAACTGATGATGTTACCAACAGCAAATTCAAAATGAGAAGCATTCAAAGAATTAACCTTGGAAGCTACTAGGCTTTTCATACCAACTAAGAAATATTGTTCAAGGTTTAGGCCTAAATGGATGTCAGATGAATTAATGAGACATGTGGCAGAGAAGAAAAATGCATGGCATACATATAAATTAATGGGTGACACAGAAACCTTTGATAGATATAAGCTGGTCTGTAACCAAGTAAAAAGGGAGGTTATGCTGGCAAAGGCAGATTACGAGAAATCTTTGGCAAAGGATGCAAAGAAAAACAGCAAAGAGTTCTTTACTTATGCAAACTCTAAAAGGAAGGGGATGAATCAGATTGGTCCATTGGATATTGATGGTTCAAATGTTGATGATTCTGCTCAGGTAGCTAACAAACTAAAATGAGTATTTTGCATCTACATTCACACATGAGGAG